>NW_006399788.1:2967650-2996489 GCF_000299155.1 Elephantulus edwardii | reverse complement strand
TACTTCCTGGATCATTTAACATAGCTAACAATAAGTGGCGTTCCTGCATTGTTTGGTGTTGTTGTTATGAACTGTTAAGTCATCTGTGACTCAGCTCTGAACTCTGCCCTATTTTGAGCAATCTAATTGTCTCTGGCATACTTACCTTCACCGCCCCAGTTACTGTGTCAATCCAACTCATCCAGGGTCTTCTTCTCCTGTGCTGTCCCTCCACTCTTATAAGCATGATGTCCTTTCTCAAGCACTAGTTCTTCTGGGCAACATGTCCAAAGTATGTGAGACAAAGCTTCAAAATCTTTGTCTTCAAAGAGCAAGTTGGCTTCATTCTTTCCAGGACAAACCTATTTATTTTCTTGGTAGTCCAAGGAATGTTGGCAGTTAAAAAGGTTGGAGGCTCAAGTCCACCCAAAGACATCTAGGAAGAACGTTCTACTAGTGCTCTACTTCCAAAAATATTAGTCATGGAAAACGGTTGTACTCTGACACTCATGACATTGTCATGAGTCCTCTTTCTCACATGAAGCAGCTGGTAGATTCAGACTACATGTGTTTGTTTTCACAGCACTACTACTTACCACTAGACCACCGGAGCTGCCTCCTCAAACCCGTTTATTGTTTTTGCTCATTGCCTTTGAGTGAATTCCCAATACGAGAACTTTCAGGTGGAACTGCTTCCTAGAGTTTTCAAGGCTCTGATTTTTCAGAAGCAGATCATCAGTCCTGCCTTCTGAGGCAGCTCTGGGTGCATCTTCTGACTAGTAATAAAGCACTTGACCAGTTGTACTATCAGGACTCTAAATCTAAAGTTTACCCATCAAAAAAGCACCATTGCTTCAGCTCGGTTCCAGCCAATAGCAACCCTGTAGAACAGAGTAGAATTGCCCCATCGAGTGATTTTCTAAAGCTAGAATCATTACAGAAATAGACTGTCACATCTTCCTCCCATGCATTCCCCCCCTCCCCCAGAGTATAAGCTACTCTGTTTAAAGTCCTTGATGGTTAAAAACACAACACAACAAAATAAAACAATTTATTTAATGGGAGAAAGATAAGCAATCTCCTCCTGTGAGATTTATAGCCTCTGAAACCCCACTGGAGGGTCAGCTATATGTTCCAACTCCATGGCACATAGGAACGACAACACTGAATGGACAACACTGAATGGGGTCCATGGTTAAGTGCTTTGCTGCTAGGTCTGCATAAAATGGGGGAGGGGAGAAGCTAGTGTTCCAAATGCACCCATCAACACTTATAAAGAAAAGTCTAGCAATCTGCTTCCAAAAGGTCTCGCTGAGTCATGAGAACCCGGTGGATCAGAGCAGAGAGAAATGCTCTCCTCTGACATGCATGGGGCAGCCATAGTCAGAGTCAAATCCATGGCAACTGGCTGGGCTTTTTGTTTTTAAACTTCAGTTTTCTCCTTTTCAGGAAAAAGAGAACAGTATTAGTACCCACATCCTGAGCTTGCTGTGAGGACAAAATGAAATGGAAAATTTAGAATACATAACTGCTTGTCATATAGAAAGTACTTACTAAAGGGCATCTGTCATTGTTAATGCTGCTATTATTATCCAAAGACTTTGCCACCTCTCACCTCCCACATTTGTCTCTCTCTTGCATCCCTGAAACCTCTGAATTGAGTTTCTTTACAATACCACTCCCCTCATGGCCACCCTGCCTCCCCCAGCAGCTTCCCCTCCAGGACCTGTCACCTCTCCTGTGGGGACTGCTGTTCATTGGCCCCACCTCTCCTAGGTACTTATCTCCAGGACTATTGTCTCCTCTCAATACTCACATTAGCATAAATGTTATTATCTCTAAAATCCAATTAATTTCAATTACTGTGGCCCCAGACAGATTGTTATTCATGTACTATTCTGAACAAGGAGGGAGGTTGTCTCTCACTTCTTCCGTTTTACCAGACTCTGAGAATGAGGAAAACCTAATAAATGGCCAAGCAAGGACCAACTTAAATTCCCAATATGCAGGTCCTTCTAGAGAGAAGACTTTCTCATTATTCTTACTGTTAACTACTGTCAAGTCAACGACCATGTCTCTACTCACAGGACAGTAAAATACTGCGGTTTCTGCACCATCCTCAGCAACAGTTATCCATAAGGTTGATTTTTTACCCCTTCCTCACTATTTATATATTTTTATTCATTCATTGTTACTTGCTTATTTCCTTCTACAGGGTGCAATATGGGGTTTTGTTTTGTTTATTGTCATTTGTGTGAAAATTACAAAACAAATTAATTTTTCATTCAACCCTGTTGCTGTTGTTGTTGTGTGTCTTCAGGTTGAAACTAACTAATAACTGACCCTCTAGTGGGTTTTCAAAGGCAGTAAATTGCACAGGAGAAGACTGCCAATCTTTCTACTGTGACATAGCTGGTAGATTTGAACCATGTGCATTTGAGACTGCAGCACATCTTCTTTACCACACACACATTTTGTTCTACAACATCAACTACGCTCATAGGGACCATGTGAACAACAAATCTTCAGCTTGCCCCATCCTGTGTCATCCTCATCATCTGTGATACACTCGAGACCACTGTCACATTCACTGTGTCAATCCATCTCATTGAAGGTCTTACTTTCTCTCACTGACCTTTCACCTTTCCAAACACCTCTATCATTTTCCAAGAACTGACCCTCCTAACAATAATATGCCCAACAAACATGAGACAAAGTCTCATCATATTTGACTTTAAGGAACACCCTGGTTGCACTTACTGCAAGACAGATTTATTTCTCTTCTGGCAGCAAACTTCAATACTCAGAGGAAAATCATAGTTTTGCCACTTCTTTCCTATATATCCATGATTTTTATTATATGCAATGAGTACTCTAACTTGGCCCTCTTTACCAGGTAGAAGGCAACAGAAAAATAGAAATTCCAGCTTTAGCCTGGAATGCTTTGCTTAGAAATAACAATCCCAGCATGGGTCAAGCTTTTGTCAATGCACACAGTGGAGTGGAAAGGTGAGGAGACAGGAGAAAACTGAGAACAAAGATAAGTTTATTAAGAAAGATACATCTCAACAGCAGGACAAGCCTCTCCCCAAAACAGAAGTAGAAAAGGCCCTTCTTCAGGCATGGCATATTTTATTATAGTGAGTTGGCCCACAGTTTGATGCATTTTCAGGCTTGAGTCTGAAACTATGGGATGATGTGATGGGCAGTTCTGGGGATGATGTGGTAGGCTAAAACAGTAGCTTGGGAACAGCATCCTATGTGAATGCTATGATCATAGGGTACCAAGGTCCAATGTTCCTGTTTCTAATTGGATAGGAGCTAGGGTAGAGAAAGGATTGAAGCTGTCAATGAGTTCATCTTGCTTGAGTCAACAATCCACACCTTTGTCACCAGCAGTTAGGAGATCAGGCGTTGTATTACATTGGGCAACTCTGTTACCAGGGAACTCTTCAAAATGCTGAAGAGCAGTAATGTCAGTTAGAAGACTTAGGTCTGCGTGATTAAAGTCACAGTCTTTTTAATCATTTTCTATGACTCTGCGAGCTGGACAATAAATAAAGGTGGTAAAAGAAATGATGCCTTTGAGTTATGGTCCTGGAGAAGAGTATTAAATATCCCATGGACTGCTAAAAATCAAAGATATATGTCTTGGAAAAAGTACAGCCAGAATGCTCCTTGGAGGTCAGACTAGTCAAGCTTCATCTTTCACACATTGTACATATAGCTGGTGAGGTTATTCCTAGGAAGGGGACATCATGCTTCGAAAGATGGAGGGTCAGGGAAGGAGAGGAAGACCTCTAATGAGATGGATCGCCACAATGACTTGAGCAGTGGGTTCTAGTGTGTCAGAGATGATGAGGATGCCCAGGACAGGACAGGGCTCAGGTGGGCTCTTCATAGGGTCATTATGAGTCAAATTCGACAGCACATACAATAATAGTCTTAGCCACTTCATTGGATTCCTTCATTGATTCACATAGGGTTTTCAAAGGCCTATTACTTAGGAAGCAGATGGCCCACCCTTCTTCTTAGTCTGTTTTAATTAGGGAACATCCCCTTCCTAAATAACATGTCTCCAGAAACTCTGTGAATTTTAATAAATGTCAATAGTTGTTGAGGGACTTCAGGCCTTTTGTTTGTAGGGTCAGCTATGAGTCATGCTCAACTCAAAAGCAATCATTAACAGCAATAACCCAAAACCTGTCCACCGTGCGTAACTTTTACAGCATTTGACAGACTAGTGGTACAGCTATCAATTTCACAGCAGCCCTAAGTTATCTCTGTACAGGCAAACTGAGAGGCAATTGCTATACCTCTTAGAATAATGTTCTTCCCAAATAAAATTAACACCAGGGCCAAACTGACCTTTAAATATAAAGACCCACTCACTAGGTTCTGATTGGTTAAACAAGAGGCTTCCAGCCCACAGATGATTGTTAACAAACCAGAAACTGCCATCAGCTTATACTTGATTAACAAAATGTTTTTTTAAAAGCCCAAACAATTTACACCCATCTTTCAAGTAAATTAAAAAACACTATCCAGAATCTGACTGCTCTAAGCTGCCAAATGCTTCATCTTGCTTGGATCCATAATTAACACCCTTGGTACCAGCAGTCAGAAAACAAGGAGACACATTGCATTGAGATAATATGAAGTTAGGGACCTCTCCAAAGGAATAATGATGTCAGTTTGAAGACTAAGGACCTCTCCAAAGGAATAATGATGTCAGTTTGAAGACTAAGGACCTCTCCAAAGGAATAATGATGTCAGTTTGAAGACTAAGTTGAGTCTGATTCAGGCCATAGTCTTTCTGATCACTTGCTATGCATCTGAGAGCTGGACAATGACTAAGGATGACAGAAGAAGAACTCATGTCTTTGAGCTGTGGTGTTGGAAAAGAGCACTGAACAACTCATGGAGGGCCAGGAGAGCAAATGGATATTTCTTGGAGAGAGTGCCGCCCAAGTGTTCTTTGGGCGCAAGAATTATTAGGTTTCACATCACATATTTTGGGCACGTTACTAGGAGGGGCTATTTCCTGGAGAAAGATATGATGCTGGGAAGGGTCGAGTTGGCAGAAAAAAGGAAGACTCTCAACCAGATGGATTGACATGGTGACTGCTGCCATGGGCTCTTCTTGTTTGTTAGGAAGTGTGAGGATGGCTCAGGATAGAACAGGATTCAGATCTCTATTCACAGGGTTGCTATGGGTCATAATTGACTCGATGGCATGTAACAACCACAACAACAATTGACTCGCGTGTGTTATCAAGCTTATCTTAGCTCATTGGACTTCACCTCAACACTCTTTCCATCCAGGCTCTCTGGATTCTATCCATAATGGATTTTGTTGATTGATTTTGGAAAGTAAATCATTAGGCCTTTTCCCTAGCAGACCTTTAGATACAAAACTAAAACCTGTTTGGCGTCATATCAATGCACAAGCCTTCACTGACAGGTTGGTGGTGGCTGTGCTTTAGGTGAATAGCTGGGAAATGAATCCAGGTCTTCTGCATGAAAGAGAGAATTCTACCACTAAACTACCACTGACCCGTTCAGAAACATTGCCTGCATTTAATTCATCTTCTCTGTTATAAGTTGTAGACAAATAGCAAAGTGGGAAGAAAATGTGTAACAAATGAGCAATAAGAGAGGCACTAAGTGACATCTATAAGCATGTACCAACTGAAAAGGAAATAATTATTTATTGATCACAAGTGGGCACTTTTAAGACTGTTGAAGTTTTGATTGTAGCCAATATTGTCATTACCAAATAGTCACACTTAGACTAGAATTACTTCATTTAATTTATAAACATTTAACACTTTTCCATTTAAAAATGTCAGCTGTATCGCTGTCACATGAACGACAAGTCTAGTTTCGGGAAAGATCCCCACCAATCTATGTATTGGGAGAGCTGGAGGAGAGATGAGTAAATTAATTTCAAAGAGAATGCAAAGGCAAAAAAAGAGGTGCTCAAAAGAGGAACAAAGTGAGCTCTGGTCATCTAGTGGTAAGAAGCTGCACTGCAATCCCAAAGGCATATGGTTCAAATCTACCAGTTGCTCTGTGTGAGAAGAGTGAGCACTTTACTCCCACGTGATACACTGCCTTGAAAACCCACTGGAGGGTCAGTTATGGTTGGGTTCTGACTAGAAGACACATAACAATAACTCATACACAACACATAAATACGTGTATGTCTGCGTGTGCGTGTGTGTGTGTGTGTGTGTGTGTGTGTGTGGTGGTGGTGGTGGTGGTGTTGTACCTTTGAGCTATGGTGTTGGAGAAGAGTACTGAACATCCCATGGACTTCCAAAAGAAAAAAAAACAATACAAATAGGTCTTGGAGAAAGTGCAGCCAGAGTATTCTTTGGAGGCAAAGATGATGAGGCTTTGCTTTACATACTTTGGGTATGTTGCTAAGAGGGGCTATTTCTTGAAGATGGACATGAAGCTTAGAAAGGTACAGAGTTGGCAAAGGAGAGGAATATCCTCAACCAGGTGGATTGACACGATGGCTGCTGCAATGGGCTCTAACATGTCAGCAAGTGTGAGGATGGCACAGGATAGGACAGGGTTTTGATCTGTTGTTCATACAGTTGCTATGGGTCATACTTAACTTGGTGGCACCTAACAACAACAAAAATTTGTTATTGTATGCCATCCCATTGGAATCAATGCATAGCTGACATACTTCTTGTTGTGTACTGCCAAGTCAGAATCAATCACACGGGAGGAGATTACTTATCTTTCTCTAGCAGAGCAGCTAGTGGATTTGTACTGTGTGATTTTGGGAAAGAAGCACAGCTTCTTACTGTGTGTGTCTAAAGATATGATAAAGGCTAAGAGTGTGAGGTGGAAACAACAATAGAGGAATAGTCTGAGAAGACGAAAAATGAAGAAAAGGCCTTGCACAAAGAGTAGTGGAGCTGTCCAGAATTAAGGGAGAAGAACAAAGTTAGTGCAAAAGCCCTGAGAGAAAACAAAACATGGCTTGCTTGAGGAACCAACAAAAGGTCAATATAGCCTAAATTTCTGTGACATTATTTTTTATAATTTTGTAATTATTTTAAAACTCCTTTTTCTCTTAAGGTTCATTTCCCACTCTCAGTGGTAAAAACAGTAAAACTAATAGGATACATTTTCCTTGAACTGCAAATTTAGAGTATAAATCTGCTTGAAAAAAAAAATAAATGCAATATCAGTCATGCATTCCAAATTATTTTGGCTATGCATTATTCTGAATTAGCAATACCTCTGCTCCCTTGTAGAGTAAAACAAGAATTCCCTGCTTGATTCCCCCCCCCCCGCCCTATATCTAAAGGCTGAGGAGGGTATGGGCAATGTGCAAGCCTATCTAACCTTGAGAACTTGGCTAAGGTTTTTAGATAGATAGATAGACAGACAGACGGGCAGATATAGACAGATGCTTCAGTAATTGGCCTTAAGTATTGCTATCATGTCCATCACAAGCTCCCGTTAACCATCCCCGTGAACAGCTGTCTCCAACAGAGTCCAGTGTCAGAATGCAGGTTGTTGGCTCCTTTGTGCTTGATTCCTTTTCAAGACCTGTGGGGTTTTTCTCCCCCCTCCTAGTAGTTTGTCAGAAAACATGTTAGTAGCAGATCCATTGAGTATTTTCAGTGCCACATCCTGTGCTAGTAACATTCTCTGCACAGAAGCCTCAAATTAGACTAAATAATCTTGAAAATAATCTTCATTTTACAGGAGAAATGGAGCATCGTAAGGAATGTGAGATTTCTTTCAGGCACACAATTTATATGTGGTAAAGCTGAGATCGAGCATCTCTCTATGTCCAACATAAAAACAGCCCTACATGGCGTATGGAGCATAATAAGCACAGACTCCGAGGCTCCAGGCCGTGGTCTTGGGTATTACTTACCATCTCTAAGTCTAAATTTCCAAATATGTAATTTCCATATTTTGACCTCTGTTTTACATATATCATTCATAGTTGTGTTGTTGTTAACTGTCATTGAGTCATAGATGATTCATAGCGACTCTATGAACAAAAAGGCCTGTACACTTGTATAACTTTCATCATTTCTCCAGGTTCATAGGGGTTCCAGAGGCAAGCTGTTTTGGAAGCAGATGCTACTCCTTCTTCCAAGCTTGTTTTAATCGAAGAGCTCCACCAAACACTGTCCATCATGTGTTACCATTAGCACATTTAATACAACAGTGTCACAGTATTTAGCATCACACATATGCTTAATTGTTGTTGGACATCCCACAGGATTTTTAAGGCTATATAAGATGAAGGCCATAAAATCTTTACAGAAACTGATTGCCACGGTTTTCTCCCATGGAGCCATTACATAGGTTTGAATGAACAATCTTTGAGTTACCAGCCAAGCACCTAACCAATGCTACCAGCATTGCTCTTTATCAGAAGGATGGAATAAGCTAATAGGCTTGGAACTCTCTGAAAGAGTCTAAGAAGTTAAAACCTGAGACATGTGATTCTAAGACTTGGCTCCCTAAAGACACTAAGAAGAGTCAGGTCTCCGTTCTACCTCATAGACATTCTTTTCCTAAGTGTGGTGCCTATGCTCTACTTAATGGTAAGAATATAGAAAGATTCTTGATGAGTTCTGGAAGAGAAGAGTCATTGGAGTTTCAAATGGGTGGGGATGTTGACTGATGTCTGACATAAGCGTACTACCAGACGTACGAGCTCCCCTGAGCTCGGATACATTAGTTTCTCCTTTCTCAGCGAGTAGCTGCTGGAAAAGCCAGTGTGAAGAACGGTGGCTGGCTCCCAAGTAGGAAAATACACATCACTCTACTGCTCTACCTTTCTTGATTTTTATTTGGTGCCTCTTGTATTTTAATTTGCACCCTGTTGTCCATACTCCTCCCCATTTCCTTTAGGAAAAGACTATTAACCCAATTACAAAATGGGCAAAAGACATGGAAAGACTTTTCACAGAAGAAGACATTCAGATGGCCATTTATGGCAACTCTCCTCACCCCGTCCTCCAGCAGGATTGGGTGAAGGCCCCCCATCAGGTCACAAATGCAGATCAGCTCTGTCTCACATCAGTTCTTCACTACTGGTGTCCTGATCTCAGACTGTCTCCATCTTAAACACAAATCTCTGGGGCCCTGAAGGACCTGGGCTGCATTCTCTGTTGCTGCTTTCTTGCTGGTGGAGAGATTACCATGTTCTGTCTCTAATCCTACTCAGTTCGAGGCTGGCAGGAGGAAACCATTAACCAACTCCATCATTTTTAAATCTACTTTTTTTTTGTATGTTCCACCCAGCCAGGTGCAAAAAGTCCAAAGCCAATGTGTTAGGAAAGCCATTTTGAAGAATAAACCCACTACAAGACAGGCCTGGTGATCTGCTTCCGAAACCCTGTAGATGAAGACAGTCTGGTCCCCAACTGATTATGAGCATGGCACAAGACCAGGCAGTGTCTGGTCCATTGTGATGGTGTTGTCATGAGTCAGACACAGCACCACAGCAACAACATGCTAAGAGCAGAACAGTTCCCTTTTTCTCGCCCCATGCTTGTCTTAAGCGCTCCCGTCTCCCCACAGCCAGCTCATCAGCATATAGAATAATTTTGATAGAACCTTTGTAATGATTTCTCTCTAAAGAAGGATTTTAACACCCTTCTGAGTGACATTTAATATGATAACAGTATGTAAGTTTGACAGAAAGCTGTTTTCCAAGAGTTAAAGTCATAACAGTTCCCCAGATCAGCCCGACAATGGCTTTCCAGATCATTATTAAATTCCCTGTGATTAGGAAATGGGCCGGTGCTATTGATTTAAGCTCTTTGAGTTAAGCTAAGCTTTAGAGGCCTTTCACAAGGCACAAAAGGGGCATTTGATATTGTATTTTACCTTCTCAATTAAAGTACTTTTAAAGCACAAATGGCAGACAGGTATTAGGCACAGGCTCCAGGAGGAAGAGTGGGCTCCATCTGTCCTAACTATGGCACAGAGAGGGTGCAATACATGGGGCCCAGGTGGGAGATTTCCACAAACTGTGAACTTCCTGATTCCTGAAAGTGCTGGTGCCAAAACACTTTACATTCAACTCGGAGGTTACAGGTCCTAGAATTTCCAGTGCAACTTCAATTTCAAGAATTCGGTCCTATGGTCCCTCAATAATTGTAAAGAAGAGTATCCCAAGCTTAAAGATTCCAGGTGACTTTTTCAGGTTCCTAAGTGGGGAAAGACTGGAGGCAACTACACTTCTATTACAATCTAAAACCCTAGAGAAAACAGGGATCCCTAGAGGAAAATTGTGAGCTATTGTTGGGTATTAAGTGCTTTGTGTCTTTCTGAGAGAAAGGCACTTGAGGGTTTTCTAGGGCTCCTGTGGTGCCTATTAGTTGTATGGATAATAAGCACTTTGAGAAACTATGTCTGGGTTCCAGAGCATTTCTCCCTGATCACCTGTCTCTCCTAATCCCTACGTGCCCCAGGAGAGCTTCCCAGAAAGGGTCCCAGTGTCTTTCCTGGCTCTGCCCACATGAGGCTCACTGTCCATGCCAGAAATCTCAGCAGCATTTTTCTAACTTTTTTCCTTCTTTCTTTCTAAATTCTGCATATTGTGGTTCATAATGAAATGGAATGTTAATCACAACTTAGCACATTACGTATTTTTAAGGATCACTGGTGGCACAGGGATGAAATTTGTGGCTGCTAGCCAAAAAGTCATCCCTTCCATCTGAGGAGAGGGTAAACTTGCACTGAGAATGTTGGAAAATTACTAGCAAAACTCTTGGTGGTGATGATTTTAGGTGCCATCACTCTGACTCATAACATCATGCAACAGAAGAAGGTACTACTTGTTCCTGGGCCATCCTCATAATAGTTGATATGTTTGAATCTATTGTTGTTACTTTATCAATCCATTTGACTGGAAGTCTTCCTTTTTTTCATGCATCCTTTATTTACCAAGCTCTGCTATCCCATTTTTTAGGTACTTGATTGCTAAATACACCTTTACATTTCAAAGTCTCCAAATGTTTCATGGGAGAAAGAAGTCTGCTTCCATGATTAATAAATAACTGTTGTTAGGTGCCATCGAGTCGAGTATGACTCATAGTGATGCTATGAACAAAAGATCTGAACCTAGTTCTGTCCTGTGCCATTCTTACACTTCCTGACACACAAGAGCCCTTTGAATCAGTCACCATGTCAATACACCTGATCAAGGGTCTTCCTCTCTTTACCCAACCCTCCACCCTTCCCAACATGATGTCCCTCTCCAAGGAAGAGCCCCTACTAACAACATGCCTGAAGTATGTGAGGCAAAGCCTCATCATTCTTGCCTCCAAAGAACACTCCAGCTGCACTCTCTCCAAGGCACACCTGTTCATTTTCTTGGCTGTCCATGGGATGTTCAGTGTTCTTCTTCAACACCACAACTCAAAGACATTAATTCTTCTTCAGACATGTAATCAGTAGGTGAAGGGAAATATAATATGTAATAAATGAGTAATCAGGTGCTGTAGATATTGTAATTAATGCTATAAAAATAAAAATTATTTTAAAATGAATATACTTTGAAAATGTTCACTCAAATTGCAATTAAAAAGAAAATGTATACACATAAAAGAGTATTACAGCCTTGGAAACTTTTGAGCCAGTTCTATCATTCTGGAAAAAAGCAGACAAGTTAAAAGATATAGACTGGTGAGGAGGAAAGCATAAATTGAGATTGTATTAACAAAAATAATGGCAATATTAATAATGACTGCAACCATAATATTGCTTGAGTACTTACCATTGATATCATTGCTGATGTCAGATTGGATCCTGGTTGAAAGTAAGGACTACCAGAAGAATGGCTATTTGTGCTATATTGACTATACAAAGACGTTTGACTGTGTGGATCATGACAAGTTGTGGCTGACATTGAGAAGCATGGAAATTGCAGAGCACTTGATTGTGTTCATGAGGAACCTATACCTGGACCAGAAGACTGTTGTGCAAATGGAGCAGGTAAGCACTGCATGATTTGGAATTGGGAAGGGAGTTCTTCAAGGTTCTATTCTATCTTCATAACTGTTCAATCTATATGCTGAACAAATTATCTGAGAAGCTGGACTCTATGAAGAGGAATGTGGCATTAAGATTGGAGGGAGACCCATCAATAACCTGCATTATGTAGGTGACACAACTTTACTTGCTGAAGGTGAGAAGGATTTGAAACACTTGTTGCAGAAGATAAAGAAATGCAGCCTTCAGTATGGATTGCATCTCAACATCAAGAAAACAGAGATTCTTACCACTGGTCCAATAAGCAGTGTCATGATGGATGGAGAGGACATTGAGACTGTCAATATCTTCATCTAGCTTAGATCCACAATTAAAATCCATGGTACCAGCAGTTAGGAAATAAGAAGATGTATTGTAATGGGAAAATCTGCAGTTAGAGACCTTTTCAAATTATTGAGAAGTAGTGATGCCAGGTTGAGGACTAAGGTGATTCTGATTCAGGCCATGGTCTTGCCAATTACTAGCTGTGCATCTGAGACCTGAACATGAATAAGGATGACAGAAAAATAATTGATTCTTTTGAGTTGTGGTGTTGGAGAAGAGCATTGAACATTCCACGGCTGGCCAAGAAAACAAGTAGGTATGTCTTGGAGAGTGTGCAGCCTTTGGAGACAAGAATGAGGAGGCTTCACCTCACATACTTTGGGCATATTGCTAGGAGGCATTATTCCTTGGAAAGGGACATGATGTAGGGAAGGGTGGAGGGTCTGTGAAGAAGAGGAAGACACTCAACCAGGTGGATTGACAAGGAGACTGCTGCAATAGGCTCTTGTATGTCTGCAAGTGTGAGGATGGTGCAGGACAGAACTAGGTTCATATCTTTCTTTCATAGGGTCATTATGTGTCGTACTCATTTCAATGGCACCTAACAACAAAATAACAACTTACAATATACTAGGAACCATTTCAAAGTCTTTACTAGCTTATAACCTCATTCTATAGCCAAAGAATATAGGCACAAACAAAGTTGAATTAAAAAAACCCAGAATGGCATTTGATGTGACTTGATGTTGCTCCTACCAATGCACTACTTTAGCTCCTCTACTTCTCTAAACAGTGCTTCCCTTGCTGCTCAGTGGCAACCATCCACACAAGGTTTCTGCACAGACTGTACTGTACTGTGCAGGAGACTGGTGTGTCCCTCAGGCTTCCTTTTCATATCAGTAGCTGATAATGTTACATGAAATATTCTTGTAATAGAAGGTAGTTGAGGAATATCACGGCCCAAGATCACACCTTTCCCAGAGAACAATCCCTAGCCATTGAAGAGTTGACATAGAGTTCCAAAGATGTATCTCCTTACCTCAATAAGGGACAACACTGAAAGCCCATCATACTTTAAAAATTCTCACTGACTAAATGACTCTCAGATTAGTCTCCCTTAATTTTATATAGATGTTTCTTTCAAGACTATTCCCAATAAATATTGAGTAAAGTACATTTCATATTCAGTCCTTTGTTGTTGTGCGTCACTGAGTTAGAATCAACCCACAGCAAACTCTCCAGTGAGTTTTCAGAGGCAATAAATCACATGGGAGGAGACTGTCTATCCTTCTCCCATGAAGTAGCGGGTGAATTCAAACCACATGCCTTTGGAAGTACAACAGCTTCTTACCACTAGGTCACCAGGGCTCCCTCCTCTGCCCTTAAGAACCCAATCTAAGCCAGTGAGTACCAGGAATGTGAAATAGGAAGCTGAAAACAGATTACTCCCTGGTTAGTCAGCTAGCAACACAGTCCCCAGAACTGGTGGCAAGTGTAGTGTGACTAGTCGATACCAGTTATCACTATAACTGGTGCAGTTGTCTCAACGCTCTTCAAAGTCAAATGAGCTATGACACCAATGGAGGGACATCTGGTACTGGACAAGTATTAAAGTAAATATTAACTAATGAAACTAAGGAGCTCTGGTGGTCTCGTCCACAGAGAGTGGAGTTGCTAACTCAAAATACACCTTTCTGGTGGTTCTAATTCAACAGTAGCTCCAAGGAAGAAGCATGGGCATCTCCTCTAATGAAGTTTGCAATCTCAGAAACCCAATGGAGGGTCAGTTCTTCAGTTCCAACTCAAGAGCAATAAGTTTAATTGAATATAACTATTATAGGATTTTATTGTTTTTTAATGTGATTGATTCACTGAAGAAAAATTACATCACACTCATGGTGATTAATTGACAAGTCAAGGAAATGTGAAGGGTACATGAATTCCTTTATTGCACTTAATAAACTTATGCAACAGAGAAAAGTCAGCCAAAAAGGTCAGGGCCTGGACTTAATGACACAGAAGCAGTAGAGCTTTACAGAAATCTGAAATTCACCTCAGGCAGATTTCTTACACCAAGACAAAAGGCTTAAGAAAAAAAATAAGATACTAAGGTTTGAGACCAATTTATTTTGCTAGATTACTTAAGAATTTTTAATTCCTCCCTTCCTCAAAATCTGCCAGACCTTCAAAAGTCCTCTTTTTCTTTATTAAAAGATATTGGCCCACCCCGAACCACAGCAGAGTACCCTTAATTGACTATCATACAGATATCACAAGTAAGTGAACTGCTTTTCAAGACGTTCATGGCTCCCTTCAGAATCTTTACACTTCTTTCCCCTTCTGTGAAACATACAAATGTTGTTATTGTTGTCATAGGCCATCAAGTCAGTGCAACTCTTAAGTGACACAATGAACCCTGCCCTGTCCTGAGCCAACATCACCGTCTCTGATGCACATGCCCCCATTGTCACAGTAACTGTGCTAATCCATCTCATTCAGGGTCTTCCTCTCCTGCACCGTTCTCTACCCTTCTAAGTATGATATTCTCTCCAAAGACTGGTTCCTCCTGGTGACAGGTCCAAAGTATGTGAGATGGAGTTTCACAATCTTTGCCTCCAAAGAGAACCTGGCTTTTCCCTCTACAGGTCAGACTTGTTTGTTCTCTTGGTAGTCCATGGAATGTTCAATATCTTTCTCCACTACCACAACTTAAAGGCATCTTTTGTCATCATTAGTTGTTGTCCAGCTCTCTGATGCATAGTGAGTAATTACGAAGACCATGGCTGTGATCAGATGCACTTTAGTCTCTAAACTGACAAAGTTGCTATTTAGCATTCTGAAGTAGCCTATGACAGCAGTCTTTACCAAAGTAATTAATATTTTGATTTCCTGACTGCCGGTGTCAAGAGTATTGATTGTGGACCCAAACATGATGATATTGTCATCATGGTGCTGCCAATTGGTCCATGGGTGAGACTCTGTTTTCTTGATGTTGAGCTTCAATCCAAATTGAAGACTACAATCCTTGACTTGCTGTAGCAAATGCTTCAACTCCTTCTCAGTCTTAGAGAGCAAAGTTGTGTTATCTGCATAGCACAAGTTATTGATAAATCTTCCTCAAATTCTCATGCCACATACTTGTTCATAAAGTCTAGCCTTAAAAATTATTTTTTCTGCATATAGATTGAAAATCTATGGTGATGGGACACATTCCTGATCCACTCCTTTCTTGATTTTGAATCATGGAGTGTTTCCTTGCTCTGTTCTGACAACTGCTTTAGGGTCCAGGTGTAGGTTTCCCATAAGCATAATTAAGGGTTTTGGGATTCCCATTCTTATTTTTATATTTAAAAATTTTATTCTGATATATTTACAAAGTTTAAAAACATTGTTTTTCCCAAACAATCCTTCCCATTTCCTTCACCTCATTCTTCTAAAGTCTTCTAAAGATTAACCATGATTTGTTGTGATCCACATAGTCCAATGTCTTTAGTCAATGAAATAGTCAATGAAATACAGATAGATATTTCTCTGGTACTTCCTGTTATCAGCCAAGATCCATCAGATATTCACTGTGATATCTCTAGTACCACAGCCTCTTCTAACACGAGCTTATATTTCTGGCAGTTCTTTGTTGATATATTGTTCCAGCCATTTTTGGACAATCTTCAGCAAGATTTTGCTTGTGTGTGACATTAGTAATATTGTTCCATAATTTTCTTACGCTGATGGATCATCTTTTCTTTTTGTAGGAATAAGTATGGGTTTCTGATAGTCTGTTGGCCCAAGTAGCTATTTTTCAGATTTCTTGGCACAACATGGTGAGCAAATCCAGGGCAACATCTGTTTTTTAAAATATATTAATTGGTATTCCATCAATTCCTGGGGCCATAATTTTTTCAGAGTTTGGGGGTGTGTTGTTAAGAAAATAGGACAGGTGATGAGGGATTGAAAGTCTAGGTTTAGTCCAGCAGTCTCAAGTCAGATTGTTGTTGTTGTTGTTGTTGTTATGTGCCGTCGAGTTGTTTTCGACTCATAGTAGCCCTATGCACAACAGCCCTAAACCCTGCTCTATCCTGCGCCAACCGCACTGCCTCTGACACACCCATCCTGATTACCCCAGTCACCGAATCAATCCATCTCATAGAGGGTCTTCCCTTCCTGCGCTGTCCCTCCACCCTCCCAAGCATGATGTCCCTCTCCAAGGACCCGTCCCTCCTGGCAACATGTCCAAAGTATGTCAGACGAAGCCCCAGAATCCTTGCCTCCAAGGAGTAGCTTGGTTTAATCCTCTCCAAGATGAATCTGTTTGTTTTCTTGGCAGTCCATGCTACATTCAGTACTCTTCTCCAGGACCACAGCTCAAAAGCATCCACTCTCCTTCTGTCCTCCCTAGTCATTGTCCAACTCTCTGATGCGTAACAAGCGATTGCAAAGACCATAGCCTGTATCAGGCGTACCTTAGTCTCCAGAGAGACACCGTTGTTGCTGAGTACTTTAGAGAGGTCCCTAACAGCAGACTTTCCCATCATGATACGCTTTTTGATTTCCCGACTGCTGGTGCCAAGAGTGTTGTTGACTGTGGAGCCGAGCAAACAGAAGCTGTGAACAATCTCAATCTCTTCACCATCCATCCTGACGCTGCCAATTGGTCCAGTGGTGAGAATCTTTGTCTTGACATTGAGCCTCAGTCCATACTGAAGGCTGCAGTCCTTGACCCTTCGCAGCAAGTGCATGAGGTCCTCCTCAGTTTCAGCAAGCAGGGTTGTGTCATCTGCATAACGCAGACTGTTAATAGATCTTCCACCAATCCTGATGCCACAATTCTCCTCATAGAGCCCAGCCTCTCGGATAATCTGCTCTGCATACATGTTGAAAAGGTATGGAGACAGGATGCATCCCTGGCGTACACCCTTCCCAATTTTGAACCATGCAGTGTTACCCTGCTCTATTCTGACTACTGCTTCTTGTTCCAAGTACAGGTTTCACATTAGAACAATTAAATGTTCTGGGATTCCCATTCTTCTCAGAGTCAGCCACAGTTTGTTATGATCCACACAGTCAAATGCCTTTGCATAATCAATGAAACACAGACAGACATTCTTCTGGTATTCTCTGCTTTCAGCCAAGATCCATCTAACAGCAGCAACAATATCCCTAGTACCATGACCCCTTCTAAACCCAGCCTGGACTTCCAGCAGTTCTCTGCTGATGTGCTGTTCTAATAGTTTTGGGATAATCTTCAGTAGAATCTTGCTTGCATGTGAAATCAATGACACTGTTCTGTAGTTTCCACACTCAGTTGGGTCACCTTTCTTTAACAAGAAGAAATAATTTTTTAATTAGTTCAGGCAGGTTCTCAGTTAACAAGTAAATGTTTCGGTTCAGTCCAGCACCACAAATAGAAGAAACTTCTGGTTTTCCCAATGGTCCAGCAAGCTTTGTTTCATAGCTGTCTCAGATGAGCTCTTCTTTCACTTATCCAGGACCTTTAACTCTGGCTTCATCTCCAAGGCTGCATTAGGCTATGCCTTGCCATAGTTTCTTCACAGTTACAATTCCTTCAGAGCAGCTTAAATTTCCTCCTTCATCACCACTGCTTCTTGATTATACACTGTTTCATTAAATTCTCCTATGTCAGCCAATTCTTTTTAGTGCAGAGACTCTGTAGTCCTTGCATCTTCTTTGGATACTTCCTGGATCATTCAGTATCCTGCCCATAGCCTCTTTAAGTATTAAAACTCAAGGCTTGAATTTGTTCTTCACTTCGTTCAGCTTAAGAAATGCTAAGTGAATTTATCTCATTTGATTTTATGACTCCAACTCTTTGCACATTTCATTATAATAGTTTGCTTTGTCTCACCAAGCTACCTCTTGAAATATTCTGTAAACTCATGGCACAGTTCAATGAGTTTGAGTTCTACTATATTGTTAAGCCAACTCTAGTGGTCTAGTCAAACACATATGTGTCCCCATCCCCAAGAAAGATGATCCAACAGAATGTGTAAAATACAGAACAATATTATTAATAACACTTACAAGCAAAATAATGCCTAAGATCATTCTAAAATGGCTAGAACAGAACATAGAAAAGTGGCTGAAGTTCTGGCTGGATTTGGAAGAGGCCATAACACCAGGGATATCATCAATGATGTCAAATGGATCATGGCTAACATCTAAGAACATCAGAAGAATGTCAAAGGCATTTGAGTATATCAATCACAACAAACTGCAGATAACATTGAGAAGAATGAGAATCCCAGAACATTTACTTGTGCTCATGCAAAACCTATGTTTAGACCAAAGGCTGTTGTACCAACAGAGCAAGGGAACACTGTTGTTATTGTTGTTGTTGTTATTGCAATGGACTGTTGAGTCTCTTGTGACTCATAGTGAGCTTATTTAAAACAGCTCTGAACACTGCTCTATCTTGTACCAATTTCATTGTCCCTGACTCACCTAATCCTATCACCTTGTTGTGTTGTTGTTAAGTGCAGTAGAGTCATAGGTGACTCATAGCTAACCTATGAACAAAAGTCCTCAACACTAGCAAGACTTTCATCCTTTCTCCAGGTTCATAGGGTTTCCAGAGGCAAGCCATTTTGGAAATGGATGCCACTACTGCTTCCAAGCATGTTTTAATTGGGAAGCTCCACCAAACACTGTCCACCATGGGTGACCATTATCACATTTGACACATCAGTGTCACAGTGTTCAGCTTCACAGCAACCACAAGTTACTTCTGTTCAGCAAGTGGACACACCAGGGCTATATGACCTAGAAGAACATTTCACCAAAAACAATTAAAAACAATCCCTCAAGCCTGTGGCCCTTGGGCTCTACAGCCAGAGACCCCCAGTTCATCTGGCAATTCCTCTCTGCAGACACCCACTTGGGGCAAAAAGAAAGCCACAAGTGCTCCAAACATTCCATACTTGCCTCTCTTCAAGATGCAAGAGGCCACATCCATCCAGCTGACACTGAGATTCCTGAGTCATGCGCCCTTATCCTGCAGGCCTGGCCAGACATTTCAGTATTTTACCGTTCCGGCATGCCCAAATGCTGGCGAACTCCGGGTCAGAGATCCCAATTCATCTAGCAAGTCCACTCTGTAGACACTCACTTGGGGGAAAAAGAAAGCCACAAGTGCTCCGAACATTCCATATTTGCCTCTCATGAAGATGCAAGAGGCTACATCTCTCCAGCTGACACTGAGAATCTATTCCATCCAGGATCTTCCTCTCCTGTGTTGTCCCTCCACCTTTTCAAACATGTTATCCTTCTCCAAATGGTGCCTCCTGGCAACAAGTATGTGAGATAGAGCTTCAAAATCCTTACCTCCAAGAAGCAGCCCGGTTTCACCCGCTCTAGGGCAGAAATGTTTGTTCTTCTAGCAGTCCACAGTGTGCTCAATACTCTTCT
Source organism: Elephantulus edwardii (assembly GCF_000299155.1). Lineage (NCBI taxonomy): Eukaryota > Metazoa > Chordata > Mammalia > Macroscelidea > Macroscelididae > Elephantulus > Elephantulus edwardii. The sequence continues at coordinate 2,976,770 of NW_006399788.1, read as the reverse complement.
CCAGCAACACAACTCAAAGGCATTAATTCTTCTATCAGCTTTAGTCATAGTCCACCTTTCTGTTGCATAGCAAGTAATTCCAAAGACCATGGCCTGGGTCAAGTGAACCTTAGTCCCCAGACTGACATCATTGTCTTCAGTACTCTAAAGAGGTTCCTGACAGCAGATATTCACAGTACAATTCAACTTTTGATTTCCTGGTTCCTGGTACCAAAAGCTGTTAACAATCTCAATCTCATCTCTATTTATCATGATGTTGTCAATTGCACAATGGTGAGAATCTGTTTTCTTGGTGTTGAGCTACAATCCATACTGAAAGTGTCAGTCCTTGATCTTCTGCAACAAATGCCTCAGGTCCTCCTCAGTTCCAGCAAGCAAGATTTTGTCATCTGCATAACGTAGGTTGTGGATGAGTCTTCCTCTGATCCTGATGCCACATTTCTCCTCATAGAGACCAGCCTCCCAGATGATCCATGACACATATAGATTGAAAAGGTAATGAGATAAGATGCATCCCTGGTATATACCTTTCCTGATTTTGAACCACGGTGTGTTTTCTTGCTCTTTGCTTGTCGAGGACTGCCTCCTGGTCTTGGCATAGGTTTTGCATTAGTACAATCAAGGGTTCTGTAATTCCCATCCTTCTTAAGGTTAGCCACAATTTATTGTGATCTGCACAATCAAATTCTTTTGCGTAGTCAATGAAACATGGACACTATAGTTTAAAATGAAGATGTGAATCAGAGTTGTATCTTCTTTCCACACTTATTCAATCTGTATACTGAGCAAATTATTTGAGAACCTGGATTCTCAGGAGAATAATATAGCATCAGTATCATAGGAAGACTCATCAATGACCTATGTCATGCAGATGACACAACCTTGCTTTCTGAAAATGAAGTAGACCTGAAATACCTGCCACCACAGAAGATCAGAGAATACAGCTTTCAATGTGGGTTACATCTCAATGTCAAGAAAACAAAAATCCTTGCCACTGAAACTATAGGCAACATTATCATAGATGGATCAAATATTGAGACTATCAAAGATTTCATCTTACTTGGATTCACAATCAACCTACTTGGTGCCAGCAGTCAGAAAGTCAAGAGGTGTATTGAATTGGGAAATTCTGCAATAAGGGAATTACTAAGGAGCAATGATGTCAGTCTGAGGATTAAAGTGCACTTGATTCAATCACTTGTTATGCATCTGAGAACTGGACAATGAATAAGAATGACAGAAGAAAAAAAATTTTGCCTTTGAAATGTGGTATTAGAGAATAGTCTTGAATATCCTATGGACTGCCAAAAGAACAAACAGATGTGTCTTAAGAAGGTGCATCCAGAGGCTACTTGGAGTAAAAAATGATGACATTTTCTCTCACATATTTTGTGCATGTTTCTAGGAAAGACTGTTTCTTTAAGAGGAGCATAAGGCTTAGAAAGGTGGAAGGACAACAACAGAGAAGATACTCAACCAAGGGATTGACATAATGACTTCAGGAACGGACTTGAGTGTGCCAGAGATTGTGAGGATGGCTCAAGACAAGACAATGTTCAGATCTGTTGTCCCCAGGATCGCTATGAGTCATATCTGACTCAATGGTACCTAACAACAACAGGGGGGTAGTGGTAAGGAGTTGTGCAGCCAACTCAACAGTAGACAGTTAAAATACACCAACTCTTCCATGAAAGAAAGATAGTCTCCTCCTGTGCAATAGAAAGCCTCTTAAAACTCACATGTGAGTCAGTTCCAATTCAATGGCATGCACTAGCTAATGTGTATAATGAAGAGAGAATGTACATGGGATTATATCATATTATGATAGGTTAGGGGAGCTCTGGTGGCACGGTGGCAAGAAGCTGCTCTGCATTACCACATGTAGTTCCATCATTTGCTCCACAGGAGAAGGACGAGCAATGTCCTCTTGTGTGATTAATTGCCTCTGAAAATCCACCAGAAGGTCAACTATGGGTTGGTTCCAACTCTATGGCACTCAACAACACAATAACAACATGATAGGTAAGGGGGTGGAAAAAAATTGAGTACCAATAAGCAAATATATAAAAAATCTCTCATAATGCAGAATTGAAAATGCTGGCAAGGATCCCAGGAGAGAATGACTCTAATCTCCCAGATTGAATCTTAGAATATTGGTAAAAGCAAGAGTCCCTACTATATAGATACACCATAAATTCCCTGATAAATAGTAAAAGAACAACTCAAAGTTCTCATAAAAGTGTCCATAATAGAGTGAATATATTATGTAAGGGGAAAAAAAGAAACATCACCACAATACTCCATCTGACTGTGCTCTATAGAAAAGTTAAGAGGATGTTCTATTTACAACATTTACCAACATCATAAACACTGTGTTTATAAGAGTGACACCAACATCATTAAGATGCTTGATGGTATATATTTCTCATAGTAGAAATTGTTCTAGAAGTGGTCTTTTTGTAACTATGGCACAGTTAGAATGTCTAAAGTAACACATACATTATAATGGCTAACAGTCAACTGCTGGAAACTTATCAAAACAGCAGTCCCAATTTTAGCTACTATGCCAGATGTTTTATCTTTGTGAGAAACTACCAACATGGACTTTAATACATGATAAATTGATTCTGATCTGGAAAATTAATTCTTTTTTTATTTTATACTGGTTTGTTTACAAAGTTCAAATATACTGTCTTTCATACCTAATCTTTCCATCAAATTGTACCATCCTATGATTAAAATCACCACCACTACCACCGCCCATTCTCACCTCTCTGCTGTTTCTGTTCTATTTATAAATTATTTTCAAAAGCAGTACATATTCATGTGAACAAAAAATATGCACCAATATTCATAATCTTTCCATCAAATGGTACCATCCTATGATTTAAATCACCACCACTACCACTGCCCATTCTCACCTCTCTGCTGTTCTGTTCTATTTATAAATTATTTTCAAAAGCAGTACATATTCATATGAACAAAAAATATGTACCAATATTCATTCATAGTCTTACTCCAAGGCTATGCTCATTTAGCTTCTCTCTGGACCAATTGGCAGCATTAGGATGGATGGTGAAGAGATCGAGATTGTTCACAGCTTTAGTCTGCTTGCCTCCACAATCAACACTCTTGGCACCAGCAGCCAGGAAATTAAAAGACGTATTGCGATGGGAAAGTCTGCTGTTAAGGACCTCTCTAAAGTACTCAAGAGCAATGGTGTGTCTCTGGAGACAAAGGTGCGTCTTTGCAATCACTTGTTATGCGTCAGAGAGCTGGACAATGACTAGGGAAGATAGAAGGAGAATTGATGCCTTTGAGCTTTGGTGTTGGAGAAGAGTGCTGAGGGTGCCATGGACTGCTAAGAAAACAAACGGATTCATCCTGGAGAGGGTTAAACCGGGCTGCTCCTTGGAGGCAAAGATTCTAAGGCTTCGTCTGACATACTTCGGTCAGAAGGACATCATGCTTGGGAGGGTGGAGGGCAGGCGCAAGAGGGGAAGGCCCTCTGGGAGATGGATTGATTCAGTGACTGGGGCAATCAGGATGAGTGTGTCGAAGACAATGAGATTGGCACAGGACAGAGCAGAGTTTAGAGCTGTTGTACATAGGGTCACTATGAGTCGCAAATGACTTGACGGCACATAACAAGAAACAACAACCATCATAATGAAACATAAAAAGACCTGGAGTCTCTGGATATTTCACAGAACTTTACATTCATGTACTGTACTGGTGACATCTTGCTAAATAGACCAGGTAAGCAAGAAGCAGAAAGCATGTGTGTGGACTTGAAAGGGTACATATATTACAGAGGATGCACAGAGAGCTGGAATTGGAGAATAAAAAGGGAAGAAATCACTCTACATTTTTCAAGCTGAAAGAACTGAAAAACAAATTTAAACTTCATGTGGCAATATTGAAAGATGCTATGGGCAATATATTGAATGACTCAGAAAGTGTCAAAAGAAGATGAAGGGAATACACAGAGTCACTGTACCATAAAGAATTGACACTGAAAAATTTCATGATGGACCATATAAACAGGAGCCAATCGTAATTAAGGAGGAAGTAGAAGACATATTGAAGGAATTAGCAAAAGGGCCCAGGAATCGATGGGATATCAATTGACTTGTTTCAATTAACAGATGCAGTGTTGGATGCACTCACCAGTCTATGTCAGGAAATTTGAAGGCCAATGGATTGGAAGAGGTACATATTTGTTCCTATTCCCAAGCAAGGTGAACCAATTGAAATTTTCGAGCAATATCCTTGAAATCACATGCAAGAAAAATATTGCTGAAAATAATTTAGAAATGTCTGAAACAGTACACAGATAAGGAACTGCCAGAAGTTTAAGAAGGATTTAGAGGAGGCTGTGGTACCAGGACTATCATTGCTGATGTCAGATGGATCCTGGCTGAAAGTAAGGAATATCAGAAGAATATCTACTTGTGCTTTATTGACTATGCAAAGGCATTTGACTATGTGGATCATTACAAGTTGTGTCTGGCATTGAGAAGAATGGGAATCTCAGAGCACTTGATTGTACTCATGTGGAATCTATACCTGGACCAGGAGGCTCTTGTGAACAGAGCAGGGGAACACTGCATGGTTTTCTATTGGTTAGAGAGTGTGCCAGGGATGAATTCTCTCTCCATACTTATTCAGTCTGTATGCTGAGCAAATTATCTGAGAAGCTGGACTCTGTGAGGAGGAGTATGGCATCAGGATTGGAGTGAGACTCACCAATAACCTGTATTATGCAGATGACACAACCTTCCTTGCTGACAATTGAGGAAGGCTTGAAGCACTTGTTGCAGAAGATCCAGGAATGCAGCTTTGGCTATAGATTGCATCTCAGTCAGGAAAACAAGGATTCTTATTACTTGACCAACAGGTAACATCATGAACAGGGTTTTGTTCTTAGGGTTGCTATGAGTCATGTTAGAGTAGAAAGTACCTAACAATAACAACAAAATTAAGGGGATCATTGCATACCAGAATATCATCTCTTAAAAATAATGAAGGAATTTTTTTTTCTCTCTTCGGAGGGGGAAGCGAGCTGGTGGGGAGGGGTGGGAAGGGAGAAAATTGCGGCAATGAATGAATGGAAATCCAAAACCTCTGTAAAAAATAAAATAAAAATTTAAAAAATGTTAAAAAAATTTAAAAAAATAAATGACAAATTATTGAATTTCAAAATAACAACTACCTTGAAAGGAACACATGCTCAGTTCACTTTGGTCCTGGACTGAGCATATTCTACACTTGAAAGAGCAGCACCATTTACCAAGTGACATGAAAGAGCAGGGAAATAGTAAAGAATAAAGTATTATATAACATTGAAAAACAATGAAGAATGCATGAAACGCTGTGTAGCATGGATAAACCCAGAAGACATAATGTTAAGTGAGGTAAGCCAGTTACAAAAGGACAAATATTGAAGAAGACCACCACATTAAAAACTAAAGAAAGATTTACACATAGACAGATTCATTCTACCATGGTTTCCAGGAAGAAGAAGGGGGTGTATAAAGTTAACTGTTTGTGTTGTTAGGTGCGTAACCCCATGAACAGCCAACACGAACTATGCCCTATCCTGTGCCATCCTCATCATCTGTCACATAAGAGCCCATTGTTACAGTCACTGTGTCAACCATCTCATTGAGAGTCTTTCCTTCCTTTACTGACTGACCACTTTTCTGAGCATAGAGTTTTCTCTAACGACTGATACCTCCTAACAACATGCTTGAAGAATGTCAAATCAAGTTTCACCATCCTTCCTTGTAGAGAGCATCATGGCTACACTCTCTTCAAGACATATTTGTTCATTCTCCTGCTAGTCAATGGGATGTTTAGTACCTGTCTCCATACAGAACCATGACCCCAAGGCATCAATTCTTCTTCTCTCATCTTCATTCATTACTAATTCTCAGATGTTCAGAAAGTAACTGAAGAGACCCTGCCTTATATTAGGTGCACCTAAGTCATTAAACTGACATCTGTGCTCTTTAGTACTTTGGTCTCTAACTGCAGAGTTTCCCAGGGCAACAAGTCTTTTGTTTTATGGACTGCTGGTACCAAGGTTGTTGATTGTGGAGCCAAATAAAATTAAATTCTTGACAATTTCTATCTCATTTCCATGTTACATGATATTGCCTTTTAGCTCTGTAGTGAGAATTTTTATTTTCTTGGTGCTGTGATGTAATTCATACTGAAGGTGTACCCCAGCATCTCTCGCAGCAAGTGCTTCAAGTCTTCTCCACTTTGAACAAGTAAATTTGTGTCATCTGCATAATACATGTTATTGATGAGACTTCTTCCATTCCTTATGTCATATTCTTCTTCATAAAGTCCAGCTCCTCCAATATTTATTTGTCATAGAGGTTAAAAAATATGAAGAAAGGATACAGCCCTGATACACACCTTTCCTGATTTTAAACCACACAGTATACTTTTGCTTTGTTTGGAAAACAAATTCCTTGCCTAGATATGAGTTTCACATGAGCACTATTAAGTGTTCTGGGATCCCCACTCTTCTCAATGTTATCTACAACTTATTGTGATCCACACAGTTAAATGCCTTTGTATAGTCCATAAAATGCAAGTAGATGTCTTTCTGGTGTTCTCTGCTTTCAGGCAAGATAAATCTAACATCAGTAATGATGTCCCTCATCCACAGTATCTTCTAAATCCAGCCTAAATTTCTTGCAATTCTCTATTGATGATTGTTCTAGCCATTTAAAAAATAATCTTCAGGGCTGCATGCTTGCTGAGACATGTCAATGGATAAACCATCAGTTCCTGGGGCCTTATTTTTTTTTTTTTTTTTGCTAGTGCCTTCAGTGCCACATCAACTTCTCTCTTCATCACCGCTGGTTCCAGATTATATGTTACTTCCTAAAATGGTTTTGTGCCAACCAATTCTTTTGGGTACAATGGCTCAGTCTATCCCTCTCATCTTCTTTCGATGTTCCTTGGATCATTTAGAGTTCTGCCCTAATTTTTCAATTCTTTCAGCTTGAATTCTTCCCTTTTTATTTTTCTAACTCCAGCTCTTTGGACATATCATTATATTACTTTGCTTTGTCGGCTCAGATTGCCCTCTGAAAACTTCCTTTCATTTCCCTCACTTCAGCAATCCTTACCTTAGTTTTGGCCTCTCCGAATTACAGTGCAGTTCTCAGAGTCTCTTGTAACATCCATTTTGATCTTTACTTTCACTTCTGTCTTTGTAATGACCTCTTGCTTTCTACCTGGATCATGTCCCTGATGACATTCCAAAACTTATCTGGTCTTTGATCACTAGTATTCTGCATCCCAAACCTATTCTTAGGATGGTTTTAAATTTAGGTAGTATAAACTCAAAAACAGAATGATGCTACCAAGACAAAGGTGGGTGACTTTTAATCTGTAGCCCTCAGGCCAGTCTTTCATTATTTTTGTTCAGACATTTCTCTAGGTCATATAGCCCTGATGTACCACAGTCACTTGTGGTTGCTGTGAGGCTGAACACTGTGACACTGATGTGTCAAATGCGTTAATGGTTGGCTACCCAATGTGGACAGACAGTGGGGTGGAGCTCCCCGATTTAAACAAGCTTGGAAGGAGGAGTGGCATCCACTTCCATAATAGCTTGCCTCCAGAAACCCTATGAACCTGGAGAGAGGATGAAAGGCACCCAAGCATCGAGAACTCTCCTTCTTAGGGTCGCTATGAGTCGCCTGTGACTCAACGGCACTTAACAACAACAACAAACTCAAAATTGCATTTTGATTCTTGTTGATTTGTTTTCATTTTCTTTAACGTCAATTTGAACTAGTAAATGATCAATTGATGGTCTGTTCCACAGTCAGCACCTGACCTGGATTTTATTGCTGATAGTGAACTTCTCCAGTGATTCCCACCCCTCCCCCTAAGTATAGTCAATTTGATTCCTCTGCAACCCATCAAGTGAGGTCTGTGTGTATAATCACTATTTGTGCTTTTTAAAAAGACATCAGCAAGGAATAAATCTTTGATTCTACAAAATTCAATTATTTTATCTCCTACCTCATTTCTATCACCAACCTGTAATTTCCAACTACCGGTCCTCTCTTGTTTTGAACCTTAAAATTTCAGTCACCAATTACTATAAATGAATCTTAAAACCCTACTCTATCAATTTAATACTGTTGAAGTTTGTAGAAATTCTCAATTTCTTCATCTTTGGCTTTGGTTGTTGGCATGTATATCTAAATATTCATTTGGATTAACAGCTCATTCTGGAATGTGTATTGATAGTATCCTGATACAGCAGTGTTCTTCAGAATAGATCTTGAAATGGTCTTTTTAACTAAGAACATAGCACCCTTCTTCCTTAATTTTCTGTTCGCAGCTTAGTTGATTATATGATTCAAAATGGCGGAAGCTAGTACATCTCAACTCACTAATGCCTAGAATGCTGATCTTTATACATCCATTTTGTTTTTAATAACTTTCAATATTCCTATATTCCTATTTTGTACATTCCATGTTCTAATTATTATTGGATGGTTACAGTTGTTTCTCCTCGTTTTTTAGTGCCTTCCACTCTAAGGTGTCTGCCTCTAGACTTATGTCTAACAGTGTTCCTCTGTTGTTCATAGGGGTTTTAGAAGCCAGATTTGTTTTTTTCTCCAGAAGAGGATGACTAGTCTTTCTTCTAAGTCTGTCTTAATCTGGAAGCTCTGCTGAAAGCTGCCCACCATAAGTAACCTGCTGGTCTTATAATATCAGTGGCACAGCTTCCAGTATCACAGAAGCCAGCAAGCTACTTTACTACAGTAAACTACAGATAAGTACTGTACTCGTAGACCAGTCTATGAACAAGCAAGCATATATATACACAAATTACAAAGTAAGTAGTATCATGCAAATCATTCCCTCCCACCCTTCCACAAACACAGCAAATTGACAGATAAATACTGTACCCCTAATGTTGTTGTTAGGTGCCCTCAAGTACAAATCATAACAAACCTATCAACACTCTACTACTAACATGCCCAAAATATGTGAAACAGCTTCATCCTCCTTGCCTACAAAGAGCAATTCGATTGCACTTTTCCAAGATATATCTGTTTCTTTTTGGTAGTTCAT
>NW_006399788.1:2966207-2967385 GCF_000299155.1 Elephantulus edwardii | reverse complement strand
CTTTGATCCTCTGCAGTGTCAAGTCCTCCTCACTTTCAGCAAGCAAAGTTGTGTCATGTGCACAACAAAGGTTGTTGATGAGTCTTCCTCTGATCCTGATGCCACATTCTTCTTCATAGGGTCCAGTTTCTCAAATAATTTTCACAGCAAATAAATTGAATTGGTATGGAGAAGGAATCCAATACTGATGCACCTTTCCTGACTTTAGTCCATGTAAGATCCCCTTGTTCTGTTCAGAAAACAGCTTTTTAGTCTAGATTTAGGTTTCACACAAACACAATTATGTATTTGAGGATTCTCATTCTTCTCAGTGTTAACCATGTTGTTGTTGTTGTTAAGTGCCATCGAATCGCAGGTGACTATGAATGAGAGCCCTTAGTGTTTGGGTGTCTGTCATCCTCTCTCCAGGTTCATAGGGTTTCCGGAGGCAAGTTATTACAGAAGTGGATGCCACTCCTCCTTCCAAGCTTGTTTTTATCGGGGAGCTCCACCCCACTCTCTGTCTGCATTGGGTAACCAGCCATTAACACATGTGACACATCAGTTTGTTATAATCCACACAGGAAAATGCCTTTGCATAGTCAATAAGACACAAATACATTCTTCTAGTACTCTCTACTTTCAGCCAGGATCTATTTGACTTCAGGAATGATATCCTTGGTGCCTTTTGTAAACCTAGCTTGAACTTCTGGAAGTTCTCTGTCAATATACTATTTTAGCCATTTTTTTAATGATCGTTAGCAATATTATATATATATTTGTTGTGTTGTTATGTGCTATTGAGTCGCTTGCGACTCATAGTGACCCTATGTACAAGAGCCTTAAATGCTGCTCTATCCTGTGCCAACCTCACCGTCTCAAACATACTCATTCCCACCACTCCACTCACAGAATTGATCCATCTCATCGAGGGAATTCCTCTCCTGCTCTGTCCCTCCACTCTCCCAAACATGAAGTCTTTCTCCAAAGAACAATCCCTCCTTGCAACATGCCCAAAGTATGTCAGATGGAGCTTCAGAATCCTTGATTCCAAGGAGCACTCTGGCTTCACCCTCTTCAGGACAAACTTGTTTGTTCTCCTAGCATTCCATGGTATATTCAACACTTTTCTCCAGCACCACAGCTCAAAGGCATCAATTCTCTTTCTATCATCCCTATTCACTGTCCAACTCTCCGCT
>NW_006399788.1:2962165-2964762 GCF_000299155.1 Elephantulus edwardii | reverse complement strand
CATTGGTGCTCAAGGCTTCAAACCTGTTCCTGAGATGGTTTTGAAATTCAAGTGGGACAGACTTAAGGTCATTCTTGGTTCCTGTGGACTTGATTTAATTTTCCTCAACTTCAGCTTGAACTTGCATATGAGTTGTTGGTGGTCTGTCCCACAATTAGCACCCGGCCTGGTTTTCACTGCTGGTATTGATCTTCTCCATTGAGTCTTTCCACAAATGTAATTGATTTGGTTCCTATGCATACCAGCAGGTGAGATCCATGTGTATAGCCTGTGTTTATGTTTCTTATAAAAGGTATTTGCGACATTGGTAGGTAACGAGTAGCGGCAGTGGCGGGTCCCGAGTCTAAGCAGGAACAGCAGCGATTTTCTAGTTTGTACATACATTCTTTTGTATATGATGACATCGGTGAGCAGTGAGCATTCTCGAGGTGCTCGAGAAAAACCACAGATCTCAGTGACACGGGCAACACAACCACAGAAACAGATTGTACAGGCAACCACTGAACAGATGTGTCTTGCTCAAGTGATCTTTGATAAGAATGACTTAGACTTTGAAGCAAAAGTTAAACAGCTTGTGGAAGTGACGGGGGAAAATCAGAATGAATGCATAGTGGCCCTACATGACTGTAATGGAGATGTGAACAAAACGATCAATATATTGCTGGAAGGAATTTAGATACAACTTCGTGGGAGACTGTAGGAGGTAAGAAGAAGAATTTTGGAAAAGAAAGTTCAGAAAATAAAGAGAATAGAGAGAAGAGAAGTGAGAGGGAAACTAACTATGGACGTGCAAACAACTATAACCGGAAAGGAAGAGGTGGCAGTTGGGCCCGAGAGTTTAGGGGTGAAGAGATTGAAATCGATTGCAATCAAGGGGACAAGTCATCAGAGCGTGGCAAGCGAACCCGTGGTAGAGGATTTAAATATGGCAGAGGGAGAGGGGCAGGAAGGTTCTCCACTCAAGGAATGGGGACATTTAATCCTGCATACTACTCAGATTCTCCATCCACAGATGGATGTGGGACAAAACCAGTAGTTTGGGAAGCTGCACAGAATGGTGCAGATGAGGGGACGGGTACCTGGAAGAATTCTGTGGAAGAGTGGACAACAGAAGTTTGGAATGAAGATCTGTCCAAAACAAAAGTCTTCACGGCATCATCTGTTCCCGCAGAGAATCACGTGACTCCTGGGCAAAGCATTGATCTGGTAGCCTTGCTTCGGAAGCCTGCTTCTCCCAGTCAAGTCTCAGACGTCAACTCCTTTGAATCTTCCCAACAGCAGGGCTTTGTCCAAGCCCTTGTCTTCACAAATTCACAACACAACAATCAGATGGCATCAGGGAATGGCAGCTCCTCTGCTGTCAACTCCTGTTTTTCTCAGAGCGTGTCATCCATCCTCGGTTCAGGATTTGGAGAGCTTGCACCTTCCAAAATGGCCAATATTACTAGCTCCCAGATTTTGGACCAGTTGAAAGCTCCAAGCCTGGGTCCATTTACCACTCAGAGTTCCCAGCAGAATAACACAAGTCCTCCAATCACCACTTCTTCTTGGGACTTCAAGCCTGCAACATCTCAATCTTCAGTCCTTAGCCATTTTTACTTCAAATCTCAGTCTGAGCCATCCCCAGTTCTTAGCCAGTTGAGCCAGCGACAGCAGCATCAGACCCAGGCAATCACTCTTCCTCCTCCAGGCCTAGAGTCCTTTCCTTCTCAGGTGAAACTCCGAGAATCAGTTCCATCCTGCGACGGTACCTCCACTGTGAACAAACTTTTGCAGCTTCCCAGCATGGCCGTTGAAAACATGACTGTGTCTGCCTACCAACAACAGGCCAAACACATTAAACTCCCAAAACAACGGATACCTCCTGCTTCTAAGATTCCAGCCTCTGCAGTGGAAATGCCTGGTACAATAGATGTCATAGGATTGAATGTTCAGTTTGGCGCCTTGGAATTTGGATCAGAACCTTCTCTTTCTGAATTTGGATCAGCTCCAATCAGTGAAAATAGCAATCAGATTCCCGTCAGCTTGTATTCAAAGCCTTTAAGTGAACCTTTGAATACCTCTTTGCCAATGACCAGTGCTGTGCAGGACTCCACCTATACAACTTCTGTCGTTACTTCCTCCAGTCTGACCAGCTCATCTGTGAGCCAGACTAGTCCAGTAACAACCTCTTCCTCTTATGACCAGAGTTCTGCATACAACAGGACCGTGTACCAAAGCTCCGGGAGTCAGCCCGAGGCAGCCGCAGGGGCTGTCCTGAATGGACACAGTGGTGGTCAAAGTCAGCCAACACTAGACAGTACTTCATCTGTACCTGCTCCAAAGACAACAGACGCTCCCTCCGCCCTTCCATCTGTGGCCTCCCTGCCCAACTCCGCCTCCTGTTCTATACTTCTACCCCCTACATCCCAGCACACTGCCACTTTGCCCTCCTTGTCCCAGCCCGGTGACCTTGCCAGCAGTCCCCTCGCTCAGCTTAGCAGTTCACTCTCCAGCCATCAAGACAGCCTCTTCCTCCGCGCACGCAGCACTCACCTCGAGCACATCACACACACATGCCAACGTGGAGAGCACCCCTTCCCTCCAGTCCTCAGCCA
>NW_006399788.1:2927139-2961729 GCF_000299155.1 Elephantulus edwardii | reverse complement strand
CCGAGGTGATTCTGCGTCCCCTGTACTTCCCACCACATTGGGTCAGCCGCAGCAGAGCCAGCCTCAGAGCCATCACACAGCCCAGCAACCCTTTCTGAACCCTGCGCTGCCTCCTGGCTACAGCTACACGGGCCTCCTCTACTACACAGGTGTGCCCAGTGCCTTCCCATATGGGCCCACTATGTTTGTTCCTCCAGCCTCGGCCAAGCAGCACAACGTGAACCTCAGCACCCCCACCACGCCTTTTCAGCAGGCTAGTGGCTATGGGCAGCCCAGTTACAGCGTGGCTATTACGAGCTGACCCAGGGCACAGCAGCAGGAGACTATATATATATATATGATCATCACAGGCACAAACCAAGTCTACAGGTTCTGGGCCTGACAAAGGAGTATCCGTGTCTTCAAGCACCACCGGCCTACCAGACATGACTGGTTCTGTCTATAAGACACAGGCTTTTCATGCAGGGACCCCTCCACCATTCAACCTGCCTTCAGCCTTGGGCTCCACTGGGCCTCTGGCCCCTGGTGCAACTCCTGGGTATGCGCCCCCACCATTCTTGCACATCCTGCCTGCACACCAGCAGCCACACTCCCAGCTGCTGCACCACCACGTTCCACAGGATGTTCAGAGTGGCTCCGGTCAGCGCAACCAACCCAGCTACTGCAGCCCAAGTCTCAAGGTTCAAAACCTGCTTACAACAACTCTCCTTACTGTACAAACTGAACCTTGAAGTGGGGTGGGCTGGGATGGGGCTTACCCTGGCAGGAGAAAACACACGGAGCCTGTAACTGAGAGGCCAGCACCCTTTCCTAGAACTTTTGCAGAGCCCGCCTCCCAGACTCGCTGTTGTATGTAATTTATTTATGCATGTATTTGTAAATGTGATAGAAGTCTTGGAATCGTAGGGGTGCAGGCTACTCTTCACCAAGCCTGCTATTCCTCCTTAAGCCCCTTCTTGCTGTAGCAAAGTCAGCCCCCTCCCTTCTGTGCCAGGCCTTCCACAGAGCCACTGCACACCCTGCTGCGGGGGCAGCCTTGGGAAGGGCAAACTCAAGGCAATTTCTGGGTTGGGCGTCAGGTATCAACGAAGAAATCACGACTTAGATTGCTCCCTTGTAAACACTGAGGTTATACACCTGTGTAATTACCATCCCACTCATATTTTGAGGGAGAAATTGCCCCTTTTGTCATTTGTCATGTTCTCCTTCCTGCCAAGTCTCAATCTGGGAATAGTAATAACCCCTGCCCCGTGTAAAACTGGGCACCTGTCTGTCTGGTCTGACCTGAGACTTGCCTTCCTCTGGCTGACCATCTGAAAATGATCTGAACTTAGACACAGATGCTTAGGTCAGCTCTTGTAAAAGCAAAGAAAATCAAAGGTCTGTTTTCACCTCTGTGACAGCATGTTTCCCCGAGGCTCCTCTTCCAGTTGTCCTGAACCAGGTGGGCAACTGTTTCAGGGGTTTTCTCTCTTGCCCAAATGCCACCTAATAAAATTCTGAGAGAGAGAGAAAAAAAAGGTATTTGCAATGAATAAATCATTGAATGTACAGAATTTTATCATTCTATCTCCGGCCTCATTTCTCTCACCGAGCCAGTGTTTTCCAGCTGCAAATCCTTCTTCCCTGTTGCCAACTTTAGTGTTCCTTCCAGTCACCCATTATTTTAATGCATCTCACTGAACCCGACACACCTAATCCTATTGCTCCAGTGTCAATCCATCTCATCCAGGGTCTTCCTCTCTTGTACTTTCCCTCTACCCTTCCAAGTATGATGTCCTTCTCTAAGCATTAGTCCCTTCTTGCCATGTGTTTAAAGAATGTGAGATGGAGCTTCAAAGTCCTTGCCTCCAAGGAGAAAATTGGTTTCACTCTCTCTAAGACAGACCTATCTGGTCTCCTGACTGTCTATGATATGTTTAATGCTCTTCTCCAGCACCCAACCCAAAGGTATCAATTCTTTTGTCCTCTTTAGTCATTGTCCAGCTCTCTGATCCATAGCAGGTAACTGTGAAGACCATGGCCTGGATCAGGTACACCTCAGTCTCTAGACTGACATCATTGCTCTTTAGCATTTTGAAGAGGTCCCTGACAGCAGACTTAACCAATGTAATTCATCTTTTGATTTCCTTAGTGCTTGTGCAAGGAGTATTTATTGATTATGGAGCTGAGCAAGTTGAAATTGTTAACAATCTCATGTTATCTTCTCTTTCACAACATTATTGTATACTAGAGTGGCATTCACTTCCTAAACAACATACCTCTGAAAATTCTATAAACTTTGAGAAACAGCGATAGTAATAGAAAGGCTTCAGGTCTTTTGTTCTTAGGGTCGATATGAGTCATGTTCAACTTGACAGCAACCAACAACAACAATAATAACAAAACAAAACCTCTCGCCACTGGACCAGTTAGTAGCTTCTTGATGGATGGAGAAGAGATTATTGATAACTTCGGCTTGCTTGGTTCCACAGTCAACATGCTTGGCACCAGCAGCTGAAAGTCAAAAGACTAATTGCATTGGGGAAATCTCCTGTCAGATTTACTAGAGTAAATTTGTCTAGAGTAGATTTGTCTAGAGTACTGAAGAGAAACATCAGCTTGGAGACTAAAATGTACCTGATCCAGGCCATGGTCTTTGCAATAACTTGCTAAGTGTCAGAGACCTGAACAATAACTAAGGATAACAGAAGAAGAATTGAGGCCTTTGAGTTGTGTTGGTGGAGAAGAGTGTTAAACATACAAAGGACTGCCAGAAAAACAAACAAGTCTGTCCTGGAGAGGGTGAAGCTGAGCTGTTCCCTAGAGGCAAGGATTTTGAAGCTCCATCTCACATACTTTGGGTGGTAACCAGGTAAGACTAGTTCTCAGAGAGCGACATTATGCTTGGAAGGGTGAAGGAACAGTGCAGGAGAGGAAGACCCAAGATGAGATGGAGCCACTCAGTGACTGGAGACATGGGATTAGGTCTGTTGGAGATGATGAGATTGGCTCAGGATTGGGCAGGTTTCAGACCTAATGTTCATAGAGACACTATGAGTCACAGATGACTTGATGGCACATAACAACAACAAATCATTAAAAAAAACACCCTAGAATGTGAGCAGATATCAAGCAAAGCCTAACTGAGCCTCCTGACTTCTCCTTTTGAGGATGGCCCATTCTCTGGTACTATTGATAAAGGTGAAAGGAAAACAAACATGGAATAATGAACAATCAGACCCCGGGTATCATAATTAATTTTATGGATCAAAGTGTGCATATATGATTGGAAACCAGTATGCTGTTTAAATTTTCACTCAAATCATAATAATAAAATTTGGAGGAGGGGAAAGCAACAACTGAAAAGAAGAAGCAACTGAAATGTCAACTGGAAACTATTGCCCAGAGAGAGTTTAAATCCTAAATTTATGGCTATTACCATGTACTGTGTTTCTGGAGTAGGTTAAGTTGTGGTTTCCAAAAAAGATCTATCCATGTCCTACTTCCCAGAATCTGTGAAAGTGACCTTACTTAGGAGAAGAAAAAATTATCTTTATAAATGTTGTTGTTAAGTACCATCAAGTTGTAGGCAACGCATAGTGACCCTATGAATGAAAGTCCTCAACACTTGTGTGACTTTCATCCTCTCTCCAGGTTCATAAGGTTTCCGGAGGCAAGCTATTATGGAAGTGGATGCCACTCCTCCTTCCAAGCTTGCTTTAATGAGGGAGCTTCACCAAACACTGTCCACCATAGGTAACCATTAACACGTTTGACACATCAGTGTCATAGGGTTTAACATCACAGTAACCACAAGTTACCTCTGTACAGCAAGTGGACACACCAGGGCTATACAACCTAGAAGAATGCTGAGGAAATAACCAGGAAATACCTGGGTCAGGCTTAATCCAACAACAAATATCCTTAAAAGAAAAATGCAGGATGTATTTGAAACAGCCACAAAAGAAGATACAGAAAGGAGAAAGTGACATGAAGATTGAGGCGGGATGGGATAAGGCTACAAGCCAAGTATTGCCAGCAGGCTCAGAAAAGTGGAAGAAGCAAAGAATAAATTCTCCTTAGAAATCTTCAGAGTGTAATTCTGCCAGATTATAGACTTCTAGGCTTCACAGCTGTGAGAGATTAACTATCTGTTGTTTTAAGACACTAAGTTTATGGTCATTCATGCAGCCACAGGAAGCAAACACAACTCCCTATAGGGAGACTACACAAACATATCCAGAAATCAGAAAGAAGGAAGAGTTGACTCTACTTCCTATTGTTATTATGTACCATCAGGTCGTCTGCAACTCATAGCAACTCGATGTACTCCAAACATTGTTCTATCTTGAGCCAATCTCATTGTTTCTAATAAACCCACTCCCATGACCCCAATTATTGTGTCAATCCATCTCACGCAGGGTCTTCCTCTCCTGCACTCTCTATTCTTCCAAGCATGATGTCCTTCTCCAAGGACTGGCCCTTCCTGGCAACATGCCCAAAGTATGTGAGGTGGAGCTTCAAAATCTTTGTCTTCAAGGAGCAACTTGGTTTACCCTATGGAGGACAGACTGTTTAATTTGGAGAATTTATGTCCTTTAATCCCACAGTTTTAAGCTCTATGGGTCTAGAGGTCTTAGTTCTCAAAGCAGTAGCATATGTCCTTGAGATCTCACTAAGATTTCAATGAACTTTATGTTAACCTAATTACTTTGAGCTCTTCATTCTAAAAGACCCGCACAGGAAATACTGTTCTTTGACAGATACTTGGCTGCTACTGCTCAGTGGAGATATGGAAGAGTAGCTTTGGCTTTGAAATTATCCACTGAGACATCACTGATACTCACATGCCCAATTTTAATGGTAAATTGGAAGTCACAACAGCCACATTCTGGGAAAATTGTGGAATCTAGAGTTTTGGATACCTCAGGGATGAGGATCTGACTCACTCTATCAGGCAAATTGCCTAGACTTGCAAAAGTACCAGCTGAGAACACAGGAAATCTAGAAAATACAGTAAAATAGGAGATTCTGAATATCAATTGTAGCTTCAAGATCAACTGTGGTGATATCCTTTGCCTGTAAATTCCAAAAAAAGACCAACCTGGAAGCCCTTGAATAGCACAGATTGCTAAGTATTCAACTACTATCTGAAAGGTTGGTGTTTCAAACTTACGCCGAGGCCCCTTGGAAGACAGGCTTATGATGTGCTTCTAAAAATTCACAGTTTTGAAAACTTTACAGAGCAATTGCACTTGGTGCATGTGGGGTCATCGTGAGTCATAATCAATTTGATAGCAACTCCATGTGGGGAAATGGGAAGGGTTAGAGAAAGAAATGAAGACCCTTAGAAAGATGGATTGACATCGTTACTGTGGCAATAGGCTCAAACATATCAAAGATGGTGAGGATGGTAAGGGCAAAGTTCAGATCTGTTGTTCTCAGGGTTACTATGAGTCATAGTTGACTTGATGACACCTAATAATGACAAAAACAAGACCACTATGAATTCTGGAGGACCTATTCCAAGGTGAGAAAAACTTCATATAAGAAACAAGTGCATCTGAGTGGCACAGAGACCACTAGGAGCAGGTACTGTGGTTTTTTTGCCCAGATCCTCTTTTAATGGTCAATGCATCTACCTGTCCACAGTGCTGAGTATTGCTGCTGGCCACTAAAAATTGCATCCTCACTGTTTGCAGAGAACCAGCTGACCCAAGGGCATCCTTCCTCGCAGCAGGTGCTCTATATCCAGTAATGAGTTGATAAAATGCAAACTTGAGCACCCTTGCCTCAGTTTAGGACAAGTCCAGAGATTCTATGTGATTAACTGAGTCCTCATTTGCAATTATATATAGCCAGTTTTGGCCTTTTTCAATCCCAGTCTTCCATACCTTCTTTTTTTTTTTAAAAAAAAATGATATTTTAATGAAAGTTTGCAGAGACTTTGAATTTCCATTCATTCATTGTTGCACATTTTCCTCCCTGCCCACCCCTCCCCCAGTTCGCTTTTCTCTTTGAAAAGAAAAAAAATTCTTTCCTTTTTATACAGTTCCCCCCACCCCAGTCCACTTTACTATGCTGCTCTTATTCTGGACTCTTGCCATAAAAATAATACCTGATCATATATTCCTTTTAGACAGTTCTCTCCCTTGTCTGTTTCAATGCAGTATACATGATTTATCCCCGATTTTCTTAGGTTCCCCCTAACTCCGATGTCAGTTCTGCTGTACATCAGTGGCACTATGCAATATTTGTCCTTTTGTGACTATTTCACTCAGCATAATGTCCTCAAGGATTACTCATTTTGTATAACATTTCATGAGTTCCTTGTTTTTCAATGCAGTGTAGTATTCCATTGTGTGAATATACCAGAGTTTCTCTATCCATTCATTTGTTGATGGGCACTTGGGGTGTTTCCAGCTCTTTGGTATTATGAACAAAGCCACAATAAACATGGGTGTGCATGTATCTGCTTGGTGGAAGTTATGGTTTCTTTAGGGTATATTCCCAGTAGTGGAATTGCTCGGTCAAATGGTATTTCTATTTCCAACTTTTTGAGAAAGCATCATATTGCCTTCCATAGTGGTTGCATCATTTTACACTCCCACCAACAGTGAATAAGGGTTCCAGTTTCTCCACAACCTCACCAGCATTAGAACAGTATCTCAAAAGCAATTCACAAAAAACTCTAAGCCATTTCATATCACTCCATTGTTCTTAAGTTTGTATCAGATGCACTCTGCTGTAATGGTCTGAGAATGGCCTCACCCATATCATTCCCTTCTTCAGAACGTGTAAAAGTTGACACATAAATAGATGGTGTCAAGCAAAGATTTCTAGGGTGTATGTGGAAGGAGACTTTGCATAACCAAAACATATCCCACCGTTCTCACAGCTTGTAGACTATTATGTATTAAAAATGAAACTAGTATTGTAGTCCTGGAGCTGAAAGACACAATACTGCCACCCAATCATATGGAAAACTGTAGGTTTAGGGGATACAGGGTAGGTAAAACAAGGCTTCTGTAGAGAGAAAATAAAATATTTCCTCCTACATCTCTGCCGTAAGCAGCTAAAAGTGAAAGTTGGAGCCCTCCACAAATCCACCCACAAACATACTTGAAGTTCTCTCCTAATGGGAGCAAATCACTTCTATTTAGCATTAAATACTGAGCAGAAAGAAGCTTTAAACTATATCAATGGCCTCAAGTTTTACCAGCTTCACATCTATTTTGTTAAGGACTCCTTCCTTTCAACTACCAGATATTTAGTATATTTTCTAATTTTTTAAAGCTTCTTGCTGTAATTAGGGTGAAAGTTCACAGAAGTGGCTTTTCATTCAACAATTGATACACATTTTGTTTCATTAGATTGCTTATAAGCCCCATAATGTAAATATCTGCTCTCTTTCCACTTCTTCCTTGTCTTTACTGTTTGCATATGACCTACCTTCCTCTTCTTGCATTTTGAGCTTTATCCCTAGGCAAATATTGCCCTTTTGATCTTATGAAACTGATTGTTCTAAAAAGTGCATACCTCACCAATGTTATTGTCAATATTAATGTCTGTCTATTGTTTGGCTGAAACACTAAGCCACAGATGTTTAGTTTCAGGCCTGAAGGGTGTTTAAGAGCCATAGTCTCAGAATTTGTGCCAGTCTCTATTAAAGACAGTCAGCATTGTCATTTTTTGTGATTTTGAGGGATTTTGTCGACTATCTAGGAGCTCCTATCGTGTTTCCTCTCAGCAGTCAGCAGTGCTAGCTCGCACCACAGAGTTGTTCTGGTTGCAGGTTCATGGTGGCTGAGGTCCACATGGTTCATTAGTCCTTTGGACTATTTCCATGTAACTTTTGTCCTATACATTTTTTTCTCCAGAAAAAAAGAGAAAGCAATAGCTGAAACTTAGATAGCTTTTCACAAGCATGTAAGTCCCTACTGAATAAAATAGAGTGTTGGCTTTTGACAGTGTTATGCCAATCAATGTTTATCTCCCCCAACACTATGATCCTGATCTCTTTGGTCCCCCAACTCATTCCATTCTTGGAGCAGCCCTTTGTGACATTATTTTCCTGCAAGGTTACCTTTGATCTTCTTCCAGATGACATCTAGCTAAGATGAACATCAAAGGCAGAAGGAGGCATGATATGATGGCCAAACTAAGAGCCTTTCATTTGCTTTAAAGGGGAAACCAGGACTCCAAGGGACTTTTATTGGCATGAATTGGGGGTCGAAGGTTGCTGTTCACTTGAACTATTCTAATTTTTCTAGAAACAACCCTTCCTGCCTCTTCTGACTCCACTGTATCTTCTTCTCAAAAGCAGAAGGGGTATCTCTCTCTTTCTCTCCACTAAGTAGTAAACACATAGCACGTGAGCACATGTGCACATTAATTTATGCTGGCTGTCGCCTTTGTATTTTGGAACAAGTCAGACTCCTTTGTGTAATTGCTTGATGAAACATTCCCGTCCATTCTGTCAACACAAATTATGCAGTTAAATAATGAGCATCACCGGCCCACTTCCCACTGCTACACAAATGAAGAACCTAGCCACTGCTGCAAGTCTGGGCTTCCAGGAAGAGCATCCCTTGTCACTGCCCTCGCAGCCTTCCCTGCCCATCCTGCACACTTGACCTACCCCACACTCTAGATCTTCTCATTTGCTTTCCACTTTCCAAAGACTGTTGCTAGGAGACAGAAGAGAAAGATGGACTGGTCTATTGCTTGTCCATTTTAGAGGCAGGAGGAAGAGGCCAAGGAGAGCCAAAATCATGGTCTCCAAGTCCCAGATATAAGCAAGGTCTCAGAAGAGGGCTTCTCTATGGTGACTCTCTTACTGTAAAAGCTGAGATGGCGACCCTCACTCTCAGCTCCCACTCCCAGGAAGATAGCCTTTTACAGCCTTCTCAGATGGGTGTTGTTGTGTTTGGGTTTTTTTTATCTCTGTTTGCCTAAAGTGGCAGAATGAGCCACAAACACACTCAGAGCCAACTATGGCACAGAAAGAGCAAATGCTTTGTTTCAGAAATTCACGAACAAGCGCAAATCAGGTGGGGAGGAAAGAAGGGTAAGCTTTCTTGAAAATCAACTAAGAGGAGTCTCACTTGCTTACGAAAATATGTCTGTTTTCTTAGGCTTTCTTTGGAGAAGTCAAACATACATGCCACATTCATACACATGCATATATGCCCGTGCACACACATGCATATGAATTTTTTTCACATTAATAGCAAATTATCTGCACATTTCACACATCTCAGGCCATGGAGAGAAGCTCCCGCCTCACAAAACCCTGCATTTGACTCTCAGATCCAGTGAAGAATTAGACTATAAATAACTTGACCATTTTTTAAAATAACTTAAAATTTGTGACACTAAGGACTTTTTCAAACTAATTGCAGAATAAGCATAGTTTAATTTTAATAATGAAACTAGGAAATCTGAAGTAGACAAGAATTAGCACTGCCTACATGTTCTGAGAGTATACCCTCCAATGTACAGAAAGAGGATTCTGAGGCAGAAAGAGAGAGGTGAGAGAGGTGAGGTCCTTCAATTCTTCTAATGCCCTGCAGCTATGCCCAACACTTTGAGAGGACTGTCTGCTTCTCTGGCTCCCCCATCACCCCAGGCTAATGCAGGGAGGGGTTGTATTTTACCCACTGCTTTCATTTGAGCCATGCAGAACACATCTGACACACCAGCGCCTCTTCTGAAGGCTGCCTAAGGGGAGGAGGTAGACGTTTCAACCGAGGCTCCTTGGTGTGCAACTGGCAAGAGCTACAGGGAGAGTTCTTTTTGCCACCAGTTTCCACTCAAGTGCAGAGGTCATTCCTCAGGATTACTCTCAATTTCCCTTCCCCTTACTTATCCTTTTACTAATTGTGGGCCCTTGGGCATCATTCATGCTTTCTCATCTATAAAATAGGATAATAATGCCTACCTTGTACAGCTACTTAACGGTTAAAGTTATGTATCATTTTAGCTTAACCATGATTCTCAGTGGTTTAGTAATTATGTAATTAAATCATTTGGCAGTTGCATGATGATTTCATTATTCTACATTTTGTGAAATCATGTGATCACTTCCATGAGGCAATCTGATATGATCAGCCAATCAATTATAAGGGAGTTTTCTCAGCAGTGTGGCCTACATGCAAAATATATAAACATTCCGGAAATATTTGCCAGCTTATCTTTATCTTTCTGCATCCTGTATCCAGCTTGTTATCATTTGACCTCCTCTCCTCAAGACTTCTCTTCGCTTCTCTATTGCCCGACCTAGACTTCTGCGCGTGGGGCTTCCAGGCTCCCCAGCGGCAGCATGTCCCGCAGGCTCCCCTCTGTGCCTCCCGACAGATTTTGGCTCCGCTTTGGGCCTTTGTACCTGTAGCCGTGACAGTTTCATTGATTTCACATGCAAGCAAGATTCTACTGAAGATTATCCAAAAACGACTGGAACAGCACATCAACAGAGAACTGCCGAAAGTCCAGGCTGGATTTAGAAGGGGTCATGGTACTAGGGATATTGTAGCTGATGTTAGATGGATCTTAGCTGAAAGCAGAGAATACCAGAAGAATGTCTGTCTGTGTTTCATTGATTATGCAAAGGCATTTGACTGTGTGGATCATAACAAACTGTGGCTGACTCTGAGAAGAATGGGAATCCCAGAACATTTAATCGTGCTAATTCGAAACCTACACTTGGACCAACAGGCAGTCATCAGAACAGAACAGGGTAACACCACATGGTTGAAAATTGGGAAGGGTGTACGCCAGAGATGTGTCCTATCTGCATACTTTTTCAACCTGTATGCAGAGCAGATTATCTGAGAGGCTGGGTTCTATGAGGAGAAGTGTGGCGTCAGGATTGGTGGAAGATCTATTAACAATCTGCATTATACAGATGACATAACCCTGCTTGCTGAAACTGAGGAGGACCTCATGCAATTGCTGCAGAGGATCAAGGACTGTAGCCTTCAGTATGGACTGAGGATCAATGTCAAGAAGACAAAGATTCTAACCGCTTGACCAATCGGCAGCATCAGGATGGATGGCGAAGAGACTGAGATTGTTCACAGCTTCAGTTTGCTCGGCTCCACGGTCAACACTCTTGGCACGAGCAGCCAGGAAATAAAAAAACGCACCGCGATGGGAAAGTCTGCTGTTAGGGACCTCTCTAAAGTACTCAAGAGCAACGGTGTCTCTCTGGAGACTAAGGTGTGCCTGATACAGGACATGGTCTTTGCAATCACTTGTTATGCATCAGAGAGTTGGGCAATGACTAGGGAAGATAGAAGGAGAATTGATGCCTTTGAGCTGTGGTGCTGAATATTGAATGTACCCTGGACTGCCAAGAAAACAAACAGATTCCTCCTAGAGAGAGTTAAACCAGACTACTCCTTGGAGGCAAGGATTCTGGAGCTTCGTCTGACATCCTTTGGACATGTTGTAAGGAGAGGGAGGTCCTTGGAGAGGCACATCATGCTTGGTAGGGTGGAGGGACAGCGCAGGAGGGGAAGACCCTCTATGAGATGGGTTGATTCAGTGACTGGGGTAATCGGATGGGTGTGTCAGAGGCAATGCGATTGGCAAAGCATAGAGCAGTGTTTAGGGCTATTGCACATAGGGTCACTATGAGTCACAAATGACTTGATGTCACATAACAACAACAACAACCTCAAGACTTAAGTCAGGAATTTGCTGTATTACCTGTTGATCTTCTTTTCTTTTCTTTTTTTCCACCTACTGATTAAAAATTGAGTGAAATTTTATAAAGGTATTTGCTTTTTGAATCAATCATTCATATACATTTTCTTTTCTATGCAATTTTTAATACATATTTCAACAAACAGATGCATGATCACCAGGTTGGGTCAAGAAATCTGGAGAATAACTACCTGGACAATTGACTAGAAGATATTCATATTTATTCCTATCCCAAAAAAGGTAATCTGACAGAGTGTGGAAATTATCAAGCAATATCACTAATAATACACACAAGCAAAATCCTGCTGAAGATTATGCCAAAATGACTAGAATGGGATATTAATAGAGAATTACCAGGAATGCAAGCTGAATTTAGAAGAATCCATAGCATTGTAGACATTATCACCAATATCAGATGGATCTTGGCTGAAAGTAGAGAAAACCAAAAAGAATATCTACTTGTGCTTCATTGACTGTGCAAAGGCATTTAACTATGTAGACCACAACTAACTGTATTTAACCCTGAGAAAAATGAGAATCCTACAAGAGTTGATTGTGTGCGTGTGAAATCTATACTTGGACCAGAAGGCAGTCCTGAGAACAGAGCAACGAAACACTGCATGCTTTAAAATTAGGAAAGAAGTGTGTCAGGGATGCATCTTATTTCCATACATTTTCAATAGATATGCGAAACAGATCATTCAAGAGGCTGGACTTTACGAGGAGGAGTGTGGCATCAGGTTCAGGGGGAAACTTTTCAACAACCAGCACTATGCCAATGATACAACCTTGCTTGCTGAAACCGAGGAGGACCTGAAGATGCAGAAGGCCAAGGACTATAGTCTTCAATATTGATTGAAACTAAATATCAAGAAGACAAACATTCTCACCACTGGGCCATGATGGATGGAGAAGAGAATAAGGTTGTTAAATTTCAGCTTGTTCAGTTCCACAGTCAATACTCGAGGCCCCAACAATAAGGGCATCAAAAAAAGAATTACACTCGGGAAGTCTGCTGTCAGAGACCTGCCCAGAGTGCTGAGAAGCAATGCTATCAGTATAGATACTAAGGTGCACCTGGTTCAGGCCGTGATTTCCAC
The DNA here is from genome assembly GCF_000299155.1 of Elephantulus edwardii. Classification (NCBI taxonomy): domain Eukaryota; kingdom Metazoa; phylum Chordata; class Mammalia; order Macroscelidea; family Macroscelididae; genus Elephantulus; species Elephantulus edwardii. The sequence goes on along the minus strand of NW_006399788.1, from coordinate 2,948,938 downwards.
AATCACATGCTATGCATCTGACAACTGGACAATGACTAAAGATGATAGAAGAATTGGTGCTTGTGAGTAGTGGTTCAGGAGAACAGCATTGAACAGCATGGACAGCCAGAACAAATAGGTCTGTTCTGAAGAGGCAGAGAACAAGTTTCTCCTTCGGGGAAAGATTTTGAAGCTACAGAGAACTGCCAGAAGTCCAGACTAGGTTTAGAAGGGGCCATGGTACTAGGGATATTGTAGCTAACGTTAGATGGATCTTAGATGAAAGCAGGGAATACCAGAGGAATGTCTATCTGTGTTTCACTGATTATGCAAAGGTGATTGACTGTGTGGATAATAACAAACCGTGGCTGACTCTGAGAAGAATGGAACACCTGATTGTGCTAATGAGAAACCTATACTTGGACCAAGAGGCAGTCATCAGAACAGAGCAAGGAAACACTGCATGGTTCAAAATTGGGAAGGGCATGTGCCAGGGATGTGTCCTGTCTCCATACCTTTTCAACCTGTATGCAGAACAGATTATCCAGGAGGCTGGGCTCTATGAGGAGGAATGTGGGGTCAAAATTGGTGGAAGATCTATCAACAATCTGCCTTATGCATATGACACAACCCTGCTTGCTGAAACTGAGGAGGACCTGAGGTGCTTGCAGCAGAGGGTCAAGGACTGTAGCCTCCAGTTTGGATTGAGGCTCAATGTCAAGAAGACAAAGATTGTCACTACTGGACCAATTGGCAACATCAGGATGGATGGTGAAGAGATTGAGATTGTTCACAGCTTTAGTTTGCTTGGCTCCACAGTCAACACTCTTGGCACCAGTAGCCAGGAAATTAAAAGACGTATTGCCATGGGAAAGTCTGCTATTAGGGACTTCTCCAAAGTACTGAAGAGCTATGGTGTCTCTCTGGAGACTAAGGTGAGTCTGATACAGGCCATGGTCTTTGCTATCACTTGTTATGCATCAGGGAGTTGGACAGTGACTAAGGAGGATAGAAGTAGAATTGATGCCTTTGAGCTGTGGTGCTGAAGAAGAGTATTGAGGGTACTATGAACTACTAGGAAAACAAACAGATTATCCTGGAAAGGGTTAAACCAGGCAGCTCCTTGAAGGCAAGGATTCTGAGATTCCATCTAACATACTTTGGACATGTTGTAAGGAGGGACCGGTCCTTGGAGAGGGACATCATGCTTGGTAGGGTGGAGGAACAGCGCAGGAGGGGAAGGCCCTCTGTGAGGTGGATTGATTCAGTGACTGGGGTAATCAGGATGGGTGTGTCAGAGACAGTGTGAATGGCACAGGACAGAGAGAGTTCAGGGCTCTTTTACATAGGGTCGCTACGAGTCGCAAGTGACTCGACGGCACATAACACAATAACAACAACATCTCCCATGTTTTGGGCATGCAGCCAGGAGGAACCTGTCCTTGAAGAAAGACTTGGAAGGGTGGAGGGACAGCACAAGAGAAGAAGACCCAGGATGAGCTGGATTAGCATGATAACTGGGACAACTAAATTAAGTGTTTCAGAGTCAGTGAGACTAGCTCAGGAAACAAAAGGTTTCAGAGCTGTTGTATATAGGGTTGCTGTGAGTCGCAGGTGAGTCGACAGCACATAAAAGCAACAGCAACAACTTAGAATAAAACTTCCTTCTTCTTATTTGTTCTATCAATCTTATTTTATCCTTCCCTGCCTTTTCTGTTTTAAGCCTGGGAAAATGTTGCCCCTTTGATCTTATGTGATTGATTAGTCTATGGAGTGTGTGTCTCTATGGAGATTGTCTCTTATTATGGCTTTTCTATTATAAATGGCTGACTATGGGGGGGAGGAGTTGTACTATAAGAGTGAAGTGTGAAGCTTGTTGGGCTATCCATAAAGGTATTGGATATCTACCCTTCCACAAAAGGATTGGCCAGTCTCAGTAATCTACAAGAGGATTAACTAGTCTCTCCAATAGGTTTAACAGCTCTAATTGCAGAGAATAGGAATTCATTTTCCACCAGAAGGAATTCTTCCCACATCAGCAGAGATTCTTAGCCTAGCCAGAGAAGAAAGACATCCCCCAAACCAGAGAAATGTAGGATGCATTTCATGATGGCAGCAATAGTGTTGGCTGAACTGGAGAATTGGATGTGAGATTGGACTTTAGTGTGAGAGGAGACAATATTGGCAGGACTGAGAACTTACGAACACTTGGAGTCATGAAGCTCAAGGTTGAGATGCCTGAGTGTTCATCTTGGCAGCTGTCTTGACTTTATTTTGCTATTAATATGAATGATAACCTTTTAACTCCCCCAATAAAGTTCTGTGTGATCTGTGAGCCTAGCACATTAAATTTTGGACCCAACCAAGCAGTAAGATTCATGTTTATGTGAGTATAATGAGGCATGAGAGCATAGGGGACATGTCTGACTTCATGGAAATTGGTTTTGTGTTATTGATATGGCGTCCAGTCATATGTTCCTCCTGTGAAGTTGGTAAAGGTCAGATATGGCACTCTCCATGTGGTCCTTGCTCTTTTTACAGTCTCCCTGGTGTTATTGTTCACCTTACAGGCCTATCAATTGCTTAGCTAAGAGTTGAGCCACAGGGATTTGTTTCAGGTTCAAGAGTAATCAAAGGTCATACTGTAAGGTGAGGAGGGTTAACTGTCTCTATGGAACCCATAAGCTTGGCCACTTTTATGAATTTGAGAGTTTTCTCCACATTTTTTTCACTTGTCCTCTGATCTTGAGGTTTAACAGACTTAACAGACTGAGTCATTAGCCTGCCTCCTTACCTGTTGGCTTTGAGTTCATTAGCCTCTGCAGGTATGTGGGTCAGGAGAAACCTCCATCCTGACTTCTGACCCATAGATTTAGGATTTGCACTGGTTTTAGAGTACCAACCTAAAATAGATTATGATGAAGATTAAGAAAATCAAGTATACAAGAAAAGCATGCTGTGTCAAATTTTAAATTCTCACTGTACATCATTTCCCTGAGCACAAGGAAATGTCTCCTCAACAGACAACTGAGTCACAAAGAGATTACAGAATATTTCCACTTAGACATTGTCTAAAGAAGGGAAAAGCAAACATAGGGGCACAGGGCCATGAGTGTCCTTCTGAAAGAGTCAGAAAAAGTCAGAATAGCACAGCCCCCCAGCAGAAAGCAGATAAAGAGCTCATAGCCTGGCCCCATCGTGCCTCTAGAGCCACAACAGCAGCAAGGGGTTCATTTCTTCATTGGTGACTCATAGTTGTAGTACTAAGAATGGGGTTTATTAAAGAAGCTGGAGTGTGGGGGAGACAAAGAACATCACCCAATACAAGTCTAGGTTTCACCTCAAGCTCCAAGGTACAATTCCTCAGTTGGTTCAGGCTCCAGTTTCAGTTCAGCAGTCAAATTCAAATCATCCAGCAAGGTTTGCTTTAAAGCAATTATAACTCAGCTTCTACTTCAAGAATCCAGGAAGAGCAGCAGAAATCTTTAACTGTGGCCAGCACAAATGAAAGAAGCTTCAAGTTGCACCTTGCCACAGTTTCTCCAAAGCAATGCCTTTTCACCACTATCACAAAGGTCTTGCTCTCACCATGGTCTTGCTCCAATCTCCCTCAAGTCTTATCTCTACAAGTCTTGCTCACCTCAAGTCTTGCCACCCAGTAAGGGAAGTATTCTTTCTCTTATCCTAATCCCACAGCTGTTGATGAATTACAAGACTGTGCTGATGATGACCACATGTCTGCAATTAAGGTAGCTGGAGACCGGAAGAGGCTAAGTGTAAAAAACCAATTTTTAGGCTAACACCACAGACATAAAGTCTAAGCCAGAGTATTTACATTGTAAATTGCAGGAACTATCAAAAATCTGTGCCAACATCTAGTCCAGATGTTTAATTTTGCAGCAATGGAGATAAGAAAACTTCCTACAGAAGTGAGAATTTTCCTCAAGGTCACACAGTTGGCTGGACTCCAACTTTGGCATGTAGACTTGGTCTCCTGGAAAACCTCATTTTCAGCCCAAGCTCTTGGTAACATCAACCCAAAGAAAGAAACTTGGAAGCATCTGAAACTGAGCCAAAAATTATCTGAGGCATAGCAGCTATTTATAAAGCAGAACTATACTATTTCCAAATTCCTCACATATATTAATCATCCAGAGGCAAAAACAAGAAAATTAAGTTCTTGAAATAATAAGCTATTCTTAAAACACTTCTAAAATTCTTCATACTCTTTACTTATAAGTACAAATGTATTTCTTAAGGAAGCCATTTAATAAATAAGAGCATTCAGTTTAACAGTACTTACAAGAAGCTGTAGCCTATAGTGAACATTCAGATACCTAAAAAGGCCAGGCTACATTATTGAATGATTTTTGAATAACAACACTGGGCCCTCTTAGAAAGGTTAAAAGCATTACTAGAATTATGTGTCAGATTTGCCAGTTTAAGGACTTATTTTGCTTCCATACCTATTATTTCTTAGAACACCAGTCAAAGGATTTGTATAAAGTATATTATGGATATAAACTTATTCATAAGTTGTGGGTTGTTTGTGGTTTGTTTTTTTTATTTCCAATAATGACTACTTCTCTCCTACTTGCACCCATCTTGGTTGCCAGAAACATAGATCTTAACTTTGGAGTATATATATATCAGAGTTCTGATGGTTTAGTGGTTAAGGAATTGTTCTTCCAAAGCAAAGGTACATTGTGCGAATCCACCAGCTGCACCATGGAAGAAAGATAGGCCATCTCCTCCTGTGCAGTTTACCGACTCTGAAAATCTGCTGCAGAGTCTTCTATGAGTCAGTTTTGACTCTACAGTACACTACCACCACAACAACGACATACATATAGATGAAAGTTTCCTTGAAAACAGAGAGGTCTGCTTGTTGATTGTTAAACCTTTAATCTCAGCAAACTTGTAATAATTTCCTTTCCTGATATAGGATAAGAAAGTTAACTTCACCAAAAAATGTGTATCTTTCCTTGGTTAGATAATTTATAAACTCTTGGTGTTTCTTCAGTGACTGAAGTATCGATGAAATCTCCAGACCAAACCTGAGAGTTTATGCTATACCTCTCCCTAAATGTCACCTCCTTAGGAGAATTTTCTTGACTAGACTTCATCCATCTTTCTCTATCTGACCAACTTTTGTGAAAGTTCCATACTGGTGGCTGGACAAGTCAGAAAGACCACCATCAGACGCCTTTTAAAGGAAGCAAGCTTAAGGTTGAGTGTTGTCATTCCTATATAATAAAATCCCAATAAATATTCTATACAGAGAATCCCTATAGACTTCCTGGTTGGCAAAAAAAAAAAATATGGTGCATAGATCTCCATACTGGGAGCCTTATGAATTTCATCTTACCTGTTTCTCCATGTGTACCCTTTTTGCTTTAATAAAACAATAGTTGTAACACTTTCCTGAGTTCTATGAGACCTTCTAGTGATTTCCTGAAATCAAGGAAGTGATGGAGGGAAGCAGGTCAGAAGTGAGGGAGAGTCCTGGAACCCCTGAGCATTCATGACTGGCATCTTGAATTGATAATTGGGGAAACTGCAAATGGATAGCCAGTAGCCTAGAAATTAGGGTGTCATGATTACCCTCAAGTTCCCACCTGGCACCCAGGTTTTGAGTCAATTTTGCAGTCCGGAGGGCTTCACCCTTTAATTCATAAGGAATGACCTCATTCCAGCTGGTTAGGATCAGTGGAGAAGGGCTGCTAATGTAAGCAGAAATGGAACCGAGGGAAACTGAACTGATAATAAATTGATTTTATGTCAAAAAGAGAAATTTGATTTTTCCAAGTACCCAGTATCTCAACCACTTTTTCTCAAGATTCACTCTTTTGAAACAAACAAACAAGAACCTAACACCGGGAAGGATTTCCCAGATGGAAACACCATACAGGCATGTGACCTCCTGCCTGCCCAGCAAGTTGCCCTACAAGATTTTCTGGATCTGTGGAGGCTACACAGGACATGGGGAAGGTCTGCTCATTCAACCCTGCAGTGCTCTGGGCTGGGAACCCTCCTGGGGTTGACATCCCAACAGCGAAAGTCAGACACATTTACTGAGTAAAATACACAGGGTATATTCAATGTAACGGACGGCATGATTGCCGGGATAAACTGAGCGGGGAAGCTTGGTGAACAAGTGCAGCAGAGAGATGCTGAAGTCACTTGGCAGCTAGCCTGGAATGCTTCCCAGAGGAAGAAATCTCTAAAGGGAATGAGCAAGATGTGACCTGGAGAGAGCTTTTGGGGGGGAATGGCAGCAATAAATGACATTTGAAGTTAAAAGAACAAAGCCTTTGACTTTGGCCCAGCTGTCCCCTTTGTGCAGAGCTCTGGTGGTGCAGTGGTTAATCATTCCACTGCTAACCAAAAAGTTGGCTGTTTGAATACACCAACCACTCCAAGGGAGAAAGATATGACAATCTGATTCCGTAAAGATTTAGCGGGGTTCTTTTTCTTCCTATTTCCTTCAGTGAAAATGAGGCAGTCTTATTCTGTAAGATTTACAGCCTCAGAAATGTGATGGAAGATGACTATAAGTCGGAATCAACTCTATGGCTATGAGTAATAGCAAGGTTAGTTCTTTTCTAATCCTCAGACCTCACCCTAAATGTCATCTGTTTAGAAATGCCCTGGCCAACTTCGCCCTCTATTACACAACTTTATTTATTCCCTTAAGGAATTAGTACAATCTGAGATGGACTGTTTTCTCACTTATTGTCTTCTTTCAGCATTGGAAGGTCGCTGCCCCAGGGGCAAGTATGCTCACCCTCTTTCTCACGGATATCCACATTGTATTTTGTACAGTGTCTGGCACATTGCACACAATAAAAACCAATACCTAATAAAAATAACAAATGATTGATTATAAGAATAAATGACCAAATTGAAATAGGATTAGTGTCACTAGGTTAGACTTTTGAGACAAGAAATGGCAAAATAGGAATATGTTCGCCAGTCTGAAGAGGACTCTACCTATAGCTATATGTAGGAGTGTGATTAGGATTAGTTACCCATCATTTAAAGAGTATCTGAGCACAGGAGAGGGACACCCAGCCCAAGCAAATAATAGATAAAGCCTAGACAGAGAAGAATTTGGACCAAGTCTGAAATGTCAGTGGGATCAGCAAGCAAAGAAGCATCCCAGGGGTGATGAGAGAGAGAAAGAAGAAACCCACAGTCTGTATCAGAGGATTGGGCCTTCATCCCTTAAGTGAAGGGAAAGGAGATCACCCGGCAGAGAAGGAACACATCTGGAAAAATATGGAAGAATGAACAGTTGCTATTGAATCAACTCCAACTTAAGGGTGGCCCCATCTGTGTCAGAGAAGAATTGTGCCCTATAGGTTGTTAATGCTGATTTTTTCAAAGGAGATCAGCAGACCTTTCTTCTGTGGCACCTCTGGGTGAGCTCAAAACATCTTGTTAGAGAGGTAATCTTTTACAACTACCAGGAACTCCCAGATGAAGATTAAAATCCACTGCTGCCAGGTCGAGTCTCACTCATAGCGACCCTGCAGAGCAGAGTAGAATTGCCTCAAAGAGTTTTCAAGGCTATAAATCTATAAATCTTTACAGAAGCAGACTGATGCATCTTTCTACTACTGGGTTCAAACCACTGCACCACCAATGGTCTTTCAGTTGGCAATAGTTTTTGTGTACCATCGAGTTAGAATCTACCCATAGCAGACACTCCAGTGGGCTTTCAGAAACAGTAAATCCCATGAAAGGAGATTGCCCATCCTTCTCCCATGGAGCAAATGGTGGATTGGAACTGTAAGCCTTCAAGGTTGCAGCACAGATTCTGACCACTGGGCCACTGGAGCTCCATAGTTGGAGATGTTGTTGTTGTTGTTGTTTACCATTAAATCGAATTTGAGTCATAGCTGACTCTCTGAAGGGTTTGCTGAGGTAGTTAACCTCATAGGAGGAGACTGCCCATTCTTCTCCCATGGATTTGAACCCAGTGCCTTTGGGATTGCAGCACAGTGCTTTACCACTAGGCCATCACAACTATCTAGTTGTAGATTAGAAATTTACAAATGTCTAACACACAGCAGTTGGTCAACAAACACAAGTTGATGAGGTAAGTAAGTGAGAGTTTACACAGAAGAGCTTCTTGTAGGAAGTCATTTACTTCCAGATGGGATCTGGAAAAGCAGGCACAGCAAAGCCACTTTCTTCAACACTGCAGCCCAGAAGTTCTCCCACCATCAGAATCTGAGAAGCAAATCCCATTACTATATGCATCTTCCCTCTTCTTCCCTTCTACATCCACATTGGGCCAAGGAGAGAAAAGTCTATGCTATTCTAGAAAAAAATCGCCATACGGAGTGGTCAGAAGCCCAAAGCCCAGAGCTTATAGGAAGGAGAGCCAATAATACCAAGCTGCTTCCTCCAGCTCTGGGGGTACTTCGCAGGCACTCTCCCGCAGCTGGGACACACCACCACCTGCTGAGGGAGCCCCAGGGAGCAGCTGGGCTCAGAGAAAAGCTGGGGCCAAGGCATTTGAAGGCCTGGCTGTCCAAGCTGGTTCAGAAGCTATCAGCAGGCCCTCCTTCCCCAAATCCCCGCTGGGACTAGAAGGTCACCAGATACTGCAAACTACAGATCTCCCTTTACATCCCAGCAGCACAGGATTTTCAAACCCCTGGGAGCTTCTCTTAACTCCTCCTAGCGGAACTAAAAAAGCCAACATGGTCTGGTTTTATTATTTTTTTTCACAGACCAGTGCTGCTGCTGCTGCTGCTGCTGCAGCTGCTGATGTTGCTGCTATTGCTGATACTGCTTTTACTGCTATTTCCACTCACTGCAAATCCTGGGAGTCTGCTATGTGGGGTCAGAGAGCCTCCCTGGGACTCTAAACAAACCAAGCATGTTTTGTGTTATCTTCCTTTAAGATACAAAAGGAATTATTCAATCAGCAAACATAGTGTGCTGTTACCAGGTGCCTTTAAGTTGTTTTCAACCCCTAGCAACTGTGTGTACCAACAGACGGAAATCTTGCCTGGTCCGACCCCATCCCACTATGGCTGCTATGTGAGAACATGGTAAAAGCCACTGTGTCAGTCCAACTCGTTGAAGATATTTTTTTTTTATTTTTTTATTTTTTTACTAGCCATAATGTGATTGTCCAGGGACTAATAGTTCAAAGCAGGAGAGATGAGGTCATCCCACTCTCATAGGTAAGGTGTATTATGGTTGCATTTCCTCCCAGACAGGCTTGTTAATTCTTCTGGCAGCCCATGGCATCAATATTCCTCAGCAAGGCCACAACTCAAAGTCATCAGTTCTTCTTCAGCCTTCCTTAGTAATTACCTACCCTGCACATGTGCATGAAAGACATGATAAGAAGACCATGACTGGGGTCAGAATCATGTTAGCCCTTAGATATCCCTAACGGCTCTTTAATGTTAATTAGGTCTCTTGCAGAAGATTTTCTCAATGACAGCAAACATAGTAAGGCCTAAGTCCCTATTATCTGCCCAGAGTGGTGCGAATGAACAAGTGGTCACTGCTAACCAAAAAACTAGTGGTTTATGTTCACCCTGAGATGATTGAGAAGAAAAGCCTGGCAATCTTACATCCCAAAAGTCAGGCATTGAGAACTCTCTGGCGCATAGTTCTACTCCGACATCCATGAGTTGGAGTCTACTGTATCGCACACAGCAGGTGGTGGTGACCATGTGCTGTTCACAGGATATGAGGGTAAGGGCAAGCTGGCTGTCTTGTCTGAGGGCATGTGCCATCACACAACCTCTGTGCCTGGCAATCTGTCAACACCCATCAAAAGAGCAAAACTCTTTGACATAACTTTTCAATTCCTAGGAATATATTGTTGTTGCTATTATGTGTTGTCACATCTTAACAGACTCAAAGCTGACTATATTTGACAAACATACTCACACTATGTGAGATGATATATTTGTAAAGCTTTTCATGGCAGTATAATTTGAAGAGCATAAGATTGAAAATATCCATCATTAGGAAAGTATTAAGTGTAAAGAGTGCCAAGTCCAGTCAATAGAATGCAAAATATATATGTTTGATAGCAGAGATACGCCCCCTATATGGGAAGTTTTCCAGGTGTATTAACCAAAATGTCAAACCCAGGGCCATCAATCTAATTCTGATAGGTTTCTAAGGCTGTAAATCTTTATGAGAACAGACTGCCACACTTTTCTCCCCAAAAGCACTTGGTAGATTTGAATGGCCAAGTGTAGTAGTTACTTATTATTAAAATCAACAGGGAGCTCTGGAGCCCTAGTGAGTAAGGAGTTGCAATGCCAACTCAAAGCCACATGGTTTGAATCTACCAACTGCTCCAAGAGAGAAGGACAGGCAGTCTCCTCCCATGCAATTTATAGTCTCTGGAAACCAGATGGAAGGTCAACTATGAATCAGTTCCAACTCAAAGGCACATGACAACAACAATATTATTAAAAATTATACCAGCTTACATTAAGTTTATTCCAACTCACAAAGACCCAAAATCAGGGAAATGTTTAACCATTGCACCACCAGGGCTCCTTGATGTTGTTGTTATGTGCCATTGAGTCAGCTGCGATTAATAGTGACCCTATGTACAACAGCCCTAAACCCTGTTCTTTTCTGTGCCAATCTTATCATCTCTGATACATCTACCTCCATTACCCCAGTCACTGAATCAATCCACCTCATCGAGGGTCTTCCTCTCCTGCAGTGTCCTTCCACCCTCCCAAGCGTGACATCCTTGCAACATGCCATAGTATATCAGACAGAGCTTCAGAATCCTTGCCTCCAAAGAACAGCCTGTCCTCACGCTCTCCAGGATGAACTTGTTTGTTCTCCTAGCAATCCATGGTATATTCGGTGCTCTTCTCCAGCTCCACAGCTCAAAGGCATCAGTTTTCCTTCTGCACATCAAGTTATGTTCCCTTCAAACAACAAACACTATCTCACACTTTCTTGGGATAGGGATCCAAGAATGGCTTAGCTGAATATTTGTGGCTCAAGATCTCTCATAAGATTTTAGTCAAGCTGAGCGAGGGCTGTGGTCATCTCGAGGTTTGCCCAAGGGAAGATCAGCCTCCACAATCACGCATATAGCTGCTGACAGTCCCTCTCCACACGAGACTCCCCATCGGCTGCTTGAGTGTTTTTATGACATGACAGCTGGCTTCTCCGTCCCAGGGCTGCTCCCTGGCAGGGCAGCTGGCTTCTCACAGATGAGTGACTGAAAAGAAAGAGCAAGAACACACAACTAAGGTGCAGTATTCTTCTAATAATTTCATCTTGGAAGATGGAAACCCTAGTGGCTCAGTGATTATACATTTAGCTGCTAACCAAAAGGCTGGCAGTTCGAACTCATCAAGATTTACAGCCTTTGAAACCCTATGGTTTTTATTTGACTCTACCATTTCAGATTTCAGTGAGTCAGAATCAACTCCACAGCAATGGAAAATAGTCTTGCAACTGATACCCCAATGCTTCTGGTGGTTCTGTTCATTAGAGAGGCATGTCACCAACCTCAGCGTACATCACCAGTGGCTCTAAGGGAGAAAAACAGGCAATCTCCTCCCACTACAATTTACAGTCTCAGAGATTCTATAAAGGGTCACTGGATCCCAGATGACCCAATTGTAGTGGATGGTCTAGTGGTAAGGAGCTGTGCTGTCATTCCAAAGGCACCTGGTTCCAACCCAATAGCAACTCCACCAGCTGTAGGTGAAATCATCTCCCATGCAATTAAATTGCCTTTGAAAAGCCTCTGGAGGAGGACAGGAATATCAAAGGATTTGTGCCTGTAACTTTAAAATCACCCCACCATGATATATTTCTACGTGTTTAAAAAAAAAAAAAAGCTGAGCAGTTTGCACGGCATACTACTACATATGTAACAAGAGGAAAAAGAATAGTTATGTATATTTGATTGTAGACACATAAAATTTCTCTGGAAGTTTACACTAGAAACTCTTAACATTAGATGCCTCCAGGGAGGAATCTGGTAGCTTAGAAACAGAGATGGGAAAGAATCTTTCCATTGTGTATTTTGCTTATCTCCATCTTGAATTGATCACCAGGTAAAATGATTTGTTTTTTAAGGCCTATGTGATGCAGTCATTTGGTTATTCCTTTAATTTTTGCTAAGCATCTTGTAGCTAGGTCCTAGCTTGTATCCCTATCCTTTGGAATTTGTAGTCTTGCTGGGTAAACAAGACCTCAGCACATTTGAAACCTTCTGAAATAATTTCTGGTCAGACAAGTTAAATGTCAAGTGTGTGGTCCAGAATATAAAAACCCCCTGTGGGTGGTCTTGGATGGCTCTGGGAGGAGGAGGGTCTAAATGAGACTCAAGCAGAAAGTGCAAGAAGAGAAGCAGAGGTCAAGGAGGCAGGTCAGTGGGGAAAATCACGAAAATATGGACCAAAGGAAGACTGCTGGGCATAAAAGGAGAAAGAAGGATTTTGAGGAGACCAACCCAATGTAATTAAAGGTTGTACTGTTCTTTGTTATTCTCCCTTACTTCTTAGTTCTATTCTTCACCCTTTTTATTTTAAAGAGAAGACCATGGAAGGCAAGAATCTTCTGAAATTCTTCTTGGGGAAATAAATGGCAGTGATGATCACACAACATTGTGAATGTAAGTAGTACCACCAAGTTATATACCTCAAAAGATCAAAATGACAATGGAGGGAGAAAGCCTAATATATAGTAAGGTATTGCGCTAGCTGCCGGAAGAATAAAGTTGATCGAGATTCTGTATTTTTCTGAAGAAACCATAGCCAAAGGAGGAGGTAGACAATCATAGAAACTAATACTATTACTGGATGTTTTCTCTGCCCTCAGTACTGTTACAGGATTAATCAGTTTGAATCTCCCACATACCGGGTGCCAAAGTAAAAAAAAAAAAAAAATCAAATCATGGGATGGATTCTGGGTAGACTTACTCTTGTTGGAGAAGTTGAGGTCTACAGTTTTAAGAAACTTGCCTAAGGTCTTACAGATGGTCTATGGTAAATCTGAGCTATGAACCTAGGTCTGGCTGACTGCGGAGCCTACGTGTTTCATCCTTTCCTGGAGCTGCATCTGAAATCCTTGACTTAAAAGCTAGAATAAGAACTAAGTGAAGTTAGGATGTTCGGGGGGGGGGGCAGGATGTAGGGGAAGAGTGACAATAAGTCATATCCAGGATTAAGAGAGCTAGAGGAGAGGGTGTGAGGTGGACATGGAAATCTCAGCGGTGGTTGATGCTTGTGATTTGGGAAGGCTGTGCCAGCCCATAGGAGCAAAAGCCCTGACCTGGTGAATGTGGTTGAAAAACATCTTTTCCACCTTACTAACAGAGTTAAGGACCAAGGATCCTATGGAGGAAGCCAACAGAAAGTTAGAGATCAAGTAGAGGGGCAGAAAACTTTGTCAGGCTGAAGAATAAGGGCTTTGTCATCGTGTAGGAGAGTCATAGATATTTTTTTAGCACAGCGATATAGTACGAAGATGTTTCTGATAGGCCTGTAAAGAAAGAGTGTAAGAGCTTAGATATGGGATGTAGGACAGTATTATGGAGAATGCTGAAACAGACAAAATAGACAAAGGTTATGATAAGGGGCTTGAAAGACAAAAGGCTCTGAGGATGTACATTAGAGATGATGGCTTATATATAAGAAAAATAAGGAATCAAAACTTCAGGGACCTCCTCTCGATTTCTCTTGTAGGTGACTCTAAAACGTGCCTGTAATGCAGAAATCCCCAATGTCTGGCCAAAGACTCTAACATTCCTTCTCTCCAGATGAGTCCCCAGTACTGGCCTCTAAGCAGACAGGCACACACACACACACACACACACACACACACACACACACACACTGACCTATTGTCACATTGAGTGCCTTAAATTGTTTTACTGGAACAATTTCTTTGACACAGCAGAAGGTAATCAGAATATCTTTTTCAGGAAGGCAAAAACTGTTTATATTCTTGACCTGGTTCCAAACACCCAGCAAAGTCCCTGGAGAGCAATTAATTAAATGGTTATCTATGTGTCTGGCTTAGAGATTCCTCCCATCCTTTCCCTCTGTGTCCCTCCTGCCCGTCAACTTCTTCCCTCTCCCTGTTCCCTTGCATTATACCTACTGGCAAGAAGCTAAATTTCATTTCCCTTGGTGGTGGAACACAGCTTTGTTTTTAAAGGCTCTCACCATCTAAGAGCTGCAGGGTTTTTTCCCCCCTTTGTAACTATGTTGATGCTATATTTAGTAATTTTATTAAGGAGATAATTTACATAAATTCCGTACTGGAGCCCTGCTGAGTAGCAAGCTAACTAATTCTATACCTCTTATTAGGGAAAACAGACAAACTAAATGAGATTCAAAGACGAGACAGATGAATTTGCATCTGTGCTAAAGTCAAGCCTGGGACCTCGGACACGTGTCTCGGGATCTGAGGAAACAGAATGTTGTGTTCTATCCACCAACAAACAGTGCAGATGAGGGTGTGGGAGGGGAAACAGATTTCAATGAAGAGGAATAAAAAGACATTACCAAGATTTACCTGGGCATAGTAAGCCACTCTTAGCTAAGCACTCACAGTGGCTACAATACCACTTCCTCTCTTCTCCTCTATGAAGTTACAACAGCAATTTGACAAGTGTCAAAGAAGTAGGAAGAACTCATGGTCTTCCCTAGCTGTTTCTGCAGCTCTGTGATTTTCCCAACATCGTCCAGCCTCTTATATGCTGCATATCTTGTGACAAAAGGGACCATGTCTGTTACATAGACTTGTTCAATCTGTAGCTCAGTACTGAGTGTGTATACATGGACTTCTTAATAAACACAATGGAAGCCCACTTTCAACAAAGCCAAGAAACTGGAAAAGCAGATTTGTACCAAAGACATCAAGGGGTGGTTATTAGCTTTACAAAAAGACAAACTAGAGAATTCTTTCAAATCGCCTGCTCCCTCGGTGCATTGAAAATGAGATTCAATTTAGAAAAAAAATTCAATTGATACACAACTTGGAGAATGCTCTGCTGGTGAAAAGAAGGCACAGCGGGGACTAGGCATTGATGGTGATTAAGAAAAGGAAGTGGACATAATTTCCTTCTTCCCTGTGGGGTTGATATTAGCATGTAGTGAGGGACCGGTACATGCCAACTGCTTTCAAATACCTTCCTCGTGTCTGGTCCTCTGAGTTATCCTGGGGGTGGAGATTTGCTTTATTGTACAGATGAGAAACCTGAAAGGCAGAGTAGCTTACACACAGCCAGTGAGGGGCGGAGTCAGAATTCTGATTTAGGTCTTTCTCTCCAAGTCCTTCCTGCCATCCCACACTCTACTTGTAAGGCTGTCTTCTTTTCTAAACAAAGCCTGCTGTAGAACATGACAAGCCAACTCTTCTCAAAGTCAATTCCTTATTCCTCTGTGAAAAAGCTGGGTCATTCATTATCTTGTCTCTATTTAGACTAATAAAGACTATCAGGAAATTAAGGGTCTCAAACGGAGTCACTGTTGTTGTTATGTGCCATCGAGTCACCTGCTCTGTCCTGTGCCAATCTTATTGCCTCTGACACACCTACCTCCATTGTCGCAGTCACTGAATCAATCCATCTAATTGAGGGTCCTCCTCTCCTGTGCTGTCCCTTCACCCTCTCAAGCATGATGTCTGTTAGAAAAAGAGGAGAGAAAGAGAAAGAGAGAGAGAAAGAGAGAGAGAGAGAGAGAAACTGATTCCAAGAAATGAACAGGCCTTTATTGAATGGTCTGCGAGGGACGCCAAATGACCAGAAGCAGAGAAAGTCAAAAGGTGTGTCTGCAATTAGGAGTTGTCTAACAGGGGTCTTGGGGAGGGCTAGGGAAGATGGTTGTGGTTGTGGTTGCTGTGGTTGTTGTTGTTGTTATGTGCCGTCGAGTCGTTTGCAACTCATAGCGACCCTATGTACAACAGCCCTAAACCCTGCTCTATCCTGTGCCAAGCACATTGCCTCTGACACACCCATCCCGATTATCCCAGTCACTGAATCAATCCACCTCATAGAGGGTCTTCCCCTCCTGCGCTGTCCCTCCACCCTACCAAGCATGATGTCCCTCTCCAAGGACCTGTCTCTCCTTACAACATGTCCAAAGGATGTCAGACGAAGCTCCAGAATCCTTGCCTCCAAGGAGCAGCTCGGTTTAACCCTCTCCAGGAGGAATGTGTTTGTTTTCTTGGCAGTCCATAGAACATTCAATACTCTTCTCCAGCACCACAGCTCAAAGGCAGCAGTGCTCCATCTTCCCTAGTCATTGTCCAACTCTCTGATGCATAACAAGTGATTGCAAAGACCATGGCCTGTATCAGGCGCACCTTAGTCTCCAGAGAGACACCGTTGCTCTTGAGTACTTTAGAGAGGTCCCTAACAGCAGACTTTCCCATCGCGATGCTTTTTTTTATTTCCTGGCTGCTGGTGCCAAGAGTGTTGACTGTGGAGCCGAGCAAACTGAAGCTGTGAGCAATCTCAATCTCTTCGCCATCCTTCCTGATGCTGTCGATTGGTCCAGTGGTGAGAATCCTTGTCTTCTTGACATTGAGCCTCAGTCCATATTGAAGGCTGCAGTCCTTGACTCTCTGCAGCAAGTGCATGAGGTCCTCCTCAGTTTCAGCAAGCAGGGTTGTGTCGTCGGTATAACGCAGATTGTTAATAGATCGTCCACCAATCCTGACGCCACACTTCTCCTCATAGAGCCCAGCATCTCAGATAATCTGCTCTGCGTACAGGTTGAAAAGGTATGGAGATAGGACACATCCCTGGCGTACACCCTTCCCAATTTTGAACCATGCAGTGTTGCCCTGCTCTGTTCTGACGACTGCCTCTTGGTTCAAGTATAGGTTTCGCATTAGCACGATCAAGTGTTCTGGGATTCCCATTCTTCTCAGAGTCAGCCACAGTTTGTTATGATCCACATAGTCAAACACCTTTGCATAATCAACGAAACACAGATAGACATTCTTCTGGTATTCCCTGCTTTCAGCTAAGATCCATCTAACATCAGCTTCAATATCTCTAGTACCACGACCCCTTCTAAACCCAGCCTGAGTTGCTATAATCAAGGATGCTTTAGGCAGAATATTAAATGATCCAGGAGGTATTTTAAAAAGATGGAAGGAATATACTGAGTCATTGTATCAAAAGGAATTGGCAGATATAGAAGAATTTAATGAAATAACATTTGAGCAAGAGCCTATGGTGATGAAGGAAGAAATTCAAGCTGCTTTGAAGGAAATAGCAAAAAATAAGGCCCCAGGAATAGATGGTATACCAATTGACATATTTCAGCTAACAGATGTTGCCCTGGATGTGCTCACCAAGTTGTGCCAAGAATTCTGGAGAACAACCACTTGGCCAACTGACTGGAAGAGATCTATATTTGTTCCCATTCCAAAGAAAGTTGACCCAATTGAGTGCGGAAACTACAGGACAATATCATTGATTTCACATGCAAGCAAGATTCTACTGATGATTATCCAAAAATGACTGGAAAAACACATCAGCAGAGAACTGTCCAGGCTGGGAAGATGGTACTTCTTGGAATTTGGGGCTGTTAATTAACTCAGATCTGGGCCTTATCATGATTTATTGTCCTGGCTGCCCTTGAAACCATCAGGTTTTACAGGGAGTGCCTAGGCGTGGGGGCAACTGCTATAGTTTTCCTCCTATGTCCTTCTCCAAGGACTCGTCCCACCTTGCAAGATGTCCAAAGTATGTCAGACGAAGCTTCAGAATCCTTACCTTCAAGGAGCAGGGTGTAGGCTGGGGTCAGAATCAAGTCATTGGGGGCTGGGGGAAGGGATGATAGCCTGGGTAATTGACCCCCAATATCTCCTAACACAGCTCACCTGGACATTAGTCCTCTGAAGTACCCCAGTTTCACGTGCAGTTGAGGATGGCCATGTGACTATGTTTAGCCAATAAGATGCAGTAGAAATAAAACAGCTCATTTAAACAACACCTCCAGACATAAATCTCCCTGCCCTTTCCCTCTATAAGGGAAAACGAGAGTAGCAACACTGTAAGCAGAGCTTTGTGAGGGTGGACCAGCAAGTTAAAACATTGAACTTTCTTAGTGTTTAAATAGGTTGACACAATGGTTGTAACAACAGGTTCAAATGCACCAACGACAGCGCAGGCAGCACAGGAACTGGCAAAGTTTTATTTGGTTATGCCTAACTAAGGTTGGTGTGGGTTGACTTCAACTCATTGGCAACTTTGAGCAACAAAAACAACAACAAAGTGTTACCATAGCTCAAACTCATTTTTCAAAAAAAACCAACAAAACAACCAAAAGCTGTAGCAGGGGACTCATCAGAAGGACTTGGAAAAGACAAGAACTTCGATCACAAGGATGTGGTACAGCAGAGAAGCCAGATTTACCAACAGCCAGATGTGATTGCAGGTACAACACCATTGCTCACCACTGCTTTGGTGTTGGTCAAGACCTCATCACTATGAGACCTGAGGTAGAGCTGGCTTATCTAACATGCAAATACCCTTGTTCTCAGGAATCGGTAAGGGTAGAGAAAAGGCCCTAGATACTGGTGTCAGATTGACTGAACACCAGCTTCTTGACATGCCCACCACACCGGCACAGGCTCTAGAGTAATGAATAGAGGTATTCTTCTCTTTCCCTCTCATACTGCCTGCCCTTTCTGATGCCTCGGTACCATAACTTTCTAATAATACAAGAGCATCACTACTGCCTTTCTCTTTACCCCGTTCTCAGATAACCAAGAACACACAAAGTGGGCAAGAAAAAAAAGAAAAGGTGTGATCAAGGTATGAGGGCAACTCCTCTCACTTGCACTTGAATATGACGAAAGTGTATGGGTTCCATGGATGAATTAAAGATTTTCTGGGTGTGGGGTGTGTGTGTGTGTGTTATTATCTAGAAGAAATATTATTGTTGTTGTTAAGTGCCGTAAAGTCGAGCACAACTAATAGCAACCCTGTGAACAAAAGATCTGAACCCTGTTCTCTTCCAACCAGTCCTCACAGTTCCTGACACATAAGAGCACGTTGCAGCAGTCACCATGTCAATCCACCTGGTTGAAGGTCTTCCTCTCCTTAACTGACTCTACACCCTTCCCAGCATCATGTCCCTCTCCAATGAATAGCACCTCCTAGCCACCTGCCCCAAAAGTATGTGAGGTGAAGCCTCATCATTCTTGCCTCCAAAGAGCACTCCAGCTGCACACTCTCCAAGACATATCTGTTCATTCTCTTGGCCATCCATGAGATATTCAGGGCTCTCCTCCAACACTACAGCTTTAAAGGCTTCGATTCTTCTTCTGTCATCCTTATTCATTGTTCAGCTCTCAAATGCATAGCTAGTAATTGGAAAGACTATGGCCTGAATTAGATTCACCTTAGCCTTCAAACTGACATTACTCCTCCTCAATAATTTGTAAAGGTCCCTAACTGCAGATTTTCCCAGTAAAATGCATCTCCTTTTTTCCTGACTGCTGGTACCAAGGGTGTTAATTGTGGATCCAAACAAGATGAAGCTGTTGACAGTTTCAATCTCCTCTCCATCCATCATGATGCTGCTTATTAGTCCAGAGGTAAGAATCTTTGTTTTCCTGACATCGAGATGCAATCCATACCAGAGGCTGCATTCCTTGATCTTTTGCAACAAGGCGCCGTTGGGTGAACAGACCAGGAGAGCACTTCACGGCTTGGAATTGGGAAGGGAATGCCAGGGTTGTATTCTTTCTCCATATATATTCAGTCAGCATGCTGAGCAAATTATCTGAGAAGCTGGGCTCTATGAGGAGGAGTGTGTCATCAGGATTGGAAGGAGACTCATCAATAATCTATGTTATGCAGATGACACAAACTTGTTTGCCAAAAGTAAGGAGGACTTGACTTACTTGTTGCAGAAGATCAGGAAGGAGTGAGGAGCTCTATTTTTCTGATTATCTTCATATTCCAAGAACCAGTCTTTCTAAAGCTTTCTATCCACTTTATCTCACATTATAAAGAAAATATTAATGTCTTTTATAAACCAGGAAAATTGTTACTCAAAGCAGTGAAGTGACTTTTCTAGACTCACACTGCTGACAGTTGGACCAGGTCCCTCTGGCTGTCAGATGCACATACCTTCTTCCACCTTACAAACTCCTTCTTAGCCATCAGCTTCTAGAGGCACTGAAAAGGAAGCATCCAGATCCTTGCTCCGTTTACTTTCTTTCTCCTCAATGGTTTGTGCGTGCTTTGAGGTCAGAGAGAAAAGATAATCCTTCCACTCACTCATCTGTCTCACCTCAACACTGCTCAGCACAATGATCTCTGAACAAAGAGCTGAGGTCTTTCTCATTGGCCAAAAGCTGGTTATTTTCTTGGCTATTCCACTTGAGCCCAGAAAACTATGTGGAGCAAAGAGAAAGGAAATCCTGCCTACCAACCAGGGCTGAGACTAGGGTCAAGCAAGAGAGGTGCTGAAGGCAGAAAATGTAAGGTGTCCCTTTTTTAAAGGCCAGTTCTAGACTTGGATAACCCTAACAGTGAAAGCCTTGTTCAATTTTGTGCTGGGGAAATCGCTCTTTTCTTAACCAGCCCAGTCACAGACATCACTCAGTCTTAAAATTAGAAGTATCCTTCAAGATTGTCTGTTTCATGGTTTCTAAACTTTATCATCAGATTATCCCTTCTAACAAGCAAACATTTTAAAAGCCTAAGGAAGGGAGAAGGATATGAAATGCTTACTGCAGAAGATGAAGAACCACAGCTTTCAGTATGGATTACATCTCAATATCAAAAAGGGAAAGATCTTCACCACAGGCCCAACAGTCAGTATTATGTTAGACAGAGAAAAGATTGAAGCTATCAATGATGAATTAATCTTGCTTAGATCAACAGTCAACATCCTTGGTACCAGTAGTGAGGAAATCAGGAGATGTATTGCACTGGTAAGGACTTCTCCAAAAAACTGAAGAGCAATGATGTCAGTTTGAAGACTAAGGTACACCTCATTAGGCCATGGTCTTCTCAATCATCTACTATGCATCAGAGAGCTAGATCATAAATAAGGATGAGAAAAAAAGAATTGATGTCTTTGATTTGTAGTGCTAGAGATGAGTACTGAATATCCCATTGACTGCCAAAAGAACAAACAAACATGTCCTGGGGAAAATGCAGACAGAGTGCTCCTTGGAGGCAAGGATGATGAATTTTTGTCTTGCATGCTTTGGACATGTAGCTAGATAAGGCTGTTCCTTAGAAAGGGGTGTCATGCTTGGGAAGATGGAGGGTCAGCAAAGGAAAGGAATTGATACTGTGACTTTAGCAACAGGCTCCAGTGTGTCAGAGATGATGAGGATGGCACAGGACAGGGCAGATTTCAGGTTGGCTCTTCGTAAAGTTTCCATGAGTTGTACTCATCTTGATGGCACCTAACAAGAACAAGGAAGAGAATTTATCCAATGACTGAAGCCACACACAGGACAGAGGGAACTTGCTGCTGAGTGAGGCTTGCAGCGTCAGCTTTCTGGCCAGCATGTTACCAACCAATGCCCCACCTCACTGAGGAAACACTTGTTCTGGCTGAAGAGACACAGCAGGCCCCGAGGTGCAGAACCAGGGAAATTTAAGCTGTGGTATATTCGCACAATGGAATACTATGCTGCATTGAAAAACAAGGAACTCATGCAATATTATTCAAAATGGGTGAAGTGCTGAGTGAGGTATCTCAGTCACAAAGGGACAAATGCTATATGGTGCCACTGTTGTAGAATGAGGCTGGCATTGGGGTGGGTGTAAGACTGAGAAAAACTGGATGAAATATGTTTACGG
>NW_006399788.1:2923155-2926841 GCF_000299155.1 Elephantulus edwardii | reverse complement strand
AAAAAAAAAAGGCAATCTTAGCAACAAGCAGTGAGTAAGGGAGGAAATTAGTGGGTCTTTTATGGAATACTTGAGAGATATTGCCTCCTGCCACCTGACTTTCTGTGAGGTCCAGATCTTTTACTTTCGAATACTACCTTCTCTAATGGTGATCAAAAGAAAACAAATACAATCTTTTCAGATTTGCCTTATGAGAGACACCCATCTTTTTTCCATTCCCAGTCCCTACATATTATTGTCTTCCCTCTCTGGAAACTGCAAGTCGAATTGTGTGCAAAGCTACCCAGTCTTGTTTTATTTGTTGTTGTTATGGAGAAACACTGTTGTTATCTTATTTCCCAATCTATTTTAAAGCTATTGGCTAGAGCTTTTGAGTCCTCTGAGGGGGGGGAAAACAATCCAAGAACAGCTAATCGACTTTTTTTCCTAACTGGCTTTGTGCTTTTCTGTGTAGGCAACATTGCTTTTTGTTTTGTTTTTAGTTTGGTTGGGGTTTTCCCCCCACTAATTCAGCAGTGGGGGAGCAGGAAAATGTTCAAAGAATTGAAGCAATGAACTACAGATTTAAGGTCTGGAAATTCTTATTTCAGCTCTCTCTGCTTTGAGTGACTCTGGGCAAAGCAACTCAACTCTTCCACCTGAGGCTTGCCTCTCTGCAAAATAGGATCAAGTCTAATTGCACTTTTGGTGTTTATTGTTTGGTTGTAAATCACATGGGAAGAGATTGTCCATCCTTCTCCCATGGAGCTCCTGATGGGTTAGAACCACCATGTGCCATTGGGATTGTAGTGCAGGTTCTCACTAGAACTCCATATCTTGGACTAACCAAAAGGTTAGTGATTCAAATTGATCAGCGATTCAGGATGAGAAAGGTGAGCAATAACTTCCCAAAAGGATTTACAGCCTCTGAAATCAAATGGAAGGTGACTCCGAGTAGAGACTGACACATCGGCAGGG
This sequence comes from Elephantulus edwardii, assembly GCF_000299155.1. Classification (NCBI taxonomy): domain Eukaryota; kingdom Metazoa; phylum Chordata; class Mammalia; order Macroscelidea; family Macroscelididae; genus Elephantulus; species Elephantulus edwardii. Next base: position 2,925,884 of record NW_006399788.1, on the reverse strand, counting down.
GACACAGCCGTAAGGGCAATTTAAGGAGTCATGGTGGTGTTGAGAGTTAAGTGTTGGCTTCTTGACCAAAAGATTAAGAGTTTAAACCAACCAGCTGCTCTGCAAGAGAAAGACAAGGCATTCTATCTCCTTAAATTTACAACCTTAGACACCCAATGGAGAAGTCTTCCCCTCATTTGTGAGGAGGAATCAATTTGACAGCAGTCAGTGGATTTGGATGGGGTGTGAGCAATTTGTACTGGGGTGCTAACCTAAAATTTGGCAGTTTGAACCCACCCAGTGGCTCAGTGAAACCAAAGCTTAGTAAACTGCTTTCATAACCATTGTAACTAAGGAAATTCTGTGAGTCTGTTCTACTCTATAACTGGTTAGGTTCTCAGAGTCAGAGTCAACTCAATGGCAACAAGATTTTTTATGTTTGGGACTTTCTTTTTTGAGTGATTTTTGTTTGTGTTTTTTTGGTGGACATTAAAGGAATCCCTGGGAGGTGCAAATAGTTAAGAACATGGCTACTAACTGAAAGGTTGGAGGTTTGAGACCCTCTAGAGATATCTTGGGATAAAGACCTGACTGCACACTTTGTCGCAAACTCTGTAGAGGGAGCTCTGGTGACCTAATGGCAAGAAACTGCACTGTAATCCTAAAGGCACACGGTTCAAATCCACCAGTTGCTCCGTGGGAAAAAGATGGGCAATCTCCTCCTGTGCAATTTACTGTTCTTAAAACCCACTGGAAGGTCAGCCATGGGTCAGTTCTGACTCGACAGTACATAATAACAAGCATATTTTGCTGCTGTTGTCATTGTTCCTAGGTGCTATTGAGTCAACAACACTCATAACAACCCTGTGAACAACAGCTTTCCTTATTCTGAACAACCTCACCATCTCTGACACACATGACCTTTACCACAGTCACTGTAGCAATCCATCTCATCCAGGGTCTTCCGCTCCTGTGCTGACCCTCCACCCTGCACACTTTGTTATTGTTGTTGTTGTTGTTAAGTGCCATCGAGCCAAATATAACTCATATCACCTAAAACCATAGGAGTGCAGTTCTTTGAAACAGAACGGGTTGCTATGAGGTGAAATTGACTCAAAGGCAACCAGTGAGGTTTTTTTATTCGTTATTTTGATGGGCACAAAAGTTTTGGGGGCAAAAGTTAAAAGTTCTTGGAAACTGGAAGTTGTACAAATCATTTGAACAGTAAAAATGAGCTATCTGCAGAAGGTCAAGACCTGTAGTCTTCAATATCAAGAAGACAAATTGGCAGCACCATGATAGATGGAAAAGAGATTGAGGTTGTTAATGGTTACAGTTTGCTCAGCTCCACAATCAACACTCATGGCACTAGCAATCAGGAAATCAAAAGATGAATTGCATTGGAAAAATGTGCTGTCAGGAACTTCTCCAGAGTACTGAAAAGCAACAATGTCAGTCTAGAGACTAAGGTGCACCTAATCCAGGCCATGGCATTCTCAATTACTTGCTCTGCATCAGAAATCTGGACTAAGAGTGACAGAAGAATCGATGCCTTCAATTGTAGTGCTGGAAAAGAATCTTGAACATACCATGGACTGCCAAGGAAACGAATAGGTCTGTCTTGGAGAGTGTGAAACCAAGTTTCTTCTTGGAGGCTAGGGTTTTGAAGCTCTTTTTCACATACTTTGGGCATGTAGCCAGAAGGGACCAGTCTTTGGAGAAGGACATCATGCTCAGAAGGGTGGAGGGACATCACAGGAGAGAAAGACTTCAGAGGAGATGGATTAGTATAGTAACTGGAGTAATAGGGGTTGTTGGTGTGTCAGAATTAATGAGACTGGCTCAGGACAGAGTAGGGTTCAGAGCTGCTTTACATAGGGTTATAGTGACTCGATGGCATGTAACAACAACAACAACACACTTGGGTATCGTCTCTTCCCTCAGCCTGGAGATCTGGAAGGCTGCCTGGTGGGCTGAAGCCTTGATCTGAAATCCAGTGCCCATTTCCTCATAATTCCTCCTCAGTGTTGATGATCAGTTGACAAACATTTGTTCTTCAAGTTCTGAGTAAGTTTAAATACTCACTTGACTTCTAACAACCAGAAAGGAAAGAAAATACATTTGTTGAGCCTTTTCATGGCTCTGACCACCCACTTTACAAGCGTATTTTTTTACTCTGTCTTCGCAAATTTATAAAACTAGCATTATAACTTCCATTCTTGGGATGAGAAAATTAAGATTCAAAGACATACAACTTATTCACCATGTCAGATCAATCGCATGGCAGAATGAAACTTAAGGCCATGAGCTCCTCTTTCCTCATAGTCCTTTCTGAAACCTACATTCTTCTTCCAAGGTGGTTTTCTCTGCACCAGACCCTAGAATTCCAGGGACTTGGGCAGCCCCCCCAAGAGTAGCACGACACACCTCTCTCAGCATCTGACTTTACCTCATTTCCATGTTTTAGAATGAAGAGCAAGACATCTGACAATAGCAACAGCCACCAGCAAGCAAGCTTTTGGACTGTGCCCTGGAATTATACTTTCTGCAACTTTGCTCCTTTGGCTGTCAGTCAAGTGCCCATCAACAAACGAATGGCTAGAGAAGCTGTGGTATATTCGCACAATGGAATACTATGCTGCATTAAAAAACAAGGAACTCATGCAATATTATTCAAAATGGTTGACTCTGGAGAACATTATGCTGAGTGAAATATCCCAGTCACAAAAGGACAAATATTACATGATGCC
>NW_006399788.1:2916971-2922485 GCF_000299155.1 Elephantulus edwardii | reverse complement strand
TAGAAAAAAAAAGAATTTCCATCCTCTCTCCATACCTATTCAGTCTATATGTTAAGCAAAACATTTGAGAAGTTGGACCTTATGATGACGACTGTAGCATCAGGATCAGAGGAAGACTTGTCAACAATCTGTGTTATGCAAATGACACAACCTTGCTGGCTGCAAGTGAGGAGGACTTGAAACACTAGCTACAGAAGATCAAAGACTACAGCCTTCAATATGGATTACATGTCAACACAAAGAAAACAAAAATTCTCACTACTAGACCAATAAGCAACATCATGATTGATGGAAAAAATATTGAAACTGTCAATGACTTGATCTTACTGGGATCCACGATCAAGACTCTTAGTAGAAGCAGTCAGGACATCAGGAGACGTATTACATTTGCAAAGTGTGCAATCAGGGACCTCTCCAAATTGCTGAGGAGCTATGATGTCAGTTTTTAGGACTAAGGTACATCTTACTAAGGCTATGGTCCTTTAGTCACCTGCTATACACCTGATAGCTGAACAATGAATAAGGATGACAGAAGAATTGATGTCTTTTGAAGCTGATGTTGGAGTAGTGTACAGAATAGTTCATGGATTTCGAAAAGAAAAGACCAGTTATATCCTGGAGAATATTCAGCCATCACCCTCCTTGGAGGCAAAGATTACAAAGCTTCATCTCATATACTTTGGACATGTTGTTAGGAGAAACTATTCCTTGCAAAGGGACATCATTCTTGGAAAGGTAAAGGGTCATTGAAAGATAGGAAGACCCTCCACCAGATGGATTTACACTGTTACTACTGAAATGGGCTTAAGTGTGTCTGAAATAATGAGGATGGCACATGATAGGACTGGATTCAGATCTGTTGTTCATAAAGTTGCTATGAGTTGTACTATACTTGACAGCACATAACAACAACCTACCAACATGGCCTAATTCTCTTTCTTCAAGTTCAAACTCTCAAACACATCTTCCATAGAAGTCATTGTGGGCCCTTCCCCATGGGTCTGGTCTGCAGAAAGAAGTGGCTTGCCTGAGGTCCCCATGACTCTGTATAACACACCTCCTCAGTGAGACCTTAATGTGCAACAAGAGCTCTGAAGAGCGGTATAATGCTGTCCTCTCTGGGGCAGGAACTGCAGGTTACTTTAGCTCTATATACATATATAACCAGCATGTAGGAGGGAAACAAATGTCTCTTACGATGTGAGAGAACAGGCGCTGGATTTTAAGGCAAGACGTAGCTTCCAGGCATAACAAGATTTTTCATGATCTACTGGACTTTATCACTGAGTTGTGAGATCCAGAAGACAAATGAATCTGGAAATAGTGTGCTCCTTTGAACACTATTTATTGTTGCTGTTATTAGATACCATCCAGTCAGTTGTCACTCATAGTGGTGTTGTATAGCAGAGGATAGTCCTGTGTTATCCTCGTAATCATTGCTATATTTGACCTCAGGGTTGCAGTCACTACATGAATGGCCTTGGTGGAGGATCTTTGCCTTTTTTTGTTTCCTGACTTTCATTTTTCCAAGGATGATATCCTTCTCCATGGATTACTCCCTCCTAATATTGAATCCACAATATGTGAGATAGAGTCTCCTCATTTTGTCTTCGAAGCATTGTTGTCTGCATATTTCCTCCAAAACAGATTCATATGTTCTGCTGACAGTTTATGAGAATATTCAATAATATTCATTAACACCCTAATTTAAATGTGTCAACCCTTTTCTGGTCTTCCTTTTTCATTGTCTAGCTTTCACAAGCACACAAGATCATCAAAAGTACTATTTTTTGGGTAGGCCACACTTATATTATCAAGGTGATGAGTTTGCTTTTTAACACCCAAAAGAGGTCTTGAAGCAGATTTGCCAGGTGCAACATGTCTTGATTTTTGGACTACTGCTTCAATTAGTATTGATTATTGATTGAAATAAAATTAAATCCTTGACAACTTCTTTAGTAAATGCTTCAAACCCTATTCACTTTTAGAAGGCAAGACTGTGCCATCAGTGTATTGTAGGTTGTTAATGAATATTCTTTCAGTCTTGCCACCAAGTTCTTCTTCATGTGGTCTAGCTTCTCATATTATTTTGCTTAAGATACAGACTGAACAGCATCATAAAAGAATACAACCCTCCTACATGCTTTTTCGAATTTTAAATCATACAATGTCCCTTTTTTCTGTTTGAACATCTGCTTCTTGATCTATATACCACATGTGTATGAGCAAAATTAAGTGTTCTAGAATTCCTATTCTTCCCCATGTTATTCATAAGTTATGATCAAACATACAATCAAGATGCAGGTCTAATTTAGATGGTTAGAATATAAAAGTTAGACATAAAAAAAGAAGTGCTAGTAGTTAGAAAATACACCCTTGGTGGTAGAAAGGACCCTAGATATCATATGATACATTAGGGTCAAGGCATATAATTGCTCAGATCCAACCTTCCTATCCCACCATAGTGATTGTTTATTATGTGCAGGTGCCATACTTTGTGAGGCAGTGTGGAATCCTACACCAAGAGGTAGGCAAAAGCAGCCCTGAAGAACCTCAAGGATCATAACAAATTTTTGAAAGAAAAGCAAAATCAAAACTTCGCTAGTGTTAAGTCACTGAAATTAACGCATGTTGTTTTTAATGGCAAGATAACCTAACCTTTAATGACTAATGCGGAATACAGGCAGAGTAACCCAATCTGCAATGACTAATATAGTTCCTGCTCAGAGAGTTCAGTACATTTTTAGCATTCATGTGCATGCATTCACTTCTGTGTACGCAAGATTATATGAACGAAGGTGTATATCTCCACCTTTGTAGGTGTGTGTCTGGCTGGGTGAGTGTCCATCTGTATTCCTGTGTAAGCTGCGTGCCCTCTCTGCCATGCCCTGACACACTGGCTGAGCCTAGACTGGCCACATGCAAGACTACTAAATCTCATCTGTCAGGTTTTTTCAATTTGGTAGCCTGCAGAGCTAGAGCATGAAACCACCAGAGGTTCCTGATGATCCGAGAGCACAAAACTCCCTCCAAACACTCCTATCCTTCCTAAAAATCACATCCCTCTGTAAAAGCCAGCATTGTTGGTGACAAGCTCTAATGTGAAGTGGACTAACAAGAGTAAAGGTTGAAACATAAAGCTCTGACACGTTTCCTCACTCATTGATAAACTACATCCATTCCAGGATCCATAACACTCTGAATGCTTCATTAACTTACACTCATCACGATCTTTCCATTTATTCCTCATTTTATTATATAGTCTCCTCTTAACTCATTTGACCCTCACTATAACCCAGGATGCTGCTTTCAATATGGATTGAATATCAACATTAAAAAATAGAACAAAAAAATACACATAATGAAACAGCCTCACCACTGGGCCAATAATGGATGGCAGTTTCATGATAAATGGAGAAAGAAAGTATTGAAGTTGTTAAGAATTTCTTGTTGCTAGAATCCACAATTAACACTCTTGATACTGGCAGTCAGGAAATCAGAGACAAATCTGCTGTCAAGGACTTCTCCAGAACTCTCAAGATCAATGAGGTCAGCCTAAAGACTAAAGTGTGTCTGATTCAACCCATGACCTTCTCAGTTGCTTAATATGCATCTGAGAGCTAGACAATGATTAAGGGATGAGAGAACAAGAACTGATGCTTTTGAACTGTGGCACTAGAGAATAGTACCGAAAATACCATGGACTGCCAAGAGAACAAAAAGGTCTGTCTGGAGAAAGTGAAACCAGGTTCCTTCTTGGAAGTAAGGATTTTGAAATTCCATCTCACATACTTTGGGCATGTTGTCAGGAGAGGTCAGTCCTTAAAGTAAGACATCAAAAAGAAAAAAAAAAGACATCATGCTTGGAAGCGTAGAAGGTCAGCACAAGAAAGGAAGACCAAAAGAGATGGATACAGAGTGACTGTGGATCAGATGTACTGGAGACATTGAGGTTGACTCAAAATAGGGCTTTAAACAATTTTCAACAAGATTCAGAGTCATTGATCACAGGGTTTCTGGGAGTTGGAGTCGATTTAATGGCACAGTCAACAACTTCATCTTGCTTGGATCCACAGTTACTACCAGCAATTAGGAAACAAGGAGATTCATTGTACTAGAAGAATCTGTAGTTTAGGATGTCTCCAAATTATTTAGAAGTAATGATGTCAGTTTGAGGCCTAACATGCTTCTGATTTAGACCTTAGTCTTTCTGCTCACTTACTATGTATCTGAGAGCTAGGCACTGAATAAGGATGACAAAAGAAGAACTGATGCCTTTGAGCTGTGGTGTTGGAGAAGAGCATTGAACATCCCATGAACGGCCAAAAGAACAAACAAGTATGTTGGGATTTGTTAATTTTTAAAAACAAATATGTTTTAGAGAGGGTGCAGCCGGAGTGCTCTTCGGAGGCAGGAATAATGAGGCTTCGCCTCACATGCGTTGTGGATGTTGCTGGGAGGGGGCATTTCTTGGGGAAGGACATGATGCTCAGAAGGGTGGAGGGTTGGTGAATGAGAGGAAGGTCTTCAACGAGGTGGATTAACATGGTGACTGCTGCAATGGGCTCTTGTGTGTCAGGAAGTGTGTGAGGATGATACAGGATAAAAGGAGTTCAGATCTTTTGTTCATAGGGTCTCTATTAGTCATACTCGACTCAATGGCACCTAACAGCAACAACACCATGAATCAAAGCTGATGCTACAGAAACTGGTTAAAAGAGTCCATGGCTGATACAAATAGTTTACATGCTCAGTGCTAACCAGAAGATTGTGGATTAAGAGGCACCTCAAAAAGAAATGTCTGGCAGCCTACTTCTAAAAAATAAGCCCTGGAAAACCCTAAGGAACACTATTCTAATATTAAACCTATGGTATCATAATGAGTAAGAATTAACTAAATAGCAGCCATTAAGGAGGGTTGGCTAGGAATAACTGTTAGCTGCCATCAAGTGGAGTACAACCCACAGTGACCATATGAAGATCTTATCTGAACTTTTCCCTCTCCTGTGCCATCCTCATCATCTGTGACACACTGGAGCCAATTGCTGAAGTCAACCCACTTCATTGGAGGTCTTTCTTACCTTCACTAACCCTCTATCTTTACAAGCAAGATGTCCCTTTCCAAAGAGTAGACTTACCTAGCTATATGCCTCCAAGGAACACTCGGCCTGCTTTTTTCCAAGACATATCTGTTTATTATTTTGACAGTCCATGGGATATTCAGTGCTCACCTCCAACACCACAACTCAAAGGCATAATTTCTTCTCCCGTCATCCTTATTCATTGCCCAGCTCACTGAACCATAGCAGATGATTGAGAAGGCCATGGCCCAAGTCAAGTCTTCAAACTGACATCAGTGTTCTTTAGCATTTTGGAGAGATCCCTGAATAGTAGATTTGCCCAGCGTAATACTTCTCCTCAGTTTCAGCTGAAACTGAGGAGGACCTGAAGCGCCTGCTGCAGAGTGTCAAGGACTGCAGCCTACAATATGGATTGAGGCTCAATGTCAAGAAG
>NW_006399788.1:2905772-2916326 GCF_000299155.1 Elephantulus edwardii | reverse complement strand
AACAACAACAACAATACTTCTCCTGATTTCTTGACTGCTGGTGTCAAGAATATTGATTATTGATCCAAGAAAGATGAAAACATTGACAGCTTCAATCTTTCTTCCACCTATCTTAATGTTGACTGTGAGCAGGAATTGTGTTATTATGTGCCATCGAGTCACCTGCAAATCATAGCTATCCTATGTACAACAGCCCTAAACCCTGCTCTATCCTGTGTCAATCTTATTGCCTCTAACACACCAAACCTCATTACCCCAGTTACTGAATCAATTAATCTCATTGAGGGGCTTCCTCTCTTGTGCAGTCCCTCCAGCTTCCCAAGCATGACGTCCCTCTCCAAGGACTGGTCATGCCTTGCAACATGTCCAAAGTATATCAGACGAAACTTCAGAATCCTTGCCTCTAAGGAGCAGCCTGGTCTCATCTTTTCTAAGATGAATCTGTTCTCCTAGCAGTTGATGGTATATTCAATACTCTTCTCCAGCACCATATCTCAAAAGGCTTGATTCTTCTTCTATCATCCCTAGTCATTGTCCAGTTTTCTGACTCATATCAACTAATTGCAAAGACTGTGGCCTGGATCAAGTGCACCTTAGTCTCCAGACTGACATCATTGCTCTTCAGTACTTTGAAGAGGTCTCTGACAGCAGATTTTCCCAACGCAATTTGTCTCTTGATTTCCTGGATGCCTGTTCCAAGAATGTTAATTGTGAAGCAAAACAAACTAAAGCTCTTAATAATCTCAAACTCTTCATCATTTATCATGATCCTGTCAATCAGCCCAGTGGTGAGAATCTTTGTTTTCTTGATGTTGAACTTCAATCTATATTGAAGGCTGCAGTCCTTTACCTTTCACAGAAAGCACTTCAGGTCCTCCTCAGTTTTAGCAAGCAAGGTTGTGTCATCTGCATAATGTTGATTGTTGATGCCCCATTTCTCCTCTTACAGCCCAGCCCCCTCCCCTGGATAATCTGTTCTGCATATAGATTGAAAACCTAAAGAGACAGGACATATCCCTGAGTATGAATAATCTTCTCATTTTTCAGGTAAAGAAAACAAAACTTATCTCAGGTGTGAGTGGAGGAGTCAAACATCAAAGTCATCGTCTCTTGTCAATGCTATGTTTGGGTTGGTTGATTGTTTTTGGGGTTTGTTTTTAGCTTTTTTGTTATTGTTGTTGTGTTTTGGGCTTTTTTCACATATCATTTTGGACTGATAAATCTTCTACTTTTCTGAAAGAATTTCTGTCTATCTCCTACACAATGCCAGTAAGCAGGAAAGAAAAATTATTTTATTAATATAGCTCTGGCTTCCTTGGGTACAATTCTAATTAGACTGCCAGGGGTCTTCTGAAAAAGGCTGAAAATAAACAGAGGTTAAATTTAGATGAGAGAAGAATATTCAAAGAGAGAGGCTTGGAAATGGGCAGGTGGGGTGCAGGGTCAAGTGGGGTACCAGGCCTCAAGGAGACAAGGTTGGTAGTGACTTTTGATAATAAGAGAAGCAGTGCTCAGTCCCTCCATTTTTCATTTCTCTTTTTCTCCTCATCTTCCACTTTGAAAAATGTGTTTTCCCTGCTACTTCAATCTCAGCCCCTGCTCTTCACATTAACATGTATATTGCTTGGTTAAAGGCTATCTGGCCTGGAGGTTCTAAATAACTTGAAAATGACAGGAAGTTGATGGGGGTAGGATGAATGAGGGCCTCTTCAAAAGCTGCTGACTACGTTTGTCATTTATAAACCAATGCCCAACTGAGCTCAACATATTCCATTTTCAGCTGCTCCCTCCTAAATAATGTGGATACGACATGTGCCAGGCTCTCGCTTCTTTGCTCTGACTGTTGCCTTGTCCTGGCCCCTTTGCCATATGGTCTGTGAATTCACTTGGACATCAAGAAGTGACAATGCTGGTCACTATGCTAGCACTAAAGAATCGGAAGTAAGCATTATAGTCACTGTCCTCAAAGAGCCCACACAGGCTCAGAAAACAGGCATATGAGTCACCACTACTTGAAGCTGAGCTGTAACATGGGCAGAGCAAGGTGTTTTGAGAGCACAGAGCAAGAGCTTGACAAGGTGGATTTTGATAAAGCTTTCGGAGGAGATGCTTCCTGACTGGAGTGTATATAAATAAGCAAGCCTGAGCCAGGTATTAGCACTATCAAGTTCTCCAGGGACCATCCTCAAATCACCTCAGAGTCAATTGCAGCATGCTAATTTCTTTCCCTTGTGATATTTTCTATAAATAAATTTAAAATAGGTATATATTTTGGTCATCTGTTCTCTTTCTAAGATGTGTGTCTCTCCACTATAACATAAATTCCAAGAGACCAAAAACATTGTGTCTGACTGTGATAACTTCAACATGTTGTACTGTCTGGCAAATAATATGAGCTCAGTGTAGTTTACTGACTAAGTGACAGATGAGTGCATAGATGTTTGGGCAGTGGACCAGTACATATAGGAGCACAGAGACATGGGTGATAGGGCGCTTTGGAAGATTATCCAGTAATTCACTGTGTCTGGAGTGTTGGGCCTTAGAGGAGATTGGTGAAAGATTAATTGATTCAGGCTACCAGAGCAAGCAGAATTTTTTGTATGATTGTAATAATTTTAGTCTTTAACCCATGGAGCAATATAGAACTATTTAAGATGAGTGTCACTTATTGCATTATTAGTTTGCCTTTTAGAAAGATTGTACTAGCTGGAGAAGAGAAAATGAGTTGGAAGGCTAAGAGAAGACTGGGAATGTAGCTTGGAGGATGTTTGCTACTGTCCAGAAGGAAAGTTCAGTATGACCATTGTCCTTTTGTCTCTTCCCTGGAGGAACTAGTTAGGGACTTAGACTCTGGACTGTCTTTTGTTCACTGAGATCCTGGTCTAATTCTGCATCCCTGCTGGTCCATAAAAACAGTAGGACCAGAATGCATCTTAGAAGTAGGAATGGCAAGACTTCAGTTTGGTTATCTTAGATATATCATCTGAAAAAGATATCACAGCTAATATAGAAAAGCGTCAGGAAAAACTATGTGGCTATTATCTATACGGGGTTTCCCCCTTACTGGCCCCTGCCTCCCTTGTAACAACCAAGACTGTTTCTGTGTATAAAGTTTTTTTATGGGGTTTTTTTAATTATAAACTTATATGGTATTTGTTTTTTTCGTGACAAACTTATTTCCATTAACATTATGCCCTCCAGATGCATCCATGTTAGTAATGTTTAGAAAATTCTTTATTCTTTAGTGCTGCATAAATATTCAATTGAATATATGTGTTATTGTTTATTTATCCATGGACAATTTTGTTGTTTCAGTATCTTTGCTCATAGCTGACCCTCTAACAGGTTTTCAGAGACAGTTAACTGCATGGGAAGAGATTGTCCATCCTTCTTCTGGGAGCATCTGTTGGTCTTGAATCCTATGACTTTGGGATTGCAGCACAGCTTCTTGCCATTAGGCCACATGGCTGTGTATATATCAATTCACGTTGCAATTCTTATTTTTTTTTGTTATAGTTTACCTAGTAGTGGAGTTGATGGATAAATTGATATTTCTGTTTACAACTTCTTAAGAATTCTATCTTGTGTTTTCCACAGTGGTGTGCCATTTAAAGTTCCACCAGTCGTGTATATGAGAGTTCCAATCTCTCCAAACTCTTGCTAGTATTTGCTTGTTTACTGTAGTATTGAACTTTTCTATCATTGCTAGAGTACGATGAATGCTCACTTACTGTTTTTATTTGTATTTCTCTTATTAGAGATCAGGAACACCTCTTAAATATTTGTTGATCATCTAAATATCTGCTCTTGGCTGAACATCTTTTCATGTCCTCTGACCTGCACACCCTTGTCAGATTTTCCTTCTGTTTCACTTCAGCTTCTCTCTCCCATAACTGTATTTTGGGGTAAACATAGTGACAATAACAGTTTCAGTCTTCACTCTATTCCTGAGTTATGCTTGACGTATTTGACTTATCCAATCTCTTTTAATCTTCGTGATATACAGCACAAGAAAAGAAGATCCCGGATGAGATGGATTGACACAGTAACTGAGGTAACGGGAGTAGGAGTCCGTGAGACTGGCTCAGAATAGGGCAGGCTTCAGAGCTGCTGTACATAGGGTCGTTATGAGTGGTGGATGGCTCAACAGCACATAACAACTCTTAAAAGTGTACAGTTCTATAGTTTGTGCTTGGTAATCTATAGTTATACTGATGTTGTTGGACTAACTGCTTTTATTTTTGTTGTGTTGTCATTTCTGAAATTATTGGCTTCTCATCATCAGTTCTTATAACAGGCAGATGAGATAAGCAAAACAGATAGGATTCTGTACTTCATAAGATTGAAAACTAAAGTTACAAGGATATGTGATGTTCCCAAAGTCACGGGGTTAAGAAGGGACACAGCAATAGTAAAATCTTACTGATAAGGCTAGAATTCAGTAATTTGAAAGGATGAAATTCCAGACACCGAATCAGGTATTTTCTGGCAGTTCTTCTTAATCATGCTTCACATAAAATTCTGTGTTATTAACCTCTCTCTTGTTTGTACATGAGAAACAGAGATTCAGATCGACCAAGGGATATTCCCAAAAATTGCATACCTCTATTAGAAGAAAGCAGTCTTTGTGTGCTGCAAATGGTTAATATGCTTGTTTGCTAACCAGAAGGTTGGAGGTTTGAATCCACTCAAATGCACATTTGGAAGAAAGGCTTGGAGATCTGCTTCTGATAAGATAACCATTGAGAACAAAGAGAGCACAGTTATATACTGACACACAGAGACACCATCAGTGAAAATCAACTCCACACTGTCTAGCAACAACAGCAGTGGGAGAAAAAGTCAGGACATATTCTCAAATTATTTTAATGCTAAAGTCTAAATTCTTTCACTCTTACAATTCTGCTGGGAGCTCTGATGGCCCAGTGGCAAGAACTTGCACTGCAATCCCAAAGGCATGAAGTTCAAGGCCATCAGCTGCTCCATGGGAGAATGGGCACTCTCCTCCCATATGAGTACTGCCTCTGAAAACCCTCCAGGATCAGCTATGGGTTGATTCTGGATCTATGGTACACAACAACAACTTATCATTCGGCTAGGATTCCTGCGTGTTGACACTCTGCCTCATCCATGCACCCCACAATTACTTATGTCCCCCTACTGTTTGCCTGAAGCTAGGTATTTTCTTCTCCCTCCACTAAAATAGCACAGAGGAGAGAAGACTACTGGCTGGAGTTGGTGGTCTCACTTGGCTCTAATTTCTAGAGCCGGGTGCACCGAGACTGACATGGAAATGCCTGGACCTACCTACACACTGGAAAACCCAGCAGCAATCCACTCCAAACGGTACCTGATGACCATCCTTATGGGCTTCCCACAAGAGCTGCCGCTGCTCATAAAACATTTTCCCTCTGAGTCTTTCAGGCTTCGGGTTAAATGTTGCTGCTAATCTTATTCCAAGCACACTCATCTCCCCAGCTGTCCGTGTTTACCAACACAGGACAAAGTGGCGTGTGCAGTAAGCGTACTTTGGGTTCAGATCACAGCTCCACCACAAGAAATCTTGAGCTTCATCTCCTTGAGCTTCAGTGGTATCCACCTTAAAATTGGGATATAAGAAATTCAGAGGGTTTTGGTTACATGAAAAGTCCTTATTTGTGAGAGACTTTCCCCTTTTTCTTTCTTTCCTGATCCTTAAGTCATGCAAATTATTTGTAAGAGATTACTAGTCAAATGGTTGGCAGCTCACACTCACTCAGTGATGTTATGGAAGAAGAATCTAGTGACCCCCTTCTGAAAGAGTACATCCAATCTGGACAGCCCTGTGGAGCTGTTCTACTCTAACACACTGAAGATGCCATGAATCCAACTCAACTTGATAGCAATAGATTTGATTTTGGGTTTTTGGGTTTTTAGAGTATGGAGGAAAGAACAGCAAAGTTTACCCTCTTCCAGTCAAAATTTGAAGTTCAACTTTTTTTAAAAAATTTTTTTCATATTGTGTACTGTTGAATTGGATCTGACTGGCATAGAAGATTCCCCCCCTCCTTTCTCCAGTGGGCATCTAGTGGATTCGAATCATGCACCTACAGTAAGATCACCTTTTAAAGCCATTTAAGCTCAGCCTTAAGGCAAAGAATGATTCCGATGTTCTGCATCTAACCAACTATGCAGCTTTGGAAAACCCTTAAGATGCTTGCTGAGATTTCCAGGAGTTAAAAGTTGTTTTTCTGAGGCATCTGGAGCTCTAGCAATTACATACAATTACACACAGAGGGTAAGTTAAGAGTTTGCAGTTTTTAGTCTGCTTCATAGAAATTTTTGGTGGCATAGTGGCAAGGAGTTGTAATGTCAAACCAAAGTCACGTCATTAGAATCCCTCAGCTGCTCCTCAGGATAAAAAAAGGACAATCTTCTCCAGTGTAATTTACTACCTCTGAAAGCCACTGGAAGATCAGCTATAGGTCATATAGGTCAGTTCTGATTGTTGTTGATTGCTGTCGAGTCTAGGTGGACTCATAGCAACTCTATGAACAAAAGACCTAATGCCTTTCCATAGCTATCGTTGTTTCTCCAAGTTTATAGAGCTTCCAGAGACATGTGGTTTAGGAAATGGATGCCACTCCTGCTTCCAACCCAGCTCTGATTAGATAATTCATAATAACAACAATTGCTAACACACACACACACACACACACACACGCGCGCGCACGCACGCTCGCTACATTTGGTGAAAATATGCACAGTAGGTTGTTCATTCAATATGTAGTTGTTACATGGACAGTTCAATAAAATTGCTTTAAAAGGAGCACATAAAATAATGTGAGGGTGGCCAAGTTTATTTCTGACCACTTCACAAAGGGAACTGTCCCCATTAATATTATTCATAGCAGCAAACAGATAGCCATTAGGTCAGACACGCCACCACCAATGCTCCTGCACCTTTTTTCTACTAATCATATGGGTCTGATATTTATTGCTGTCTCACAGAATTTACTCACAGTTTTGGTACCAACAGTGGAGTTTATGGTTTCTCCACACATTGCTTCTCCACGTGTCACTTCTCTGTGCAGTGTATCCAGTCAATTAACTTAGTACTTGCCTTAAAAATTTCTTGACTGCGACTATTGACCCACATGAGGTTTGGGGATTTTGTGTGGTTTGCAACTATCCATTTGTCCATTACCAGCTGTGATCTGGAATTAGCAGCCCTGACACACAGGCCGAGCCTGCTGCAGAGGAAAGAGGAAGTTTTGAGGCCGAAGACAAATCAGTGTCTCCTTCTCAGTTCCTCTCACATAATCCATCATCGCTCGAATGGGCAAGATTTACTTCCTGTCTCCATCACTAGAAGGTGGTCACCTCTCACTTGAGGACTGTGTGCTTGTTGTTTGCAGTATGTCCCCAGCACCCACCTTGTTGCTTGCTCCACATCACATACTTTGTAAATAAATGTACATGGAATGAGCTAATTAAAAAAAATTTCTTAATGTGTCCTGAACTGGTCTCTTGCAGGGAGCACTAGACCACAGCACCTCTGCCTGGCAGGCCACCCTCCCTATAACTGGAGGTCCCTGGCCCTGCTGTCGGACCCCCAAAACCTCTGCCTGGAGGACTTTGCCCAGCTGCCTGGATGACCTTGCTTAGCTGCCTGGACACTCCCACTTGCTGTGTGGAAGCCCAACACTGCCTCCTCCACACACACCCCTAGAACTCCCAGACCTGCTTCCTGGATACTCCACCCACTGCTTGGAAGTCCCACTCAGCCATTTGGAAGTCCTGGCCCCACCATCTGGAAGTCCCACTCCAGTCGCCTGGAGGAACTGGCCCCACCCAGGGACACTCCAGCTCCAGTGCCCCAGGATAACCCGCTGCCTCCCCCTGCCCTGTGCCAGGAAAATCAGTGTCACAGGTGAACCTCTTTCATTTCCTCCCCTCTTCTAAACTTGAGCTACCTTTAGCCCAGGGCACCTTGAACTGGTCTAGCTTCAGCAGTTGTCTGACAGAAGCAGCTGCTAATTTATAAGCCATATCTCTCGTGAACTGAAGCAAGTCTGCCCTTGAGTCAAAAGTTCAAATAGAATCTCAGGCAGGATAGCTGCCCAGCCCTCCTCTGGAGCAGTGATATCAGACCAAACTCTACCACAAAAATATAGCAGAGCCTTTTTCCGGAGCTGGCTGAGCAGGAGGTGCCATCATGGGAGTTGAGATCCGCAACAACAAGGACAGAAAGGTCCGACACAAGGAGCCCAAGAACCAGGACATCTACCTCCGGCTGTTGGTCAAACTCTACAGGTTCCTGGCCAGACGGACCACCTTCACCTTCAACCAGGTTGTGCTGAAGAGGCTGCTCATGAGCCGCACCAACCAGCCACCGCTGTCCCTTTCTCAGATGATCTGAAAGATGAAGCTTCCTGGCCGAGAAAACAAGACAGCTGTGGTGGCTGGGACCACAACAGATGACGTGCATATTCAGGAGGTGCCCAAGTAGAAGGTGTGTGCTCAGTGTGGGAGCAGCTGGGCCCAAAGCCACATCCTAAAGGCTGGAGGCAAGATCCTCACCTTCGATGAGCTGGCCCTGGACTCGCCCAAGGGCTGCAGCACCATGCTGCTGTGGGGCAAGGGCCGAGAGGTGTACAGGCAGTTCAGCAAGGTGCCGGGCACCCCACACAGCCACGCCAAACCCTATGTCCACTCCAAGGGCCAGAAGTTCCAGTGTGCCCGAGGCCAAAGAGCCAGCCGTGGCTAAAAAAACTAACCCCAAATCCTGCCCTGTTATTAAAATCATATTGGCTGTTAAAAAAAAAAAGCAGAAAAAGCCTACCTCACACCATACACTAACCCAAAAGAAGATGTCTCTCACACACACACACACAAAACCAAAACCTGACACAGTATCAATGGATTTCCTGAAGTGAGAAAGTCTGATGGAACAGAATTTAAAAGAACAATGATTGAATATTTCAAATGAGTGAAAGACAAACTTTAAGAATTATAGGACACTGCAAGCAAAAACCAAGAGGAATTTAAAAAAAAAATCTAAAACAATGGAGATAAAACAAACAAGGCATTAGAGTCTCTGGATAAACAAGAAATCACAATCCAGAATATAAGGACCAATGTTTCAGATGTTGAAACATGTTGGAGAGATACATGAACAGAGTTGAAGAGATGGAATGCAGAACCGGTGAAATAGAAGATAGAATTGTCACGACTGATCTACTAGAACAAAAAGCAGAATCAAAAGGAAGGAAAAAGAAAAAAGCCTAAGAATAATGTGGGACACCATCAAGAGGAATAACATGCACATAATCAGAATCCCAGAACAAGAAGAAGTAAGTAAAGGCACAGAGAAAGTTGTGGAAGGATTACTAGAAGAAATTTTCCAGGCATGATGAAAAATTAGAGAATATATATTCAAGAAGCTGAGTCAACACCCTATAGAATAGATCCCAAAAGAAAAACTCCAAGGCATCTCATAGTCAAATTTGCCAGAACCAAACATAAGGAGAGAACTCTGAAAGCAGCTAGGGAGAAACAAAAAGTAACCTGTGAGGGAAAGCAAAAATGATTAAGTGTTGATTTCAGAGTAGAAATCATGCGAGCAATAAGACATATATATCTAATACTCAAAGAACACAATTGTCAACCAAGAATATTATACCCAGCAAAACTGTTAATCAAATATGAAAAAGAGATCAAGACATTCTCAGAAAAGAAGAACCTAAGAGAGTTTGTAAAAACAAGACCTATGTTGCAGGAAAAACTAAGAGATGTCCTCCTTACAGAGATGCCACAGAAAACAGGATGGACCAAAGTAACCAGCAACAACACCAAAAACAACTCAGCAAAATAATAGCATTATAAACCTTGCCTCTCAATAATCATACAGAATGTGAGAGGTTTAAGTGCACCCCTAAAAAGAAAAAGAGCAGCAGATTGGATTTAAATAAATCTCAAACCCCATCAATATGCTGTCTACAAGAGACACATCTTAAAAGTGAAGAGGGAAAAAACCCAAAGCACCAAACTAAAAAGGGTGGAGAAAAAAAAATATACCAAGCAAATGGCAACCACATAAAAGCAGAAGTAGTGATATTAATCTCTGATAAAATAGATTTCAATACAAAAACCATCACAAAGGACAAAAAAAAATGTCACTACGTAATGCTTAAAGGGTCAAAAGAACAAGAAGACATAGCAATAGTAAATATCTATGCACCAAATAGTAGAGCTGCAAAGTGCACAAAACAAACATTAACAAAACTGAAAAAGGATATAGACAATACTACTATAATAGCTGGAGACTTTAATACACCAATCTCAAGAAAAGACAAAACTATCAGAAAGAACCTCAAAAAAGATGCTGAAGGGTTATATAACACAAGAAACCAACTTGATCTCATAGATATATATAGGCTAATGAACCCACAAGGAAGAGCAGCCTACTTTCTTCTCTAATGTGCATGGGATGTTCTCAAGAATAGATCACATTTTAGGTCACAAGGTAAACATCAATAAATTAAAACACATAAAAATTAATATAAGGCATCT
>NW_006399788.1:2857329-2900852 GCF_000299155.1 Elephantulus edwardii | reverse complement strand
CCTTTTCCTTATGAATCAGAGTGAAGTCTCTCTCAGGAAGGAGTGATAGGGAATGGCAAAAGACACACTGACAACGGAGATTAATCAGAACTGGCTTTGACAAGCACTGTGGCAATTGGACAATTAAAACAGACATTGGGGGGGGAAGAAGAACGAACTGGGGAGGAGGGTGGAGAAAACAGTGCAACAATGAATGACTGAAAACCCAAAATCTCTGTAAATGTTCATTAAAACGAATAAAATTTAATAATAAAAAAAGAAAAGTGCTTAATAATGTACACTGCATTGAAACAGTTGAGAGAAAGAGCTGTTTAAAAGGAATATATGATTAGGTATTACTTGCATGACAACAGTCCAGAATAGGAACTGTATAGAAAGGTGGACTGGGGAGTGGGGAGGACATTGTGCAACAATAAAATAATTTTTTCTTTTCAAAGAAAAAAGCAAACAGTGGGTAGGGGATTAGGGAGGAAAATGTACAACAACGAATGAACAGAAGTCCAAGTTCTCTATAAATTTTCATTAAAATCTCAATTAAAATTAAATTTAAAAAAGAGTAGAGTTTATTAGGGAAATAGGTTGGGGAGTATGAGATGCAAAGAATATCTCACAATATAAACCTAGGTTTAGTCCAGCAGTCACAAGACAGATTAACAGCAAAATTTAGTTCCTTAATTAGTAAAGGTCTTTGTTTCAGTTCAGCAATACAAACTCAAGAAGTCTGTGGTTTCCTCGATCATCCAGCAAAGTTTGCCTAAGAACAATTATAGGTCAGCTTCTCTTTCAGTCACCTTGTCATAGTGTCTTCATAACAATGCCACAGTCTGTTGACAATATCATTCCATCACAGTCGTCACCAGGGTCTCACTCTCACTGTGTCTTGCTCTAGTCTCCCTTAAGTCTTAAAGTTTGGTGTGGGAGGCACTCTCTCTCTCTTATCCTTGTCCCAGAGCGATTGATTCTTTGTAAGACCACATATCTGAAG
Source organism: Elephantulus edwardii (assembly GCF_000299155.1). Classification (NCBI taxonomy): domain Eukaryota; kingdom Metazoa; phylum Chordata; class Mammalia; order Macroscelidea; family Macroscelididae; genus Elephantulus; species Elephantulus edwardii. Next base: position 2,899,867 of record NW_006399788.1, on the reverse strand, counting down.
TTAAGGTAGATAGAGAGGAGAGGGGCCTAATGTAACGGCTAGAAAAGTCAAAGCTTATGCCACATTTGATTATAATCTTTATGTTTTGTTACCATTCTTATTATCTTTCCACATTCACCCCCTCACAGAAAGGACTGATATGGTAGTTTTAAATAATAGCAATGATGGTGAGAATGTTGAAGGACTGGGTCAGCTTTCATTCTGTGATTCACAGGGTCACTATTGAGTCATAGTCAGCTCAACATCACTAAACAGCAAAAACAGGTCCCCATATTATTACACTATCATTGACTTAGAGGCACTGCCCCATAAAATAATCATCCAAACTTTAGAGTTATTGCTATCTACTTTAAGTGGTATAGATAATTCTTTAAAAGAGTTTGATGCCTAAGAATACCATTATTTATTGATGCAGCTTAACTTATTTAGTTAGAAAATTACTTCAGGGCATAGTTTCAATTCAAAGATCACAAATGTTCTCAAGAAACAGATTCAGGGGTTCCTTCAGTTTTAATGAATCCAGTATGTCTGAATTCTGTAAGAAATTGGAAATTTGTTCCATGTTTCTCCTCTTTTATTGTGGACTCATCTATTGAATCTTTGATCTAAACATTTAGTAATGGTAGCCAAGCATTATCAAGTTCATCTAGCCTCAGAGCAAAGGAGGCAATGGTTAATGGAGACAGCTAGACTTGCAGTTCAGTTTTTTTTCTCTGATTCCTGAGTTTCTTTCATCCTCTGCTGATCCAGGCAAATAGAGGCCAATTGTTATACCTTAAGTGGCTGCTCACAATATTTTTAAAAATAAATTATTCACTTGCATACAACAATTTGTCTACATTGTGCTTCATTCATGTACATTGCATTTTATACAATCTTTCATTTGTACTGTGATTCATACAATCATTACATTGTATTCCATATAATTACTATTATTGATCTATGTCTATTATTACTCCATCCTCTCAGTCCTCCTTGAATCTTTTCTATTCCTATCCCTCTCCACCTGCCTATCAAATTCTGATATCCCAGCACTCACAGACTTTTAAGATCTCAGACACTGCTCATGGAACAGGAGGGCTAGAATGAAAACTCTGAAAACAGTGTTGGGTCATCTGGCTAAACTAGCTGAACCATGGAGCTATGACTTAAGCTTTCAAACAAGAGAAACAGATGCTTGATTGTATATCAGTAATATCAGCAACTGTACCCCTTTTTGTTATTATTGTAGGAGCCGTGATGGTGCACTGTGTTCAGTATTGTGCTGCTAACTGAAACATCGTGGTTCAAACCCATCAGTTGTGCCGAATGAGATAAATGAAGCAGTCTGCTGTTGTCGAGGTTTACAACAGTAAATCTATGGGACTATGAGACAACCCTAATCTGTCCCTCAGTAAACTCTGTAGGGTACTTCTACTCTGTCCTATAAAGCCATTTAGTCAGAATTGACTTGAAAGCCGTTGGGGGTTTTGCTATATAATTATATATAACACATTTACCATTCATCCCTTTTCTAGTGTCCAACATAGTGGTATCAGTTATATTAACCAGGGTGGGTAACTATTAGCCTTACCTGATGCCAATTTTCCATTCACCATCCACACATAGTCACTATTCTCCAAAGAATGATCATCTCTCTTCCTCTTCTCTCTATTCTTCTACCCAAGCTAACCACTAATAACTATTGGCCTCTCTATACTTATCTAATTTTGCCATCCCATATAAATGAGATCATATAGTATTTGTCCAGAGGGCTCTGGTAGTTTAGTGGTGAGGAGTTGTACTGCCAACCCAAAAGCAGGCAGTTCGAATCCACCAGCTGCTCCAGAGGAGAAAGATAAGCAATCTCCCCCATGTGATTGGCTGCCTCTGAAAGCCCACTGGAGTGTCAGCTATGAATCATTTCCAACTCAACGGTACACAACAAGTATTTGTCCTTTCATAATTTATTTATTTCACTCTGCATAATGACTCTGAGGTCCGTCCGTGTTGTAAAATGCATCAGAGCTTCATTTTCCTCTACACTGAGTAGTCGTCTATTGTGTGCATTCAACCACTCATAGGCTCTTCGGTTGTTTCCAATGTTTTGCTATTTTGAATAGTGATTCTATGAGCACAGGTATGCGTGTGTCTGGAGCATCACTACTTTTAATTCCTTATAAGAGGAATATAAGAGTGTAAGAATGTAAGAGTGGGCTGGGTAATATGGTAGTTCTGTTTTTAATATTTTTAGGCATTTCCATACTATTTACCATGATAGCTATGCCTTAGGCCTCTGTTTGTTTGTTGCTGGTTTGTGATTTCCCCTCCCCCCTCAGGCCTCCTCTTTTAAGATACAACTGCTCTGCTCCGGGAAGAAGTTAAAACCTCATCGCCAGTTAAAAGTGTGTATTAACTTCATATTGTGACAACTTGCTTTCTGTTTTGCTATCCAGAGATGTTCAAGTCAAAGAAAAAGAGAATCAAAACAATAGAAACTGTAGGATATTGGATCAATTCACCAACATGATAGTGTGAATTGGCTTGTCTTTGTGACTTCCTCCTATGTTTGTCATTAACCACCAACACATATTTAATGAGCACGGGCTGAGCACTAGCTACTGTGCCAAGTGCTAAGACTTTCAAAAGAGGTTCTTCATCCTCTAAAAGCCTATATTTAAGTTGAAGTGATGAAACAGTTGGGGGTGGGGAGGGAAGCATACCTATAAAGCTGGGTGCCTTCTGGGTGAATCAATGACAATTATGGAGACAGAGGGTAGGGCAAGCTCAACACTGGGCTGAGAAGGTCTCTGCTCTTCCTGTCCCTCTCCATCTCCTCAGAGACCTTGTCTTCTCCACCCTCTCCACCTTCCCTTCAATGGCTTCAAGGGCATCCAAGCTGGCTCCCAATCTTCAGTCTCTGCTTACCAACCCTCCAGACAGAAATACATGAAGTAGAACTTAGAGTCTTGTCACTCTTTTCCCAAAAATCACTTTGCATTTGCTGTAGAATAAGTTCTGTAAAAACAGTGCAGCCTGTGTGTTGACAGCGACATCTGACCTCCTAACTCCACAAAAGGGGAAGAGACCCTGTTAACATTAACAGCACAAAACCAAGCTCTAAAATTCAGACACACCCCTATCATCCTGCATCTTCTTCCACCAATTCTACCACCAAATAGGGCTCTCACTGCTCTACTTCTGGGTTCACTAATGGCCCCAAAGAATCCACAGGTAACACAACTATGAGGTCTATTAGGGAGTAACAGGTTACAATTTAGATAGGAAATAGGTATATAATTCTTCAGTCAGGAAAGCTTCTCAGGTGCTCAGAGACACTCTGATTGTTAGCCTTGAAGCTCTTGGCCAATATTACACAGCTTTTACTACTGCCACTCATGGTGTCTCCCAATCCTCTGCCAGTAAGCCAGGGGAAAGGCCCTCAACTTTGGCTCTGTAAGGTGACGGTTCTAGTTCAGCTCAGTCTAACACATCTCTGGTTCTCCACTACTTCTGCTCTGTTACTGCTGCTTCTGTCATATATTAATCTCAGCCCATCTCCTTCTCTTGCAGGAATCTCTGTCCCTAAAGAGATGCTGCACTTTCTACTTCTCTCCTGATGATAGAGAGATTGCTGTTTTCCAACTCTGAGCCTGCTCAATATAAACCTGGGGATGCAGGGCAAGACTGAATACTCTCCTCATTAATAGTCACACATATTTTTTTTCATATTCCCACCCAAAAGGATATTGATCTCATTCATTTTGTTGGTACAATTGTATGCAGCTTTGTGATGAGAGTCAAAGCCAATGGCTAGAAAAGCTACTTTGAATAAACCATCAACTGAACTACAAAATCCAACCTCCTAAACAAGTCAAGTTTCCAGAACTCTAACTGGAAGTAACTACAGCTTAAGCACGTCTCTGTTCGGGCTCTTCCATCAGCCTTGGAAGCCATCCTCTATAGAACCCTGTCCAACCTCCATCTTCTATTCTACTCTTCTTACTTACAAAATTCATTTCATCCTCAAAGCTCAATTCAAAGGGCATCTGCATTGTGAAACTTTCCCTAATCTTCCAAATCAGAACTAATGTGGCTTTTCTTCTGCTCCTCCACTCTGCCTCTTTACCAAAACACTTTATTTACACTTTCACTATGATGTTATTTTCCATGGAATTGACTCAAGGCTGACCCTCTTCAGAGGCTATAAATCCACAGGATATCACCCATCTTCCTCTTGTGGAGCACCTGATGGATTACAGCCAAAAGCTTCGAGATTGCCAGAAAAATTCAATACCACTAAGCCACCAGAGCTCCCTTTAAATGTAAAATATTTATTATATTTATGTTGTTGTTGTTCTTGTTATGTGCCATCGAGTCGCTTGCGAGCCTGTGTGCAACAGCCCTAACGTCTGCTCTGTCCTGTGCCAATCGCACTGTCTCTGACACACCCATCTCGATTACCCCAGTCACATAATCAACCCACCTCACAGAGGGTCTTCCTCTCCTGCACTGTCCCTCCACCCTCCCAAGCATGATGTCCTTCTGCAAGGACCTGTCCCTCCTTACAACATGTCCAGAGTATGTCAGATGAAGCCTCAGAATCCTTGCCTCCAAGGAGCAGCCTGGTTTAACCCTCTTCAGGGTGAATCTGTTTGTTTTCTTAGCAGTCCACGGTACTCTCAATGCTCTTCTCCAGCACCACAGCTCAAAGGCATCAATTCTCCTCCTATCATCCCTAGTTATTGTCCAACTCTCTGATTCATAACAAGCGATTGCAAAAACCATGGCCTGTATCAGACTCACCTTAGTCTCCAGAGTGACACCACTGTTCTTCAGTACTTTGGAGAGGTCCCTAACAGCAGACTTTCCCATTGCAATACGTTTTTTTTTTTTTATTTCCTGGCTGCTGGTGCCAAGAGTGTTGACTATGGAGCCAAGCAGACTAAAGTTGTTAACAATCTCAATCTCTTCACCATCCATCCTGATGCTGCCAATTGGTCCAGTGGTGAGAATCTTTGTCTTCTTGACATTGAGCCTCAATCCATACTGAAGACTGTAGTCCTTGACCCTCTGCAGCAAGCATTTCAGATCCTTCTCAGTTTCATATTTATGCTACCCACATTAAAGTAAAAGCTGTGTGAGGTCAAGAAGCATACTTATTTGACTGTGATGCTTCACTCTTGCTGCTAAATAACTGAACTGTAGATCAGGAACACTAGTAAACAGGGGCGTAAACCAGTCATCAAGTTGATGTGTACAAATGTCAGAGCAGACTTGTGTTCCTACAGTTTTCAATGATAGAGGTAGATCTACAAAACTTTCTTTTCAGGTGATTCTGTTGTTTTTATTAAGTGCTGTTGAGTCCAGTGTGACTCATATTGGCTTTATAAACATCACATCTCAACCATGCCTTATCCAGTGCCATCTTCACCATCTGTGCCACACTATGTTGTGTCAATCCATCTCCTTGAGGGTATTCCTCTCCTTCACCAAACCTCCACTGTTCCAAGCAGGATGTCTTTCTCCAAGATAGGCTCAGTTCTCTAACTTTTCCGATAGCAGCTGAACCCTTAACCATATGCACCATCCAAGGACTCTGGGGGCTTTTAGGGCTGCAATATCTCAGCTCTCACCCAAGACTTAAAGAATCAGACTATGTGGTATTATGATCTCTAGGTGGTTTCACTGATGCCCAATGAAATGTGACAAGCTCTGCCCCACATGCGCTGCATGTGGTCATAGTTCAGGACAGATTTGTTGAATGAATGACTATACAAATTCCAAAAGGATTGCTGTTGTTATGTACCATTGAGTCATCTGTGACTCATAACAACCCATATACAACAGCCCTAAAATTTGCTCTATCCTGTGACAATCTTATTGTCTCTGACACGCCCACCCCATTGCCTCCAGTCACTGAATCAATCCATCTTATCAAGGGTCTTCCTCTCCTGTGCTGTCCTTCCACCCTCCCAAGCATGACATCCCTCTCCAAGGACTGATCCCACCTTACAACATGCCCAAATTATGTCAGACGAAGCTTCAGAATCCTTGCTTCTGAGAAGCAGCCTGGTTTAATCCACTCTAGGACAAATATGTTCATTCTTTTAGCAGTCTATGGTATTCAATACTCTTCTCTAACACCACAGCTCAAAGGCATCAGTTCTCCTTCTATCCTCCCTAGTCATTGTCCAGCTCTCTGACGCATAGCAAGTAATTGCAAATGTCATGTCCTATATCAGGCACACCTTCGTCTCCAGAGTGACATCATTGCTTCTCAGTAGAGGTCTTTAACAGCAAACTTTCCCCATGCAATACATCTTTTAATTTCCTGGCTTCTGGTGCCAAGACTATTGATCGTGGAGCCAAGCAAACTAAAGCTGTTTACAATCTCAATCTCTTCACCATCCATCATGATGCGGGCAATCGGCCCAGTGGTGAGAATCTTTGTTTTCTTGATATTGATCTTCAATCAATATTGAAGGCTGCAGTCCTCGATCTTCTGCAGCAAGTGCTTCAGGTCCTCCTCAGTTTCAGTAAGCAGGGTTATGTAATCTGCATAACGTAGATTGCTTCTGATTCTTCCTCCACGCCTGATGCTACATTTCTCCTCACAGAGTCCAGCCTCCTGGATAATCTGTTCTGCATACAGGTTGAAAAGGCATGGAGATAGGACACATCCCTGGAGTACACTCTTTCCAATGTTGAACCCCTGTGGGGTTTCCTTGTTCTGTTCTGAAGACTGCCTCCTGACCCAAGGATAGGTTTCGTATAGTGTCATCCACAGTTTGTACTCCAAACAGTCAAATGCCTTTGCATAGTCAATGAAATACAGACAGACATTCCTCTGGTACTCTCTGCTTTCAGCCAATATCCATCTGACATTAGCTATAATATCCCTAGTGTCACAGCCTCTTCCAAACCCTGCCTGCACTTTTGGCAGTTATCAGTTGATGTGCTGTTCCAGTCATTTTTTGGATAATTTTCAGCAGAATCTTGCTTGCATGTGATATCAGTGATATTGTTCAATAAATTCCACACTCGGTTTGATTGCCTTTCTTGGAATGGGAACAACTATAGATCTCTTCCAGTCAGTTGGCCAGATGGTTGTCCTCCAGATTTCTTGGCACAATTTGGTGAGCACATACAGGATAGCATGTATTTGTTGAAATATGTCAATTGGTATACTACCAATTCCTGGGGCCTTGGTTTTTGCCGATTTTTTCAAAGCAGCTTGCACTTCCTCCTCCATCACCACAGGCTCTTGCTCATACGTTGTTTCATGAAATTTTTCTGTGTGCGCCAATTCCTTTTGGAACAATGACTCTGTATACTCTTTCAATCTTCTTTTAATACTTCCTGGATCATTTAATATTCTGCCCAACGCGTCCTTAAGTATTGCAACTCAAGGCTTGAATTTGTTCTTTAATTCCTTCATCTTAAGAAATACTGAGTGAGTTTAGTCCCTTTGATTTTCTGACTCCAGCTCTTTGCACAGTTCATCATAATACTTCACCTTGTCTTCCTGCACTGCCCTTTGAAATCTCCTGTTTATCCACACTTTATTATTTAACCACAGTCACTCTAACACCTGAAGCTCTTTCTTGGCTATTTAAATAGAGTTGCCTACACAACACAAAGTCACTCATCCTTCTCTAACATTCTCTGTCAGGCACTTCTCACCTCTCACGGACAGCCATGTTCCAAGCTCAAAAATGTAATTAGAAAAAGTAGCTCTTACAGAAGCTCATCCATAACCCACCCTCAAGCAGTGCCTTTGCAGAAGGAGGTATTCCATCAGGAGCTGTGAGTGATGGTCTAGCCAGCGGACCACAGCAAAGAGGGAGCCTGCTCCCATCCATTATCCCCTCTCCCTTAATAACCCTCCAGTCCTCACAGCAAGGCAGAAACAAACACACACACACAGGCCCCCAGGAGAGCAGGCAGGGCAGCTCTTTATCAGCCTCAACACTGCTTTCCTCCACTTTTCACACCACCTCTTTGATTCTCAGGATGTTCCACAAAGTCTTCTTGAAAATTCCAAGTGAGTACAAACACCACTAGGATGCAGCAAGGACTGACAGAAGATAACCTCTACTTATCTGCTCCCTACAAGATCCTCATTTGTACCCCAAATGCCTGAGAAACCTGACAGTTAAAGTTTGCCTAGCCATGAAGCAATACCCATAGTGTGAAAAGGAATCATTGGTTTTGGACCCTTGAAATCCGAAAGACCAGGTGGTCATAAAGAATGCTTTCCTCCACACATCCACTTTAAATAAACCAGCAAACAATCTGTTGCTCTACATTATGATGAATAGGAAAAGAAGAATGAAGCATGATATTATTTTTATGACTTTTGACTTCATGAAATGTTTTAGCCTTCCCAATCCACTTTCATATCCATTATCTCTTAAGTCAGACAGGCAGGAAATACTATCACCATTCCACAGATGGAGAACCTGAGACCCAGAGAGGTTAAATCTCTTACCATTTTGGTAATTTATACTCAGCTTCTGTTCAGAAAGGATTTTCAGTGGCTTAAAATAAAATCATATTTACATAATAACTAGCATTTGAAGTTTAACTGGAGAAATGTTTCCACATTTGGTCAAAAACTAGGTGTAGAAAACATGTTATGACAATTTAAGTACTTCAATTTATGAAGAAAATCACCATTTTCAGATTTTATTTGCTCAATAAACTTATATTGAACATTTAAAAAACATAACTACTTGTATACACATGAATATAAAATGAAGATCTACAGGAAATCAGAAGCCATTTAGGCAAAGAGGAGAGTTTGTGCCAAGAACCAGAAATGAGCTTTTCACTATAATTAGCCTTAAGTTTGCCTCTGGGCTTCCTGTCAGGCAAAGTAAAAAAGGGAACACAATGTGCTGTAAGCTCTCATCATCAGTCAAAAGAAGAGGAGCAGATCCACTCATTCAAAAGAAACAAATGTTCTAATCAAGATTTATTAATACTAATTTCTAAACAAAATGTATTAGTGGAGCCTTTGGGAAACGGAATTGAATAAGTGATTAGATAATCTCTTCAATGATGATCCTCAAGAGATGTCCTTCATACCAAGGCTTTGCATTTGAATCACAAAAGCGTAAAATTATATCCAATGCTCTGCCCCAGGGCAAACATTGTCAATACCCTGTAGGTGGTTTAGACCCTGAACAGCTGGAAGTTGCACTTGTCTTGGATCCAGATCACAATGATCCTTTGTATAAGAGAACGAAAGTTTGCTTGGTGCTGTACCATCTTTACTCATTGCTGTAATCAAGTCCTTTGTCTTGGACATTGATAGTGAGCTCATCTTCTAGTGCCATATTGAGCAATGCGCCATTGTGATCAATCGAGTTTTCATTGATTACTTTTCAGTGGTAAAACATCAGGCCTTTCTTTTTATTTTAATGTAAAAATAACACTGAAACTTACACACTGTGCATGACACTGCTGGTACTTACAATATCAGTGGCACAGCTTTTAGCGTCACAGCAATGCTTTAAGGCACCTCTGTACAGCAAATTGGCACAATTCTTCTTTTTCATAACTAAAAACATTTTTAAGATTTTTTATTTTTATTTACAAAGTTTACTTACAAAGTTCATATACTTTGTGTTTTACACTCTTTCTCATTCATATTGTGTTTCATATAATCATTCCCATGCATTCTTTTTTGTAAAATTAATCATCATTGGAACTTGCCCATCATTACCCTGTTTTTTTCAGGTCTCTGCCACATCCTTCCGATTTCCGTCACCCTCCTTCCTCCACTCAACAAACTATACAACCTTGTAGCGTTACATAGATTGAGAAATTGTGGTACATTCACACAATGAAATATCATGCAATGATTTAAAAAAATATTACATCATTTGGGAGGGATTGGAGAACACTATGCTGAGTGAACTAACTCAGTCTCATAAGGACAAATACTGTATAAGATCATTATTGTGAAAGAAGAAGGATAACAAGTAAAACATGTATGGGAACCCAAGGGCGCAACGAATGGGAATGGGTGGGTGAGGATGGGTAGGGGTGAAATAATAACCAAAATTTTTAAGGAGTAGTCCACATTAATAGCCTTAATTTCTGTATCTCCTTATTCACCCTTGAAATCACCAAAACAAAGTTTATGTCCCAGTTCTTTCCAGAGGATAATCATGTCCCCACCACCACTAAGAGACACAAATGTGTTTTTTGTCTTACTGGGCCTTTCTGTTCTATTTGATAATTTCTTGTCCGTGGCTCAGAGATAGTCATTGCTGTCCCTATGTCTATTCTCAGATTCCTTAGTAGCATTTTTTCCTTACTGTTGGAATAACCCAAGTACTCTAGGGTACCATCCACTACTCTCAGTAAAAAAGTTCCAAATCTCCATCTCAAGCCAAACTTTCTCTCTTACTCCTTCATCAGATTCATCTACCCACAACTGTGTCTGGAACATTTCCACCTGGAAGTCACCAAGTCTCTGACTCAACCTTCCCCTAAATTAAACCTTCCTCCCTTCCTCTATGCACACGCATCATTTGTTTTCCTTAGAGTCATTTTCTCTCTTTGTGTGTTCGGGACTTTCTTTTTTTTTTTAAAGAAAATTTTATTTTAATTGTGATTTTAATGCATATTTATGGAGAAGCTTGATTTTCACTCATTTGTTGTTGCACATTTTATCCCTCACCCTCCCTTCCCCCTAGTTTAGTTTTTTTTTTTTTTTTTAATATTCATTCATTGTTGCACAGTTACCTACCCCCTTGCCCCAGTCCTGGACATATAATGCCTAATCATATATGATTTTAGACAGTTCTCACTTGCACATAGCCAACAAACAAGTCCTGCTAGTTTTACCTCCTATATGTCCCTCTAAGGTGTCTCCTATATGAGACTACCTATCTTTCTACCATGAAGCTTCTAGTGGACTTTAATTGCCAGAGAGACATTGCCTTTGCATTAGCAACACAACTTCCTACAGACTATGCTCCTAAAGGAACTTCTGTGAGCATCCTTTAAGACATATGGATCCTTGCATATCCCCTAGGGGTGGCTACAATCGCTAGCGATATCATTGACTTTTTGCTCTCAAGATCTTATTTTTCTATATGATTTCTGGGAAAAAGCCAGTTCAAAGAAATATGGTGTAAGAATCCCAGGAGGGAGCTCTGATTGCCTAGTAGCAAGAGGCTGCACTGCAATCCCAGAGGTGTGTGGTTCAAATCCACCGGATGCTCTGCTGAAGAAGGACGGACAATCTCCTCCTGTACCAGTCAGACCCGATTTGACAGTACAAAAATAAATAAAATGAAATGATAAGATAAAATAAAGTAAATCCTCAATAACCTTTGTTATGCAAATGACACAAACTAGCTGCTGAAAAGGAAGAGGACTTGACATACTTGCTGCAGAAAATCAAAGACTACAGTTTTCAATATGGATCACGTGGCAACATCAAGAAAACAAAAACCCTACGACTGCACCAAAAGACATCATGATAGATGGAGAAAAGATTGTGAAGTTGTCAATGATTTAATCTTGCTTGTATCCACAATCAGCACCATTGATACTAGAAGTCAAGAAATCAGAGTGGCAAACCCAGAAGCCTGGATGTACTGCTTTGGGGAAATCTACTTACAACGACCTTTCCAAAATACTGAAGAGCAATGATTTAAGTTTAAGAACTAAGATGTGACTGATTGAAGCCATGGTCTTTTCAATTAATCCCTATGTACCTATGTATCTGAAATTTGGACAGTGAATACAGATGACAAAAAAAAAAAAAAGAAAGAATTGATGCCTTTGAACTGTGGTGGTGAAGAATGCTTAATATTCTATGAACTGTCAAAAGAGCAAACAAGCTCCTATAGCCATGACATTGCCAAAAACAAACTCCATCTTTTTAAATAAATAAACTTTATTTAAAAAAAAAAAGAGCAAACAAGCATGTCTTGAAGAAAGTATAAGCAGCGTGCTCTTTAGAGGTGAGGGTAACAAAGCTTCATCATATATATTTTGGGAATGCTTTTAGAAGAAGCCAGTCCCTGGAAAAGGACATCATGCTTGGAAAGATGAAGGGTCAGCAAAAGAGAAGATGACCCTCAACAAGATAGATTGACACAGTGACTGCAACAACAGCCTCAAGTATATCAGAGATGATGGCACAGGACAGGACAAGGTTCAGATCTGCTTGTCATAAGGTCACTGTGAGTCATAAGCTATTTGATGACACCTACCAACAGCAGCATAGTCAGTGAAAGCAGATCTCAGAGTGGTATATGAAATTTCATCAGCAAATTAGAAACCCCTAGCAGTAACATTTTTTAGAACTATAGATTGAGTTTTTAATTTTTGGACTTCCACATTTTATTGGTAACCATGTAATTCTCATTTAAACATATCACACCCTAGAGTTGTGGCATTTAGTATCAGATTTAGTATCTAAGCCTTTAGCATAGATTATAATCAATCTTTGAGGAATTTAAAAGATGCTTGAGATTACATATGTACATGTATATTAAGTAAAAGTTTACAAACCACATAGGTTTTTCATTTAATTGGTCATATACATTTTGGTTTAGAATATTAATTCTAATGGCCATGTTGTTGTTGTGAGCCATAGAGTCCAAATCACCCTAGAGCTGACCCTCTGGTGGGTTTTCAAAGCAGTCATCACACAGCAGGAGTTTGCCCATCCTTCTCCCACAGAGCAGTGCATGCCATTAATGGATCTTAATGAGAATCTTGAAACTAAAACTTTCTCTTGCCCTCTTTGAATATTTTAAACTTCTTTCAACCAATCTCTTCCTGAAATGCAAATGTAATATCTTAAGTATTAGATTCCAGAGAATCTCAGCCTCATTTTTATAAAATTTTTTTTTCTTACACGTTGCCACAAATGACTGCAAAATTTGTTTCTAAGCATGGTAGTCAATTTAAAAGTGTGCGTCAATGTATTAAGAAAGTTTCTTCTATCAAGACGTCAGTGTGAAGGACAAGATTCATGTATACACAGGTGAGCATAGTTTTTTTCAGGATTTTTCAGGACTCTGAAAATTAACCAGAGCTGGAAGTTTGGTTTCTCATCACACATATGACCAGCCCCATCGTACCTGCCAGCCTCTCCCCATCCCCCCATCCTAACCACCACCACTGTCATATACAAACAGTCTGGGTCCTTCTTTCCATTCGGTTAACTCAAGGTGTTCTCCTGATAGTTTAAAAGGGTTTTTTAATCTATTCTTCATGTTATCTAAATCTTGTCTTGCCATCAATCCATCCTGTGAGCTAGCATGCCAGTTTCTAACCTTATATGAGGCTGTATAGGAAGAGAGAGACACAAAGAAATGAACTCTCCAGCTGATGGGAAGCAATAGCACACGGGGAATCTTCTAGAAGACAAGATAGTGTTGATTGGTTCTGCTGGCCAAGGCCATCTGCAGCTGGAGAAGCAGACACTGGATGTGGGTCTTTTAAGGATACTTCACTCGGGAAAAGGCAAACTGACCAGTTGATGTAAGTTTATAAAAAGTGAGAGAGGGAAGGAAAAGAAATAAAGGCATTATTGGAAAGGGGAAAAACAAAAAAAAAAAAGCAAATGTTATGAATATTAGAAAACAAGAACCTCTGAACAGTATATGGCTCAATGATGGGAGGCTTTGACAGTCAGGCTGGGCAGTGCAGATCTGAGAAGGCAGGGGAGTAGCAAGACCACAGGCTTTGGGGTCAGCGGGCCTGGGTTAAACCATGTCTCTGTGTATGGATTGGGTAGTTGTGGGAAAGTCTAAAGCTTTCCAAATCATTTCTCAAATCTTGGTTCTCAGAGTAAGCTCTTAACTGAAGTTTGTTATTTGCTGGAGGTTTTTTGGTTGTTGCTATGTTTAAGTGTCTATGTCATATTGATGAGTCCTGGACAATAATCAAAGATGACAAAAGAAGAACTGATGCCTTTGAGTTGTGGTGCTGGAGAAGAATAGTGAAAATTCCATGAACTGCCAAGAGAACTAACAGATACGTCTTGGAGGGGGTGAAACCAAGCTGCTCCTTGGAAGCAAGGATTTTGAGGCTCTGTCTTACATAATATGTCTCACATATTTTGAACATATGACTAGGAGGGACCAGTCCTTTGAGAAGGACATCACACTTAGAAGGGTGGAGGGACAGTGCAGGAGAGGAAGATCCTGGAAGAGATGGATTGAGATGGTAACTAAGGTAAAGGAGGTAGATGTGTCAGAGACAGTGAAATTGGTTCAGGGTAGAGAAGAGTTCTAACTATTGTGCAAAGGGTTGCTATGAGTCATAGGCAACTCGACTGCACATAACAACAACAAGATGGTGCTAGCATGTAAGTCCTTGCCTGTTACTGGAAAAGGTGGCAATTTAAGCCCACTCAAAGGGGCCTCAGAAGAAAGGCCTGGCTGTTGTTTGTAAAAAATCAGACGTGGACAACCCTATGGAGTACAGTTCTTCTCTTTACACAGTGGAGCTCTGTGAGTTATAATTGATGGCAACTGGTTTGGGTATTTTGTCTGGAGTGGGTTTTTTTTTTTTTTATATCTTATCGTCCCCTGTGTTTTTTCACCATAAAGCACTAAAGCCAATGCCCAGCCAAGATGGATTGGTTCCAGTGTCCACTGGGACATTGGTGAAAAGAGATTCTCAGACATGGTCACAATTTTGTCCTCCAACAGATGCCAGATAATTTGGAAAATTAAGCATGTCATGAGCCTCATTAAAGAAGTTTTTAGTTTATAAACAGTGGTCAATGTCTGGCCCCTGGGTTTGCTAATGGGAAAAAATGATAATGATGATGTTATGGTGATGTATTAATAATAACCTGCCATGTGCATTTAATTTGTGCTGGGCACGGTACTAAATTATATACATTAATTATGTCATTTGCTCTTCTAAATCACCCAGTGAAGAGGGTATGACTACTATCTCCACTTCATAGGTAAGAAATGTAAAGAACAAGTGGGATTAAGAAGCCCATGTAAAATCAGCTTTCTAAGAGACATCATAGACAGATTCTGAATCCACTAAAATCCCTTTACTCTTAACCACTGCAGCTTACAGGCCAGACTGGAGCTGGACAAGATTCTTGGATTTAGGGATTTTTAAAGAGCTGAATTTTTAGATTTTCAACTATTTGGAGCACTTAAGCAACCATCCCCAACCCTTTGTTGATATATTGCTCCCACCTGCTCCTCTTCCTTCTGCTTCATAGTTTTGATGTTCTAGTTAGGTGCTTTCGAGTCAGTATAGAAGCATAGCTGACCCTCCAGTAGGTTTTCAGAAGCTGTAAATCACACAGGAGGAGATTGCCTATCTTCTTCAAAGATAGTTTCAATAGAGCTGCCAATCAGAGCCTCCCACCCGTAGGGGTGACATTGTGACTACAACTGGATCTAACAGATTTGTACTCAAATGGGAGGGGGGGACAAATAACCCTCTTCCTTTTTTCCTTGAGTTTCTAGATAAAAAGAATGTTGCTCCAGGATTGTTCATAGCATGAATCCTGCTACGTACAGGACATGAAAGCGGGGGGGAATCCAATACACAGATGGAAACTGACATGGGAGATGACAGAGGAGATGGGGGGGAACAACTTAGAGGGAGAAGGGAGAGAGCTAGGCTGTGTCTCATGCCACCTCTATGAATATTTATTCACATTTCTTAGTTTCATTTTTTCCCTAGTCTAGTATGAATTAGATGGGAAATTAGATGGAAATTAGTCAGGAGACCTGTGAAAGTCTGTAGCCAAGGACCTTTCCAAATTATTGAGGAGTAATGAAGTCAGTTTGAGGACTAAGGTGTACCTGATTCAGACCATGGTCTTTTTTAAAAAAATTAAATTTTATTAATTTTAATGAACATTTACAGAGATTTTGGGTTTCCATTCATTCATTGTTGCACTATTTTCTCTACCCTCCCCCTGAGTTCATTCCTCTCCTCCCGGATTAAAGTCTGTTTTAATTGTCCAATTGCCACAGTGCTTGTCAAAGCCAGTTCTGATTAATCTCCTTTGTCAGTGTGTCCTTTGCCATTCCCTATCACTCCTCATTGAGAGAGACTTCACCTGATTCATAAGGAAAAGGGGACAGTGTATTCTCTTAGTTACTTCCTGCTGAAAAGGGACGCTGTAGGTTTCAGGGTGAAGATCTTCTCTCACTACTCTAAAGGGCCCCTTTGGCAATAGGAAACACGTAGACTATTGTGGAGATGGCCTTTTTAATCACTTGCTGTGCACATAAGAGCTGGACAATGTTTAAGGATGACAGAAGTGATGCCTTTAGACTGTGATACTGGAAAAGAGAGTTGAAGATCCCATGGACTTCCAAAAGAATAAACAGGTATGTCTTGGAGATAGTGCAGCCAGAGTGTTCTTTGTAGGTAAAGATAGTATAGCTTCATTCCATATACTTTGAGCATGTTGCTAGGAAAGGTTATTCCTTGAAGAGGGGCTTCATGCTTGGGAAGGTGGAGGGATGTAAAGGGAAAGAAGACCCCTCAGCGGGGTGGATTGATACAATGACTGAAGCAATGGGCTTGGAGGTATCAGAGACTTTGAGAATGGCACAGGATAGGACAGATCTTTTGTTCACAGGGCTGTTATGAGTCATACTCAACTCAGTGGAACTTAAAAGAACAACATTACAAAAAAATATAGACCCTTAAGGTGTCTTTTCAAAGAACTTAAGCTAAGATTGTCTATTTGAAGAATTCATAGGTACTGCCCTGGTTCTGATAACAATAATGGGATTTTTAAAAATATGTACAATAATTGTATTATTGTTCATTTAGGGAACTCTGATGGCTTTTCTATAAGGAATAGTGCTGACAACTCAAAGGCACAAGGCTCGAATCTGCCAGTTGCTCCATGGGAGAAAGATGAGCAGTCTCCTCCCATGCGATTAACTGCCTCTGAAAAGCCACTGGAAGGTCAGCTATGAGTCAATTCTACCCGGATGGTACTCAATAACAACAACAATATTGTTCATTTACTGAATGCTTATTTTGTGTTAGCTACTATGCTCAGAACTTTACATTCCTTATCTCATGTATTCCCTTACCAGAACTGTGGGTGAGGACCTACGGTTACTCCCATTGAACAAATGGAGAAACTGAGGTACAGAGGGGTTTAAGCAACAGTAAGTGTCAAATCTGAGGCTCAGGTTCAGATCTGTATGATTCTCTGGAGTTTCAACACTTGCATTCCATTGCGTTCCAGATATGATTGGAACTTACTATTACACAAAGCTGTTACAAATGTAATGTTTCTGAAATAAAATTTTTAAAGAACCATAGCTATGGGGACAAGTCAGCCCCCCATGTTATAATGGTCAAATAAGGAAAACTAAAAGTAAAGTCTCTTCAAACAACAAAACTCCGGAACCAAAACCTAATAATAAGCCTTAGAAAAAGACTATACTTTGGAGAGACTGTTATTTAAACAGTTGTCATTTTCCTGCACCAAATGTCCAATTATGGGATATCAACCCCCATCTCAGTGCTCTGTGATAAAGTAGACAAAAAGCAATGCCATGAAAAAAGTCCCTAATCTCATGAACTAGGTATGCTCCACTCTAAGAGGCTTGGTGCCAAAGCCCTTCATCAAAAAATAAAGTTGTGTTATCAAGCAGAGGGTGGAGATCATGCAGGTGAGAATACAAGCCCTCTGAAAAAACCCAATGACAGGTGGAAAAACCATTCAAGGTCCTTTGCTGGGGTGACACGGCCCCTCTTGTGTTCTCACATATACATTGAACCTCTACCTCCTGCCGCTGTAGTGATGCTGCTTAACCACCCCCACCATTGCATTCCCCAGTCTGAGGCCTATGCTGTCCTCCACTACCATTGACTTGCTGTAGGAAGCACCATCTGTTCCCACAGGCGGCCAGGCATCCATGTGAGCCCTTCGTGCTTCAGTAGCTGAGCTGGAGAATAGAAGCAAGGGTGAGGGCATATTTCTGTGCAAGACCCTGGAGGTTCTCCTACATCCTCCATGTGCCAAGTTCCAAGAAGCCCACACAAAATATGTCTCCAATGTACCACCAAGGATGCAGCCTTCCCCAATACTGCTCAAAAGAAGGAAAGGCAAGGTCTGTGGGATCACATCTTGTGATGCAAAAGTTCTTGGCATCAGATAATACCCATCATCCCTTTTGGTTACATTTATTTATATAATCTCTCTCCCTCAATACTTCCCAGCCTCAAACTTCTTCTTCTCAATGACCTCTGTATCCACATATTTGATCTATTCATCACTCAAACTTCTTATATCCTCAAAAATCAGGTAAAGAATCTGTTACTCAGACTCAATTTAGCCACTCACTCCTATATCCATAACCTAGATCTTGTCATTACCAACTCTACCACCTCTAACAGTTTGATTTCAAACATCCAACTTTGACCAGCATTTTCAATTTTCCTATTCACTCTCACTCAAATACTTACTCCAACAAGTTTTGACTCTCCAGCCTTCTAAACCATAGCCTGTAAGCTTACTCTGTAACTTCACATACTGTCATTCTCTGCTTACTCATCTCAGATGCCATGGCCCCTTATAACCACTCTCTTACATAATGATTAACTCCTTTGTATCTCTCTCTCTCATTATCATGAACACTATCCTGGAAGCTTCCAATATTTGTCTAACCCTAACTCTTTGCCCAGCTCACACCTGCATCCAAACATCTGTAGAAAAACGTGAAAATTTTAACCACTCTCACTTTAAATTCATGATCACAGACCTCAAGAGGACTACCAACCTATTACACTCTGCTATCATTTCATGTTCTTACTATGTGATGATTATTTTACAACTTGTCCCTACTCAAATCTCTAACACACCCTTTTCATTTATTTATTCTCAGATGGTATTCTTATTCCACTGAGAAAATAGAAGCAGAGAATCTTTTCTCTTCTGATAATCTGTCTTCTTTGCCTACTGACTCTACACCAACAGACTGTGCCGTTTCTTCTGTTGCTGAGGACAAACTATCACTGCTCCAAGATAACCCAACCCTTCCACAAGCCCAGAGAATTTCATTCCCTTTTGCCTACATGATTTTATCCTATAGTTGTTTCTATGTTTAATCAATATTTTCCTCTCTAGTGATGTATGCCCTGGCCATCAGGGATGTATTCTGTCTCCATACCTTTTCAATCTGTATGCAGAACAGATCATCCGAGATGCTGGGCTATACGAAGAGGACTATGGCATCAGGATTGGTGGAAGAATTAACAACCTGAGTTATGCAGATGACATAACCCTGCTTGCTGAAACTGAGGAGGACCTGAAGCGCTTGCTGCAGAAGATCAAGGACTACAGCCTCCAAATGGCCTGAAGCTGAACATCAAGAAAACAAAGATTCTCACCACTGGGTCAATTGGCAGCATCAGTATAGATGGTGAAGAGATTGAGATAGTTAACAGTTTTAGTTTACTTGGCTCTACAGTCAACATTTTTGGTAACAGCAGCCAGGAAATCAAGAAATGAATGACATTGGGAAAGTTGGCTGTGAGTGACCTCTCAAGAGTACTGAACAGCAACGATGTCAGACTGGAGACTAAGGTGCGCCTGATCTGGGCTATAGTCTTCACAATTACGTGCTATGCATCAGAGAGTTGGACAGTGAATAGGGTTGATAGAAAGAGAATTGATGCCTTTGAGCTATGGTGCTGGCGAAGAGTGTTGAATATACCATGGACTGCTAGGAGAACAAACAGGTTTGTCCTGGAGAGGGTAAAGCCAGAATGCTCCTTGGAGTCAAGGATTCTGAAGCTTCGTCTGACATACTTTGGGCATGCTGCAAGGAGGGACTAGTCCTTGGAGAAGGACATCATGTTTGGCAGAGTGGAGGGGCGGCAAAGGAGAGGAAGACCTTTGATGAGATGGATCAATTCTGTGACTGGAGCGGTGGGAATAAGTGTGTTTGAGATGGCGAGGTTGGCACAGGATAGAACAGCATATAAAGCTCTTGTACATAGGGTCGCTATGAGTCGCAAGCGACTCGATGGCACATAACAACAATAGTGATGTATATGATGTTGTTGTTGTTGAGTATCATAGAGTCAGAACTGACTCATAGCTGACCTTCTGGTGGGTTTTCAGAGGCAGTTTATAGCATGGGAGGAGACTGCTCATTATTCTCCCATGGAGCAGCTGGTGACCCCAAACTGTGTGCCTTTGAGATTGCAGCGCAGCTTCTTGCCACTAGGCCACCATGCTTGGGAGGGTGGAGGGACAGCACAGGACAGGAAGACCCTTGATGAGATGGATTGATTCAGTGACTCTGGGAATGGGGGTTGGTGTGACAGAAAATATAAGATAGAGCAGGGTTTAGGACTGTTGTACATGGGGTTACTATGAGTTGCAGGTAACTCAATGGCATATAACAACAACAGCAACAGTAATGTATATAACACCTAAATATGCTAAAATAGCAACTATCACTTAAAAAGGCAGCAAATACTTGACTACAACTTTCCCTCCAGTAATTACTCTATTTCTGATTCCCTTTTTATAGTAAAAGTTCTAGAGTTTTCTATAATCGTTGTCTTTACCAATTCATCATTACTTCTTTAAACTTGTTTTTGTGAGCTATTGCGCTATTATTCCTATGACTCCTTGGAGGATGCAAAAGATTAACATGCTCAACTGCTAACTGTGAGGTTGGTAGTTCAAAACCACACAGTAGTGACTTGGAAGAAAGACCTGGAGATCTACTACCAAAAGCCAACCATTGAAAGCCGTACAGAGGACAATTCTACTCTGACACACATAGAGTCACCAAAAGTCCCAGGCAATTCAATAGCAAATGGTTCACAGTGCCAACTAGTGCTAACCTTTTCTGTGTAAAAGGACTGTGCCCCTGGTGGTTGCCATGGGAATTACAGTGTCTTCCTGTAATTGGACAGTTATTCACCCCATCCTTGGACATGTGGTTAGTTTTATCCAACAGGATTGGAGAAGATATGATACAGACACTGTCTGAGTAGAAGCTGTAAGGGGCATATCAAGTTTTCATCAGCAATCTTACTCTTTATCTCAACCATAATAGATGCAAATGCCAGTTTGGAGCTAGAGCTGCTCCTTTCCTTCAGTTCTGAGATGAGAAGCTCAAGGAACAGAACTGTAGTTGATTCACAGTCAACAAGTAACACAAATAAGAGAAAATAAAACACTGATCTTCAAGCTACTATGATCTGGCAGTTAATAATTGACACAATTTTATTCAGAGAATGCAAACTTTCCCTGTCACTTTACTGAAAAAACTGCAACCATATCCATAACCCCAAATCCAGTGATCAATCCTTAGAGATTTTTTAAATTAAATCTACAGGTAGTATTCAACAGTTGACTATGCCATTCTACTTGACACATTTTCACATTGAAGTTCCTAGAAATCTACTTTCTCTTATTTTTCCTCTATCTTAATCAGTCACACTGTCAGTCTCCTCTACTGGCTCCTCCTCAAAATACTGAAGTCCCAGCATTCATCTCTTCTTGACTGCTGTTACCATGGGTACCAATTGAGGATCCAAATAAAGTTATATTCTCTACAACTTCAGTCTTTTCTTCTCTATTACATTGCTGCTTGTTGGTCTAAATATGAGGATTTTTGTTTTCTTTATGCTGGGTGGTATAGTTCATTGGGAGCTATGCTGGGAACCCAAAGGTGATGTCTCTCTGCCTGTTCAAATTCACGAGTGCATCTAAGATACAATTATAGAAAATGTCTTCCTGTGCAATTTACAGCCTTTGAAACATGCTTGAGGGTCAGCTATGAGTCAAGCGCTTCAACAACGTTGAGTGTTAGTATTTTTTTAGTAACACCTAACATGTCCATCAGAACTAAAATATGATTTTGAGTCTATTCCACATGAATTTAAAAACCATCTCAAGAGTATCTTTGATGTAATGAACACTAATGATCAGAGATCAGATGAGTTGTGTGATGACATAGAGATATCAACCACAAAGAAAGCAAAAGGCTGAACCATACAAAGACAGGAAAGAATGAAAACACCAAAATGAATGTTAGAAGAGACTTTGAAAATAGTACTGAAACACAGAGAGGCCAAACCAAAAGGAAGAAACGCTGAGGTAAAGGAGATAAACAGAAGATTTCAAAGGGTAGACACAGAAAACAACCCAAAATATTATAATGAAATTTGCAAAGGGTGGAAATTAGAAAATCAAGAGAAGAATTTGTCCAACATTTTTCAAGGTGAAAGAACATAAAAACAAATTAAACCTCCAAATGCAAAGCTGAAGGGTTGTATAGGCAAAATCTCCAGTGATTCAGAAACTATCAAAACAAGATATATAACGAGGAGAGGATAAAATCAATGAATATGATCTTCTTGAAATCCTTGTGTACATGAAAAATGCTCTCCAATTTGTAACAACTTTCCTGCCCAATCAACTAGCCCTGGAAATGGATGGTGCTGGAGTGTCAGGCCTATTCCTGGCCATCTCCAGCACTCAAAAATTTAAAAACACTCTCCAAGTCCACAGACTGAAAAAAAGAAAAAAACAAACCCCCAACATTTGGCAATGTCATTTCAGGCAAGTGTCTCATAACAAAAGTTTACAGAATACTACAGGGGCCTCCAAAAGAAAAAGACTGATAGCTCAATCACAAAAAAAATGTGCGAAAGACATGAAACAACTCTTCACATAGGACATTAGGATAGCTAACAAATTCATGTAGACATATTCAAAATCACTAGCAAATAGAAAAAGGCAAATCAAAACAGTAAAACAATCATCTCACTCCAGCAACAGTAGCAAAGTTTAACAACACAACAAACAATAAGTATTGGAGAGAATGGAGAAAGATTTAAACACTCATGCTTTGCTCGTGGGACTGTAAAATGGTGCAACCACTATGGAAGGCTGTTTGATATTTCCTCAGAAAGACGAACATGGAACTATTTTTGTTTCCATAGTTTGTTGTGTACCATTGAATCGGATCCAACTGCAGAGGAGAGTACCCCTCCTTCTCCAACGGAACTTCTGGTGGATTCGAACTACTTAACTTCAGGATTGCAGTGCAGCTTCTTGCCATTAGGCCACCAGGGCTCTCTTGAAATTTTTATTTTATATGGTTTACTTACAACGACACTGCATGGTTCAAAATCAAGAAGGGTATACACCAAGGATCTATCCTGTCTCCATACCTTTTCAGTCTATATGCAGAACAGATCATCCAGGGGGCTGGATAGTATGAGTATCAGGATTGGAAGAAGACATCAACAACCTGCATTATACAGATAACACAACCCAACTTGCTGAAACTGAGGAGAACCTGAAGCACTTGCTGCAGAAGGTCAAGGACTGCAGCCTTCAATATGGATTGAAGCTCAACATTAAGAAAACAAAGATACTAGTGAACCGATTGGCAGCATTATGATAGATGGTGAAAAGATTGAGATTGTTAACAGCTTTAGTTTGCTTGGCTCCAAAATCAACACTCTTGGTACCAGCAGCCAGGAAATCAAGAGATGAATTGCATTGGGAAAGTTAGCTGTCAGGGACCTCTCCAGAGTACTGATTCAGGCCATAGTCTTCACAATTGTGCATAATGTGTCAGAGAGCTGGAAATGACATGGGATGATAGAAAGAGAATTGATGGCTTTGAATTGTGGTGCTGGAGAAGAGTATTGAATACACCAAGGACTGCCAGAACAAACAGGTTAGTCCTAGAAAGGGTGAGACCAGGCTGCTCCTTGGAAGCAAGGATTCTGAGGTTTCATCTGATATACCCTGGACATGTTGCAAGGAGGAACCAGTCCTTGGAGAGAGACATCATGCTTGAAAGGGTGAAGGGACAGAGAAAGAGAGGAAGACCATTGATGAGATGGATTGACTGATTCCATGACTGGGAGAATGAGGGGCTAATGTGTGTCAGAGACAGTAAAGTTGGCACAGGATAGAGCAGGTTTCAGGGCTATTGTACATAGGGCTGCTATGCACATAACAAAAACAACAATGTTCACATACATTGTTTATCACTCTGAATCTTTTCCATTTCCTTTACTCATCCCTCCCTCCACTCATCAAATTGTGCAACTCTATGATTAACCACACACACCCCCCATTCTCACCCCTCTGCTCCTACTCTCGCCCTTTTCTATCCTCATATACACTCTGCAGTAATGGTCTTATACATTATTTGTCCTTATGGGACTGAATTAGTTCACTTAGCATAATGCTCTCCAATCCCTCCCAAGTTAGGGAGGGATTGCTCCTGCGTGCTGCATTTTCAAGCTCTACAATAAGAAAATAATTTCAAAAGCTGGGTTTTATGAAGAAGAATGTGGCATCAGGTTTGGTGGAAGACTCATCAGTGACATATGCTACATACATTACACAACCTTGCTTGCTCAAAGTGAAGAAGACTTCAAATACTTGCTGCGAAAGATCAAAAACTTCATTATGGATTACATCTCAGCATGAAGAAAGCAAAAATCCTCACCACTAGACCAACAGCCAACATTATAAGATATATATATATAAGAAAAGAGTGAAGCTGTCAATGATTTCCTTTTATTTGGACCTACAATCAACACCCATGGTAACAGTGGTCAAGAAATCAAAAGACACGGCAATGGGAAAATCTGCTGTCAAGCAGAACTCTTTAAAGTGCTAAAGAGCAATAATGTCTGTTTAGAGACTAAGTTGTTCCTGATGGTCTTTTCAATTAAGTCTTTTGCATCTGAAAATTGGGGAATGAATAAGCATTATAGAATAATCAATGCCTTTGAGTTGTAGCAGAGGAGTATTGAATATCCCATGTACTACCAAAAAAAACAAACAAGACTATCTTGGGTGAAATGTAATCAAGTGCTCCTTAGAAGCAAGGATGATGAAACTTCATATCATATACTGTGAGTATGCCATCAGGAGAGGCTAGTCCTTGGAAAAAGACATCACGCTGGGCAAGGGGAGGTTCAGAGGAACAGAAGACTCTCAACAAGATGGACTGACATAGTGACACTAGCGATGAGCTGGAGTATAATCAAAGATATTAAGGATGACACAGGATAGGGCAAAGTTCAGTTCTATTATTCACATTGTTGTTATGAGTCATAGTCTCCTGGTTATTATGAGTCTTAGTCTCCTCAATGGCACACAACAACAACAATAACCCATACTGAGGGCTATAGTCTTTGATCGTCTTTGGCAAATTCTTCACACCCTCTTTACTTTCAGCAAGTAAGGTCGTATCATCTGCATATTACAGACTGTTGATGAATCTTCATATCCTGATGCCATATTCTTCTTCATATAGTTGAGTTTCAGGAATTATCTGCTTAGCATACATAGTTATAGATACAGTAAAAGGACACAATTTCGATGTATATTTTTCCTAATTTGAAATCATGCCATATCCTCTTGTTCTTTTCTAATGAATGCTTCTTGGTTCATACATGTTCCACATGAGCGCAATTAATTGCTCTAGAATTCTTCTTCTTCTCAATGTTATCCACAAGTTGTTATGATCCACACAGCCTTTCCATAGTCAATAAAACACAAGTAAACAACCTTCTATTACTATTTACTTTCAGCCAAGATTCATCTGACATCAGCAGTAAAATCTCTCTTTGTAGAACATAATATTTTCTAATATTCTCATGACTGGTTTCCTCATTCATTCTTTCATTCAGGTTTTGCTCAAATGTCATTTCCTCTTAACCTTGCTATCTAATTAGCCACTTCCTCATAACAATGTTTTATTCAACTATTCTGACCTATTGTCTTTCTAGTTCTTAGCGCTAGTCAGAGAATTTCAAAGTTCTCTGGATTTGGCAATGACCTTCTCTCTGTGCTTCAATTTTCCCATCCATACAATGGATATCATAGTACCAATACTTCTCCTTGTAAAGCTATGTCAATATTCTTGCTAGATACTATTAAGTCCGTTCAACATATGGCTGTCTTATGTATAATAGACCACAGCACAGTGTGATATTTTATTCAATAATAAAGTATCTGTTGTGGTTTGGGAGGTTGTTTTTTTTTCCACTTCTGTAAATAGCTTGCCTCTGGAAACTCTATAAACCTGGAGAAAGGATGAAAGTAATGCAAGTGTCGAGGATTTTCATTCATGCGGTTGCTATGAGTCACTTACAACTTGACGGCACTTAACAACATAGAGAGAGACCAGTTGGCCTAATGGATCAAAAGTAATGCTACCAAGCCAAAGGTGGGTGACTCTAATCCATAGCACTCAGGCCTGTTTTTCATTGTTGTTGGTCAAACATTCTTTTTTTTCCATTAAAATTAATAAAATTTAATAATAAAAAAAGAAAACACATACTCAAGATAAACTGCTACTTCAATAGAAGTCCTGATTAAATAAATGCAGAAAAAACAAAATATAGTTCTGCAAAGGAGAGAAAGAGAAGCAGAGTGTGATACAATAATGGCCCTCTGAGCATAGCTCTGGTGGAGAAGTCTGTAGGGAGTTGCACCACTAACCTAAAGGTCACACTTTCTTCTAGGTCGTATAGCCCAGGTGTGTGCACTTGCTGTACAGAGGTAACTTGTGGTTGCTGTGAAGCTGAATACTGTGACACTGATGTGTCAAATGTGATGATGGTTGCCCATGGTGGACAGTGTTTGGTGGAGCTACCCAGTTAAAACAAGCTTGAAAGCAGGAGTGGCATCCACTTTCATAAATAGCTTGCCTCCAGAAACCCTATGAACCTGGAGAAAGGATAAAAGTCACTCAAGTGTTGAGGACTTTTATTCATGGGGTTGCTATGAGTCAGCTACGACTCGATGGCACTTAACAACAACAACAACAACATTCTTAGTACTAGTCTATTTTTAAGGGGATTTTTAAATTTTTTTATTTTCTACTAGTTTATTTACAAAATTTGAATACAAATTCTAACAAATTCTTTCCATTCTCCTCACACCCAGCTGGTTTGACACAATATTTATTCTTGTGGGACTGAGTTAGTTCACTCAGCTTAAACACTCTCCAGTCCTTCCTAAGTTAGGTGATAATTTACAAAATCATTGTTCCTGCATGCTGTAGAGTATTCCACTGTGTGAATGAACCATAATTGCTCAATCCATTCGTTTTGTGGTTGGACATTTGGGTTGTTTCCATGTTCTTATGGTGATTAATAATACTGCTATGAATATTAATGTATAAATCTCAGTTTGTGCCTCAATTCTCAAATTCTCAGGGTATATTCCAGGGATCATTTCTATCATTCGTTACTTTTTTCTTTTTTACTTTGTTTTGAGAGAAAGTTTACAAAGCATAGTGGGACCTTTTCTTCAATAAATCATTCATGCACACATTCTGTTCCACAATAACAACACACACAATATTTATTAATTCATTCCATGGTAGCTTTCTCTATGGGGTTTTCACTGACTAATTTTTGGAAGTAGATTGCCAGACCTTTCTTCCTAATCTGCCTTAATCTGGGAGCTCTGCTGAAACTTATCTACCACAAGAGATCCTCCTGATAATTGAAGTACTTAGGGCCTAGTTTACAGCATCAAAGCAACACACAAGCCACCATGCTAAGACAAGCTGACAGACTGGTGATAGTTTGATATTATAAGGCTTAAGTGATTTCTTATAGTATATTTTATTTTATAAAATATAGATATTTCCTTATACAAAACATCAAAGTCATTTTTATAGTATCATAAATTTCATAGCTGATCCCCTTTGAGGATTTTGGAGTCTGTAAATGACAGGACATTATTCATCTTTCTCCCTCAAAGTCACTGGTGAATTTGAACCACCAAAGAGGCGCCATCTTTGGGCTAGCAGTTCAAATCTCTATGCCACCAGCACTTCCTAGTATATAAAAGAGTGAAAACTGTATTTCAGGTTTCAATGGTTATTAACATCCTTCTGATGTCAAATTATATAAATGTTCATTGTCTATTTTCCTCTGCTAGAGGAGGAACTTGGTCTTTCTGGTTCATTGCTGTTTCCCTGAACATGCCTGGCACATAGAAGGCACTGAAACTGTGAAGATCAGATTGACTTTGCAAACTCATTTTGAGAAGCTATTTTTTTATGCAATATGTAAATATGACAGGATTTGAAAGTACTTCCTTTTCCCATCAATCTCAGTATTTCTTATTAATTGATCTCTAGCTGGTAATGTTTCCATTTGAAGTTTTCCTTATCTTTTCCCCTAAACTAATCTCAAATCAGACTCCATCGAGTTGGAGTTGACTCATAGTTAATGTTTTCAGAGGCTGTAACTCACATGGGAGGACTTTGCCCTGGAAGCTACTGGTGGATTTGAAAAGTCAGACAACTGCTACCTTTGGTTTAGCCATACAACTCCCTACAGACTATGCCACTAAAGAAAGCATATAAAAATTCCTGATGGTGTGGCCTGATAAGTGTTGAGGTGTTAATCGAGAGGTTTGTGGGTTAAGCTCAACAAGTACTCCACAAAGAAAGATGAGGTAGTAGTTTCCATAAAGATGAAATCCTACAAATCCTCAGAAATCCTACAAGAATGTTCTACTCTGTCCTATAGGATCTGTATGTGTCAGAATTGATTCCATGCCAGTTTGACTTTTTTTTTTTGAGAGATTGGGCCAATCAGTTCAAAACGAGAACAAATTTACTTAACATTAAGTCATCACAAGTGTCGTTCCAGATGCCATTGAGTTGACTACAACTCATATGTGAAGAACAGATATGAACTATATATTATCCTGCACCATCCACACGATCTCCATCATGCTAAAGTCCGTTATTATAGTCACCGTGTTAGTCCTTATGTTGAGTCTCCACTCTTTCTCTAAACTTTCAGCTTATGATGTCTTTTCCCAAGAATTAGTCCTTCCTGACTATATGACCACAGTGTGTGAGACAAAGTTTCGCTCTCCTTACCTTTAAGGAGTATTCTGATTGTACTTCCCCCAAGACAGATTTGTTTGTTCTTTGAGATGTCCATGGGATATTCCATATTCTTGATGAACATCACAATTTAAAGGCATCAATTTTTCTGTCATAAGTGGTGCTTGCCAAAAAAATTCCTGTTCATAATCAAGGACTGCCTATACTAGAAAGTAAGAAGTTCTATTTCCTGCTACAATTCCAATCAATTCCAACGTTTCTCTCAATGATCTTAGGTAATGGAATAATAGAACTGAAAAACAGACCTCAGAAAAAAGCTATACTAGCAAGAAAATTCTACCACTGTGTTAAATCTATCACGAAGCTTTGGATGATAAGACAATGACTGATCCTAATTTTTACAAAGATTAAATAGGGTGATGTACTCAATATTACCTTGTGTAAAACCAATAGTAGGTACTTAGTCAGTGTTGGTTAACTTTGAAGCTGAATCAAGTTTAACACTATCATCGTATGTAATATTCAAAGTATGTACTTGATCTCTCGAATGACCTAAGACCTGTGCTGGAGAGATCTAGGAACTGCACGCTGGGAATGAGAGCCAAGACTTAACTGTAACATGTTCTCTGTGTCATAGCAATAGCAGACTAAAGTCATTCCACTGTCCCATCCTTTCCTCTGTTCATCAGCCTCAAATGAACCTCATCCTTCTTTACAATCTTCATCAGCCTTAAACCAGAAAGGTCCTCTCTTGGGGGGAAAAAAAAAAAAGGTCCTCTCTTGAACTGAGGGGTTTTGTTTGGTTTGGGGAAATTCTTTTAGCCTATTTTATTTTTTAATTTTTTTTGTCTTTTCCTAAATTGGTTGAACTAAGTTTTATAAAATAATGAGGAATGAAAGAAAAAGAATGATGTCATAGAAAATAAGTTCACAATCCCTACACTGCCTGAGATCACAGTAGTTAAACATGAAGGTCCATTTCTACCCAGCATTATGGATCTTGCAGAGAAGGCTTCAGGGTAGATAAGGCGGAATCTTCGAGGACTCTTTCAATTATGTCAGTGGCTTGCCCACTCTTTCACCTTCCCCTTTGATTTAGTTTAACCTCTGCATTTATTTCCAAGGTTCTTTTTTTTTTTCCTTTCCCCTCGTTGTGTACCATTGAATCAGATCTGACTGGCACAGCAGGAGATTGCCCCTCCTTTTCCAGCAGAGCATCTGGTGAATTCAAACCATGTACCTTCGAGAATGCAGCGCATCTTCTTGTCACTAAGCCACCAGAGTTCCCTAATGTGTTTCCAAGGTTCTTACCACCTCAAAAAATTAATGTTCTTCTTATATATCATCATAGGAATTTTACTCACCCATAATAAGCTGGACTACTAACTGAAAGGCCGGCGGTTGGAATTCACCAGGCACCAGGCTCTCCATGAGAGAAAGGTGAGCAATCTCCTTTGATAAAGATTTACAGCCTCAGAAACTAACTAGGAGTCAGAATCCACTTAATTGCACTTAGTCAATAAGTAAGGAACCCTGAGTAGCACAGACCATTTGCACCCAAGTGTGCTGACATTTAGAATCCACACAGTATAAGTGGAAGAAAGAACTGACAAGCTAATCTCATAAGACCATAAAGCAATTTTACTCTAACACATATGAGGTCACTATAAGTTAGAACCAATTCAACAATGAATTTAGGTTAGTTTTTCATTTGGTTGGCCTTGGGGATATGAGGCTAGTTATTACAATGAAAAACCCATTCCTCTCAAGTCAGTTATGACTCCAAGCAACCTTATAGGACAGAGTAGAGTGCTCTATAAGGTTTCCGAGGTTATAAATCTTTATAGAACCAGATTGTCCCTTAGGAATAACTGAAGATCATTGAGCTAGCAGCTGATTGCTTAACCAGTGTGTCACCAGGGCTTCTCATTTCAGTAATTGATGAATAGAACTTGGTCATAATAGATTTTTTTTTTTATATACACTGTTGAATTCTATTGGACAAGATTTTGTTAAGGCTTTTTGCATCTGTATTCTTGAGAGATATTGGGTTTTAGTTTTCTTGTTTGGTAATATCTTTGCCTGGTTTTGGTATTAAGGTTAAGCTTGCTTCATACAATGACTCTGGGAATGTTACTTCCTTTTATATTTTTTTAAATAATTTAAACAGAATTGATGATAAATCTTCTCTGAACTTTTGGTAGAATTCAGCAATGAAACTATCAGGTCCAGGATTGGTTTGTGGGGAAGTCTTTTTGTGATCTGCTCAGTTTATTATTTTATGATTGTTCTGTTCAAATGTTCTACATCTATCTGTGTCAATCTGGGAAGGGCATGAGTTTCAAGGAATTTGTCCATTTTCTCTAAGTTTTCTAATTTATCACAGTATAGTTTTTCATAGCAATCCGGTAGTATAGATTTAATTTCTTCTGTTTCTGTTGTGATGTCACCTCTAATATTTCTTAATCGACTTATTTGTGTCTTCTCTCTTTTTCCTTTCTTAGAATTTACCAATAGTTTGTCAATTTTATTGACCCTTTTGAAAAACTAGCTGGTCTTGTTGATGGTTTCAATTGTTTTTCTGTTTTCTATTTCATTGATTTCAGCTCTTATAATTTTCTTTCTTATACAAGCTGTGGAATTAGATTGTTGTTCTTTTTCTATTTGATGAAAATGTTGAGTTAGAGCATTAATTTTACTTCTTTCTTCCTTTTCTATGTGTGTACCCATTGCTATGAACTTTCCCCTGAAGACTGTGTTAGCTGCATCCCAGAGATTTTGCTATGTTATATTTTCATCTTCATTTGTTTCAAGGAATTATTTAATTTCATTCTCCATTTCTTCTATACTCCAAAACTGTTTTAGCGGTCTGTTATTTAGCTTCCACTTTGGTGGTTTTGTAAGCTTTACCATCTTGTGGTTAATTTCTAGTTTTATGGCATTAGAGTCTAAAAAGATACTTTGTATTATTTCAATGTTTGCTTGGGTTTTCTTTTTTTTTAATTTGTTGAGGTTTTCTTTGTGTCCTAACACATTATCAATGCTGGAGATACATGTGCACTTGAAAAGAAAGCTAATTGAGTTTTACTTGCATGTAGGATGCTGGATACATACATAAAGTCAAGTTGGCTGATTGTATAGTTTAAATCTTTTGCATCTTTATTAAGTTTCTTTTGAGTTGACCTATCGTTTGGTGAGAGTGTTGTGTTAAAGTCTCCTACCAGTATTGTGATGCTATTTCTTTCTTCAATTCTGTTAACCATTATTAGAGGGATTTTGCAGGTCAATCATTTGGTGCACAGATGTTGACTAAGGTTATGTTTTCATAATTGACTGTGCTTTTAATCATTATATAGTGCTTTTCCTCATCTTTTATAGTGGTTTTCATCCAGAAGTATATTTTTTTCAGAGATTAGTATTGCCACTTCCACTTTCTTGTAGATGCTATTTGCTTGGTATATTTTCCTCCAGCCTTTGATTTTGAGTCTTTCTTTCTTTTTGTCTTTCAGATGTGTCTCTTGAAGGCAGCATATTGATGGGTTCTGTTTGTTTTGTTTTGTTTTTATACATTTGGCTACTCTTTTTCTCTTAATTGGCTCATTTAGTCCATTCATGTTAAGTATGATGTATTAACAGGCCAGATTTTATTATTGCCATTTTCCTGTTTCTTTTTATGTTGTTTCTGGTTACTATGATCCATCCACTTTCCTTTGGTGTCTCTGTGTGAAGGACTTCCCTTAAAATTTCTTGTAATTTTGGTTTTGTTTTCACAATTTCCTTAAGTTACTTCTTTTCTTCAAATGACCTGAGTCCTTCATGTGTGATAGACAGCTTTGCTGGGCAAAAGATCCTTGGCTGCCAATGGTTTTCTTTGAAATTTCTGTATATGTCATCCCATTGTCTTCTAGCTTGTATGGTTTTGGCTGAGAAATCAGAATTTAATCCAATTGTTTCCCCTGTGTAGGTGACTCTTGGTTTTCTGCTGCTTTTAGTATTCTATCCTTATCTTTTAATTTGGAGAATTTGACTATAATATGTCTTGATGTTTTTATTTTTTGGGGTCTAGTCTATTTGGTCTTCACTGAACTTCTTGGATGTGGATTCTCCATTCTTCATAATTGTTGTTGTTGTTGCTATGTGCCATTGGATTGCTTGCAACTCACAGTGACCCTATGTACAACAGCCCTAAACTCTGCTCTGTCCTGTGCCAATCGCACTGTCTCTGGCATTCCCATCCCAATTACCCTAGTCACTGAATCAATCCACTTCATAGAGGGCCTTGCCCTCCTGCGCTGTCCCTCCACCCTCCCAAGCATGATGTCCTTCTCTAAGGACCGGTCTCTCCTTACAACATGTCCAAAGTATGTTAGATGGAGTCTCAGAATCCTTGCCTCCAAGGAACTGCCCAGTTTAACCCTTTCCAGGATGAATCTGTTTGTTTTCCTAGCAGTCCAAGGTACCCTCAATACTGTTTTCCAGCACCACAGCTCAAAGACATCAATTCTCCTTCTATCCTCCTTGGTCATTGTCCAACTCTCTGATGCAAAGACTATCTGACACACCTTAGTCTGCAGAGATACACCATTGTTCTTCAGTACTTTGGAGAGGTCCCTAACAGCAGATTTTCCCATAGCAATACGTCTTTTCATTTCCTGGCTACTGATGCCAAGAGTGTTGATACCTGGGAAATTTTCTTCTAGTGCTTCTTCCACTATTTTCTCAGTGACTTTCTTGTCCCTCTCATGTTCTGGTTCCAATTATTCATATGTTGTTGCTTTTTATGTAATTTTATGTGATTCTAATGATTCCTTCATTTTCTTTATGTCTCATATCTGACTTTTCTTCTAATATGTTTCTATTGGTGCTCTTTTCTTCCACATTACTGACTCTCTTTTCCATCTCTTCTGTTCTACTTTTTTGTCTTTCCACTGTGCTGGACACTTGTACCATTTTGGTCTTAATATTCTGGATTGCATTTACATTCTTTTCTGTTGTTTCCAGTACTGTGTTAGCTGTATGTTCTCTGTCTTGTGACAATTTTTTTTAAGTTCTTGTATCTCTTTCTCAATAGTTTCAATTCTTCCATCTTTTGCAGGTTTTTTTTCTGTAGTTGTTCACTTGCTCCTCGTCAATATATTTCTTCTGGTTCCCTGCTTCCATTGTTTCTTATATCATTTGCACATTCTTCTGTAACTGCTCAAATAACTCCACATCAACATATTTCTTCTGGTTCTCTGTTTCTGGGTTATATATTGGGTCTGTATTTTTAGGAGAAGGGCTATTTTGGTTTTTCATGATGTTTGAGGTAGCTGCCGCTTTCTTGACGTTATGTGGATCTTTTCTTGGTAGATATTAGGCTGTTAGAAGTGTATAATGTCCCAGGGGAAGGTGATGTTCTGTGAAGAAGTTGTTTATCAGTGCTCCCTTTTTGGCCTGAAATGGGAGGACTATTGTTCAGAAATCACAGCTGCTCCACACCTGTTCCCTTTGGCTTAAAAAATTCCAAGCCTTCTCCATGTGTTGCAGTCAGTACATTATATTGTAACTGTTGGTTCCATTGTCTCTTAGCCTACAGCATCAGAATCATATCTTTTTCTTCCCCTGTGAAGTCCCTAGATTAATTCCAGGTCATAGTGACCCTGTAGGACAGAGCAGAAGACAGCAACAGTTTGGGGTGTTTTTTTGTTTAGAGACCTTGGAGAGTTCAAATGGTAGTGCATTTGACTCCTAGGTCTTCAAGTCTACTTAGTGGTACCTCAAAAGAAAGGCCAGGGAACTCATTTCTGGAAAATCAACCACTTGAAACCCTATGGAGCACAGTTTTATTCTGATACACATGGGGTCACCACGAGTCAGAGCTGACTTAGTGGCAAGTGGACAACTGGTGGTGAGTAGGTGTTCTATGAATAAATATTGATAGTTGATGGCTGGCTGGTTTTTTTGCCTGACCTCAGACTCTCAGATCATGTTGGATCTTTGCTGACCTGATTCCCTGACCCATCTAAGGCCAGCTTTCTCATAGCCCAGTCCTTGATTTCTAGTGCTGACTTCAGTATTTTACCATGCTCCTGAACTCTGGGAGTGGTTTCACCTTGTCTAAACTATCCTTTGCCTCCACACTTTACTGTTCCTTGGCTGGTTTAGAAGTCTCCACCATTCTCTCCTCCCCAGACCCTGGTCCCAGCACAGGACCCTGTGGGCCCGACAGAAGGTTTGGAGTGAAGAAGGAAGTCTTCACCCCCAATTTCGTACTTAGGAGTAGTGAGACCTCCTGCAAAGCATATACCATTCCCACACCTCAGTCTGCTCAACTACAAAATAGATCAAACGATACCAAGCTCAGAAATGTTGCAAAAATGAAAATGAAAGTGAATGTGAAAGCACTTTGTAAAGCTAAGCCACAAAGGCAGAGTGTTTGCTCAGTCAACCCTGCCTTTTGAGCGCAGAAGAAAGCAAATGTTTTTGGACATGTCGCCCATACCACCATCTGGATAACAATGGCTCGCAGTGGTCTTTCCACCTCTGGATGGCATCTCCTCCAGCCAAGAGAGTCATTGACTGTGCACATTCTGCAGTGACAGGTCCTCAGACTGGCAGAAATTCCCACAGGTGGGCTCAGCTGGGAGAAACGGAAGGTGTAGGTGTTTCTCAGGCATTGTCAAATAAGTGGATCAGCAAATAGGAAGTGGCAGGGAGCAGAGGCTGTCTGTGTTATTTCAAGCTTGTGATCACATCTCACATGCTCTGCTGAGCCAGTGAACAAAGCAGCCCTCAGAAAACTGGTTCTCAGCGTAGGTGGGGCTCAGCCAACTAGCCAGCAGCTCTGGCTTTGTTCCACTTGCTCACCAGTGAATCTGACCTCCCCTGAGGGGAGCTGTAGCTGGCCTCAGTGTCCTTGGGGTTTCTGCTTCATGTCTATTCCATTCAACATTTCATGAACAGTTAGCAAGATCAAGCACTTACTGAGAGCCACAGAATAAAATAGGCTCACTATCTTTGTCCTCAGTGACTTTACAATTATGAACAACACTTTTAGCAGGACACTCTCCTGTTCAAGAACCTGTACTAGCTCCTGTTTGACTTGGTATCAAGAAAAACTCCTCTATCTGATTTTTGAGCATCTACCTCTAACACAGCTTCAACCTTATCTTCTAATTGTAACATGAACCCTCCATCCCTGCAGGAAAAAAGACTTAATTATACAAGACCCTGCTGTCTTCTCCATTCATTAGGTAGCTTTTTGTAATTTAAATTCTTCAAGACATGGCTTAAATTCCAGAAACCCAAAGTGATCTCTTTCTTTCATGAGGCTCAATTTCACTGATAGTCCATAAGCCACACTCTTGTACTAAATAGTTCTCTAATCGCTTTGCTACCCATAGGTTTAGCAAACCATTTGCACATGACTATTAACCTAAAGGTGGTTGTTGTTGTTATGAGCCATCAAAGCGACTATGATTCATAGTGATCTTATGTACAATAGCTCTGAACCCTGCCCTATCCTAAGCCAGTCTCATCATCTCTGACAGACCTAATCCCATTACCCCAGTCACTGAGTCAATCCATCTCATCCAGGGTCTTCCGATTCTGCACTGTCCCTCCACCCTTCCAAACATGTTGTCCCTTTTCCAAGGACTGGCCCCTCCTGGCCATGTGCCCAAAGTATGTGAGACAGAGCTTCAAAATCCTTGCCTCCAGGGAGCAGCTTGGTTTCACCCTCTCTAGTATGGGGTGGGGGTGGGGGTGACCAAAAACTGGTAAGCTGCTTCCACAAAAACAAACAAAGCACTTTTGGTGGTGGTCTCCTCCAGTAAAAAACAGAGCACTTGGACTCTGTCACATGAGGTAAGAGACTGTGCTGCCAACCCAAAGGTGTGCAGTTTGAATTCACCAGTTGCTCTGTGGAATAAAGATAGACAATCTCTTTTTGTGATTTACTGCCTCTAAAACACAGTGGAAGGTCAACAAGGGGTAAGTTCTGACTTGATGGTACATAACAACAACAGCAATTAGGGAGGTATAGAAGTGTATTCTCTAAGGAGCGGTGCTGCTAGACCAGAAGTAGCTCCCCTCTGAGGGTTCAAATCCACCAGAAGTTCATGGAAGAAGGATAGTCAATCTCCTCCTATGTGATTTTTCAACCTCTGAAGCTCACTGGAGTATCAGCTATGAGTTAGTTTCAACTCAAAAACAAAGAATTTGAGTTTTGGCATGATAATTAACAATTGCTTTGCTTCCCATGTTGATAACCCAAAGGCTGGCAGTTAAAATCTACTACACTCACCATGGGAGACGTGCATTTTCAGGGTTGGGTGGGGAGATAGTAAAAAGGTACAGCCTCAGAAACTCAACAGAGGCTATTTCGTGTGTGTGTGTGTGTGTGTGTGTGTGTGTGTGTGTGTGCGTGTGTGTGTGTGTGTGTGCCGTCAAATCGGTTCTGACTGGTAGAGGATAAGATTGCCCCTCCTTTTCCAGCAGAGCATCTGGTGGATTCAAACCACCATGTAACACTGGGATTGCAGTGCAGCTTCTTACCACTAGACCACCAGAGCTCCCTAACAGAGGTTATTTCTAAGTCAGAATCTACTTGAAAGTAGTGTGTTTGATGTTTGGGTTATATTTGTTGAAAGGAGCCTGGTGAGTGACTGGTGCTAAACAAAAGGCCAGAAGTTGGAATCCACCAGCCGTTTCACAGGACAAAGATGGGGCAGCTCCAGTTCATAAAGATTACAACCTTAGAAATTTGGGGGGGGGGGGGGGGGGCGCTCTACTGAATCTGCCTGTGGGGTTTCTGTGAGTCAGAATGGATTCAACAGCAACAGGATATTTACTAATGGTTGACTGACAGCCCGGCCTAGTCTTCCAGGCTCTTTCAACTGCAGACGGGCAGATTTCATGACTGAGTTTAAACTACAATCATATGGAATTCCCTACACCATACCCCTTCTTTAATGACCTCAAAACACCCCTGAAAGAAATTACAGCACCTTTTAAGAGTCACATCGGGGAAATAGGAAGCCATCTATTTGCCTTTTTTAAAGTCAAGAATCCTAAGGGTCATAGCGGCATACAGCATTAACCAGGTCTGGTGATACTGATTCGTGCTTTGCCTCACTTGGCCTGGGACCTCAGGCCCAACAGAAACCTCTGTGATCTGCCAGAACAAAAGATTCCCCCCAACCCCTGTCACACACACACACACACACATACACACACACACACACACACACACACGCACGCACGCGCGCGCGCACACACACACACACACACGCACACACGCACACGCACATGCCCGCACGGTTACAGCTTTGCACATAGAGTTGTCTGTCTTGGTCTTCTTTCTCAGGGGGCAGGGAAACTACTGCATACCCATGCTATTGTCCGAGATCTACGTTCACCTCAAGTCCTAACCACAGGATGACTCTCTTGCTCCTCCCTTAACTTTACCTCCTTTCTTCTTTACCAAAGTGAGAGAGAGTCTAGACGAGGTTAGTTGGGTTTCAGGTCACTTCATCTTTTGCATGTTTGAATATTGCCATCTAGTGGTTGTGTGGCATAAATTCAGTTCCCCACCCAACCCTGAAAATGCACGTCACCCTTGCCCCCCCCTTTTTTTTAAGAAGGGGGATGAAGTTCTTGTTTTCAGCTCCCAAAAGGTCCAGATGACTATAAGTAAAGCCTTCTAGGAAGTTTCAATACTCTCAGAAAATTACTTGAATGCCTGCCAGTTAGTGCACTGTAAGCCAAGGGACTCTGCAGAAGAAAATCCAAGCATTAATGCTTCCTCCCAACAGTTTGGAGCAGTGCAAGAAAGGGGAGGAAAGCAGAGCGAAAACAGGGGAGAGGAGAGAAGGGAAGGGAGCTTGATGAGAAGAGACCAAGAGTTAATTGCAAACCCTAAGTCAGCTGCAGAAAAGTCCAACAAACACAAGCACTGGCTTTAAACATCTCGCTCCACCCCACCCCACTGTCCTGCAGTGATAAAAAGAATTTGGACGTGCCCAGACACAGAGCGAATGCCAGGCCCTGTCCTGGAAAGCTGTGAGGTGCAACCAGAGCTGCCCCTTGTTTTGTCTGGTGAGTGGAGTGATGTGGACAGCGCTTCCAGGAATGATTTATACTAGCTGCATCGGGGTGCAGGCCCCCTCACAGTTGGCAACCTGCACCTGTCTGAGGAGCCACTACATCTTCTCTCAGTGACATCTGCAAATCTCCCTAGCTCTGCCCTCCATCTTTCCATCATCAAAGCAGCTCAGCGGTCAAGAGATGCATCAAGGCTGAGAGTAAGAGAGTTAAGGGTGGGGAGGAGAGGAGGGCAGTATGATTTCCAATAGCTGCGCTGGGGAGGTTTCAGCTCCCAGACCTCCAGCCTGCCTCTTCTCATTCTTGTGCTCCCATCTCTTGCCTCTCCCCACTAACTGATTTCCAGACTCCTACCTCTATAAGAAAGAAGTGTCTTACTGCTATGGGGTGTGTGTGTGTGTGTGTGTGTGTGTGTGTGTACATACACACACACACACACACACTCAGGCAGGTGATACCCCTTTGCCTCATCCTTGAGATAGGCTGTCAGTCTCCACACTGGGCCCTGAGGCCACTACCCTCCGTGAGGCCCGTTAAGGTGATGAGGAGGGCTATTAAGCAAATTCATTATTGACTATTTCACATTAGATTCCATTTTTTTTCCCTTTGATGCCAACACAACTAATAAAAATGCACTTTATCTTCTTGGATTTATGGGCTCGTAAAGCTGCTTTCATGTACCTCAGGGAATTGGGATTAAAGGAGAATTAAACATCTCCAGTGAAAAGCCTGCTCAGGTAAAGAGAGTGGGGGAAGAAGTGGAGGGCGGGGGGAGTAGGGGAAGAAAGGAGTGATTCAAGGACAAGAAATAAACTGAAGTAAAAACCTGGCAAAAATATGGCTTTAATATATTGTAAAAGAATAAAAACCTCATAAAAAGTTATCACCAGACATGAGGAGTTCGTAATGTCGCCCATTGTGGATTCTGGGGAGGAACTTTCTGCGAGATGAGAGTCATTAAGTAAAAGTAAGAGCGGAGCTAGATGAGTGGCGTGATGGAGCAGGAAGAGGAGGCGGCTGCCTGAGAGCAGGGGCCGCCACGCCATGGTTACCCCACAGGAGAGAGTCTGCACACCAGGTTACCCTACAGGAGAGGGCCTGCTTAAAGGCCAGGCCTTTCATCCTGCTAGACCGCATGGAGACAGCCGGACCTGGGACCTAGGCAAGAGAAACTCCAGCTAAGTCACCCAGTGTCTCTGTTTCTTATTTCATTGTTACCCCGGGACAGAGTTTCTGGTTAGCGATGCACCCTGCTGCTAACTAAAAGATTGAAGGTTGTAGTGTACCCAGAAGTACCTCAGAAGAAATGCCTGGCAATTTGTTAACCAAACTTCAACCGCTGAAAACACTAGGGAGCAGAGTTCCGCTTTGATACACATGGATGTGAAGGCAGTCAGTGTTTCACCAGAGACAAGGCTAGCTGGCTACCTTCTTGGCAGAGTCGTTGTAAGAGTCAGAACGAGGCAAAGAACTTGAAGCAGATTCCTGATATTCAATTCCCAAAGTTTGCAAGTTAGCCTTGATTTTAATTAGTTTCTTTTTTTTTATTTGAGTGAAGGTTTACAAATCAGAATTTTTTCATACAATCATTTCTAAACATTTCATTTTCTAACACTAATTACCACTGATTAATGTAATTTACTAATTACAATGTCTAATCAACCTCTTATTGTGTATTGCCTTTGGGGAGTTATTCTAGTCATTTCCTTTCCTTCATCATCAGATCCAAGACATCACCAGTCCTGCCATTTATACTTCAAAAATATACCTCAACTCCTGCTTCTCTTCATCTCCAGCAGCCAGGTGCAAACCACCATTATTTCTCACCTAGACTACTGTAATATCCTCCCAGCTAGCATCTTCCAAATGCATTCTGCACGCAGCGGCTCGAATGATCTTGTAAAAATGTAAATCAGATTATGTCATTCCCTGCTTAAAACTCTTCAGGGGCTTCCACTGAATTTTAAGGATAAAATTCAGAATCCTTAGCCTGGTCTAGAAAGCATAATCTAGCCAGGCCTCTGTGTGTAGACTCGTTCTGCTAAACTCTGGTCTTCTCTCTCCTCCTCAAGATGCCAGGTTTTCTTGCCTCTGGACCTTGTACACCTGGCCTCTCCTTTGCTTATGAGGCAGTCGTGGTTCAATAGTTGAATTCTTGCTCTGCGTTAAGGAGACCTGGTTCACTTCTCAGTCAATGTATCTCATGCACAGCCATCACCTTCTGTCAGTGGAGGCTTGCATCTAGCTATGATGCTAAATCAATGTCTTGGGCAATTGTAGACTAAGATAGACTGGGAAGAAAGGTCTGGTAACCTTCAAAAAATCAGCCAGTGATAACTCCACTGACCACAATAATCCAATCTGCAGGCGATTATAATGCTGGCACAGGACCACACAGTATTCTGTTTCATTGTACATGGGATGAGCATATTACTACTAATAATAATAATATACATTAACCTCAACGCAAATGTCACTTAGAGGTGACCCAGGTTCTCCAATTAGTTATAAGCCACCTCTGTTCTGACTCATAACACCCTATGATTATCCTACACAGCTTATGTCAGATATCCACGTAAGTTATTACAAATGTCATAGCATTTGCTTGTGTGCTTAAATTCAACACATGACTCTTCAACTAAAATCCTATCTTTTGAGGGCAGAAAGCATGCTTGTTATTCATTACACCTCCAGCACTTAACACAAAGCTCAGCTCATAGTCAGACCTCAACCAAATGAATTGAGCAAAAAGGAGGGGAAAAAAATCAAAACTGTGCTACCAAATCAAGATTCAAGGGTGTCTCATAGTTGGGGGTAGAAGGGAAAGGAGAACTGAGAATTGAGAGAAAGCTTGGAAGAATCTTCTGGGTAAGAGCAAGGCAGGCGATATAGAAGAGGAAGTTAGCTGTGATGCATCAATGGGTAGTCAAGTCAACATCCTGTTCTGGGCTCTTGACTCACTTTCTCAGTTAAGTATAAAATACCTACAATGTGCAAGACTTTGTCCTCAGGGATGTTGGGGAATCTCAGCTGAATCAGACAATGTTCTTTCCCTCTGAACAAAGTAAAAGCAAGACTTCCTGGAAAGGGAGTCAGGGACCCAGAGATAAGGAATGGGAGGTCACCCAAGCAAAGGACACCAGTATCCTGAGTGTGGGACTTCCCTGGCCACAAGGTTGGCTGGGTACAGGGTGTTCATCTTAGGTGAGTTTATGATAACTCTGAGTCAGGCCTTTTCTCAGCTTCTTCAGAGAAAAGAATGTGTATTCATAGTCAGTGAACAGAGTTGATCAGACTCAAAGTGACCAAGTTTCTGGGGGGGGGGGAGGAAATGGCATGATGGCAATATCTGGTCTCCTCTAACTTTGCATGGAAGAGAGAATAACCATGAGCATCAACAGCCCAAAGCTGATTCCTACAAGACAGAGGTCACATATGCCCCACGCTCCATTCTTCTCCAATTCTAACACCGATCACCCTTCCACGAGACTCTTTTTTTTTTTTTCATT
The DNA here is from genome assembly GCF_000299155.1 of Elephantulus edwardii. NCBI lineage: Eukaryota > Metazoa > Chordata > Mammalia > Macroscelidea > Macroscelididae > Elephantulus > Elephantulus edwardii. Next base: position 2,857,422 of record NW_006399788.1, on the reverse strand, counting down.
TAGGTTGTTTATTTTTCATTTCAATGAACATCTACAGAGATTTTGGGATTCCATTCATTCATTGTTGCACCCTTCTCCCCACACAAACCCCTC
>NW_006399788.1:2828011-2857044 GCF_000299155.1 Elephantulus edwardii | reverse complement strand
TTTGTGACTGAGAGACTCTTTATTTGCTCGGTTCAACAACTACTTACTACAATGGCCACAGAGAACTCACAGACAACACTTATGACTATGGGCTTTATTAGGAAAGTAACTGGTTAAAATTCAGGATCAGTAACGACTCAAGACTCAAGGCAGCTGATTCTCAGCCATGCCCATTGGCAGAGCTTTCGCTCGCCTGTTGCTCTGCCCTCTGCCCTGCTTGGTAAATGTTATGAAGCTCTTTTAGCTCTACCACTTTAGTGTTAGTGCCCGCAAAGAACCCTACTTTGCTAAGCAACCCTGGGTCTGAAGACACCACTCTTGCTCTGCAAGGTAGCAAAGCAAGTTTCTCCAGGAAGTTCCCTGTGGCACTCCTATCCCACCAGCCTGAAGCCCCTGCCTGAAGGCACTCTGCTACTCTCTTTGTGAGCCAGGGAGCCCACCGCCACGAATCTTCATTCTGCTCATTTTGTCGTCAAGGGTTTTTTGCTGCCACTTTTCATCTTCTTGCTCTGTTTCTGGTGTCACAGATCTTTGTCTCCTGGGTCAAAGATGTTCTCTGCACAGGATCTCAGATCCCAAGAAAGTGCTTTACTTTTGTCTTCCTTACTACTAATGAGATACCCACCATAGCCCCTCCAACTCTGGGATGGCTCATTGTAAGCTAGAATGTTGTTGTTGTTGTTGTTCTTCTTCTTCTTCTTGTTCTTGTTAGGTGGCATCAACTATGACCCACAGTGAATCTCTGAGCAGCAGATCTGTACCCTGCCCTGTCCTGTCATCCTCATCAGCTCTGATATAATGAGCCAATTATTAAACTAGGGAGCTCTGGTGGCCTAGTGCTAGTAAAGCTGCACTGCAATCCCAAAATCACACAAATCAAACCCACCAGCTGCTTCATGGGAGAAAGATGGGCACTCTCCTGCCCAGCAATTTACTGCCTCTGAAAACCCACTGGAGGGTCAGCTATGGGTCGGTTCTAACTCCACGGCACATAATAACAACATTGTTAAAGTCACCTTGTCATTTCATCTCATTAAGGGTCTTCCTCTCTTTCACTGACACACTACCTTTCCCAGCATGATGCCTTTTTCCAAGGATTTGCCCCTCCTAACCACATGCCCAAAGAATGAAGGATGAAGCTTCACCATCTTTGCCTCCAATGAGCACTCTGGCTGCACCCTTTCCAGGATATATAGATTTGTTCTTTTGGCAGTACATGGGATATTCAGTACTCTTCTCCAACATCACAACTCAAAGGCATCAATTCTTCTGCCATATTTTTTCAGTGTCCAGTCCTCTGACGTATATCAGGTGATTAAGAAGACAATGGCCTGAATAGGTGGACTTTACTCTTCAAACTGACATCCTTGCTCTTCAGTATTTTAAGTCTCTGGCAGCAGACTTGCCAAGTGTAATATGTCTCCTGGTTCCTTGGCTGCAAATATGAAGAATGTTGATTGTTGATCCAAGCAAGATGAAATCATTGATAGTGTCAATCTTTTCTCCATCTCTCATAATGTTGATTGTTGGGCCTGTGGTGAGAATCTTTATCTTCTTGGTGTTGAGATGGAATCCACACGGAAGCCTGTAGTCCTTGATCTTCTACAGCAAGCATTTCATGTTCTCACTTTCAGCAAGCAGTTTTGTCATCAGCATAATGCAGGTTGTTGATAAGTCTTCCGCTAATCCTGATGCCACACTCCTCTGTAGAGTTCCAGCATCATAAATTATTTGCTCAGCATGCAGACTGAATAAGTATGGAGAATGAACACAACCCTGACACATACCCCTCCTGATCTTAAACCATGCATGTCCTCTTGCTCTGTTCCCACAAAAGCTTCTTGGTCTAGACCTAGATCCCATATGAGCATAATTAGGAGTTCTGGGATTCCCATTCTTCTTAATGTAATCCATGATCCATGCAGTCAAATGCCTTTATATAATCAGTAAAGACAAATGTACGTTCTTCTGTTGTTCTCTGCTTTCAGTCAGGATTCATCTACTATCAGCAATGGTATGCCTGGTGTCATGGCCTCTTTTAAAACCAGCTAAGACTTCTGGTAGTTCCTTGTCAATGTACTGTTCTAGCCACGTTGAATGGTCATCAATATTTTGCTTGCATGAAATATTAATGATATTGTTCACTAGTTTCCACATTCTGTTGGATCCCCTTTCTTGGGAATAGGGACAAACAGGGCTCTCTTTCAGTCAGTTGTCCAGTTAGCTGTCCTCCAAATTCCCTGACATAAACTAAAGAGCACATCCAAGACTGCATCTGTGAGTTTAATCATGTCACCTGGTATTCCAGCAATTCCTGGGGCCTTATTTTTTCCCAATACTGTCAGTGCAACTCAAACTTCATCTTTCATCACCATGGGCTCTTGTTCACATGGCATTTCCTTAATTTCTTCTGTGTTAATTAAAATTATTTTCAGTAAAACAATTCTGTGTATTCTTTACATCTTCTTTTGATGTTTCCTGGATCGTTCCAGAGTGTGCCCATAGCATCTTTCAGAATTGCAAGTTGAGGCTTGAATTTGTTTTTCCGTTCTTTCAGTGTTAGAAATGCTGAGTGAGTTCTTCCCTTTTTATTTTCTGACTCTAGCTCCTTGCACATTTCGTTATAATAGTTTGCTCTATCTTCTTGAGCTGCCCTTGAAATCTCCTGTTCAGCTCTTAGAAAAAAATAAGTAATCCACATTTTAGCATTCCATAAATTTTATTTGTGTGGCTCCATTTCATATGAGTGAAATGTACCTTATTTACTTTATAAGCTATTCAATGTCCTGTTTAGTCCAAAAGCAGCTCATATCTGCATGACCTCGCCTGTCACTTAGGGATCTCTGACAGCCGAGTGGCAGGAAGCTGCGCCGCAAACTCAAAAGCCTCTTGATTTGAATCTACCAGCTGCTTCATGAAGAAGAATGGGCAATCTCCTCACATGCAATTTACCGCCTTTGAAAACCTACTGGAAGTTCAGCAGTGAGTTGGTTCTGACTGGATGGCACACAACAGCAGCAGCAGAAGCACCATGTCGTTAGTGAGCTATAGTGGCCTAGTGATAAGCAGCTATATTGCCAGCCCAGACACACACAGTTCAAATCTGCAATCTGGAGCAGTTCTGCTCCAGAAAGATGGGCAGTCTCCCCCCATGCAATATACTGTCTCTGAAAACCCGCTGAAGGGTGAACTATGAGTCAGTTCTGACTTGACAATACACAACAACAACACCCTGTCTTTAAGGGAGCTATGGAGTTGCCTCGCTAACCTATAGGCCACATCTCTCTGATACTTGAAGTCCCACAGCAACTCCACGGGAGAGAGAGGGGAAATGTCCCCCTGTGCAATTTATACTCTCAGAAATCCAGTAGAGGGTCAGCTCTGAGTCAGTCCCAACATGACAGCAATGAGCTTTTGAGTTGTGACCCTGTCATTTGGTGGGAGTTACAAAGACTATGACAAAAGGGCCATATTAAATAATTCACTGTGTTGCACTTGCCGTAAGCAAACTTCATGTTGTTGTTATTGTTAATTGCCATTGAGTCGGCTCCAATTCATGGCAATACCGTATGTTACAGAGCAGAAATGCTCCCTGGGGTCATCTTAGCTGTAATCTTTATGGAAGCAAATCACCAGGACTTCCTTCTCCAAAGCAGTTGGGTGAGTTCAAATTGACAACTTTTCATTTAAGCAGCTCTTAGACAAACTTACTAAGGACCCATAAAGAAGAACACCAGCTTTTATGTTTTCTACCTGGTGTGCACTCCCTCTCCATAGCATGAATTGAATGGCCCTCCATATATTCAGAGACCCTCCACCAGGCTTGTCACACACTGAATTGTTTTAAGAATCTATAACATGTCAAACATACTTTAAAAAAATTATACTAGTTTATTTACAAAATTTTAATATATTCTTTTTCAGACTAGATTATTCCAATTTCCCTCACCCCCTCCCACCCACCAAATTGTAATAGCTAATCTCACCCATCCGACACACATCTTCATCCCTCTGCTTCCAGGCCCCCTTGGATCCCCACACTCATTCTACAATAATGGGTTTTTACAATATTTGTCCTTGTGGGGCTGAGTTAGTTCACTCAGCATAATGCTCTCCAGTCCCTCCCAAGTTAGGTAATAATTTACAAAATTATTGCTCCTGTGTGCTGCATTGTATTCCATCATGCGAATGTTCCATAATTTTTCAATCCATTCATTTGTGGTTGGATATCGGGGCTGTTTCCATGTTCTCCTGATGGTAAATAACACTGCTATGGGCACTGGTGTACAAGTATCCATTTGTGCCTCAGTTCTCATTTTCTCAGAGTATATTCCAAGCAGTGGAGCAGCTGGATCATGTGGAATTTCTATGTTCAGCTTTTTGAGGAAGCACCAATCCGCCTTTCAGAGTGGTTGTATCATTTTACAATCCCACCAGCAATGTATAAGAGTTCCTATCTTGCCACTTTTGCCTCTCACCTTGGACTTCTACTTAGTTTATTTAACATCTAAATTACTCTCCTTTGCCACTTCTCACTTCTTCCTTGTCTAATTGAAGGTTTCTTTCTCTTAAAACTCTTCTCCGACTCACAGACTAGCTTAGGGAGCACTGGTAGTGCAGTGTGTAAGGAGCTGCACAGCTCACTCAAAGGTGTTGGCTCTCTGGCAGTTTGTGTCCATTAACATCTCTACAGGAGACAGACAGACAATCTCCTTACATGGCATTTGCAGCCTCCAAAATCCCTCTGAAGATTCAGCTATGACTCTGATTCCACAGCAATATTTTTTTTTCTTTTAGATCTCTTTTCTCTGACTCATAGACTAGCTTAGGTCTTCCTGCTAAATATTCTCGTATTTCCTTATATCTCTGCTCACCTCATCAAACAAATATGTTCTGATCACTTACTATGGTCCAGGCTTTGTCTGGGCACTGCAGATACATCAGTGAACAAAATAGGCAAAAGTTCAGCACTTTACGGACATAAATGTTACACACAGAGAGATGGATTATAAGCTTCTTGGGAACAATAAAAGTGCATTATTTTCTTCTATTTCAATTACTTGTTCCCTCATCCACTTATAAAACAGGGTCAGGAACTGGGCTAAACTCTAAGGTGCTATTGGCATAACAAATACACTTGGTCCTCACCCTTATACATCACCAAAATTCCCATTGGTGTGGTTAACACTAAAAATGAAAATGTACAAATACATATTTAACAACAGGTGAAATACTGCAAAGAATGGAGTGATTGAAGGGAGGATATTAGCAGGAGGTCCAGTTAAGTTTGCATGATCAGGGAAGGCTTCTCCAGGGAAGTTACATTCAGGATGAGATTAGAAGGATCACTAGAAGATCAGCAGTGTGAGAAGGAACAAACCCCATGAAAACTGAGGGGAAGAACAGTGCAGGTGGAGAGACTGGCTCACACAATGGCCCTCAAGCAGGAAAAACTTGGCCCAGGTGTAGGTCTGGAAGAAAGGCAGCATGGCTCAAGACGAGCAAGAGGGAGGGGGCATGGGAAGATGCAATTTTAGGTAGCATCCAGGGACTTTGCTTTTGTTTTTGGTGAAACATTCTTCTAGGTCTTATAACCCTGGTATGTCCACTTGCTGTACAGAGATAACTCGTGGTTGCTGTGATGCTGAACACTGTGACACTGAGGTGTGAAATGTGATACTGGTTACCCATGGTGGACCGTGTTGGGTGGAGCTCCCCGATTAAAACAAGCTTAGAAGCAGGAGTGGCATCCACTTCCGTAAATAGCTTGCCTCTGGAAACCGATGAACCTGGAGAAAAGACGAAAGTTATACAGGTATCCAAGTCTTTCATTCATAGGGTCCCTTAATAACTTAACAACATTATGAGGTGCCATTGAGATATGTTAAATAGTGACCAAATTGTTAAGCTTTCAGATGTATTGACTAAATGGTTAAAGTGCTCAAATGGTACCGGGACATTTGATAGTTTGCGTCCCTCCCCCCGCAAGCCCCCAGACATCTTGGAAGAAAGACTTTGCAGGTTACTTCTGAAAGCTCTGATACACATAAGGTTACCACGAGCTGACTCAGTGAAAAATGGTTTGGTTTCTAGGTTTTCAGTTTCTGTTTTGTTTTGTGTTGTTGACTGATTTTTGTTTTCTGTCCTGTTTGTTCGGGGTTGTTTATGGTCTCTTTTAGGGCAAAGGTACAAACAGGGAAGCCAGTTGAAAAGCTTTTGCTATAGACAGCCAGCAATTATGTCTTTGATTAAAGAGATGGGTCATACGGGATGTAAGACATATTTTGGAGAGTGAATTTGTTTGCCTTTGCACTATGTGAGATAGGTTTGGTTTTGTTTTTACACTGACTTCTACAAATTGAATGTACAACACTGAAGAGCCGACAAGCTTCTTTCTGATGCACATCAGCATTTGTAAATGCTCATAATGATTCTTACTAAAGTCTACTCTCCTCCATCCTATTCTAGATTATATTAGTATTTCCCCTTCTACCATAAAACTAGTACTGAGCCAAAGTACTTTAAGTCTAGTGGGTAAATTTCCCTTTGTGTAAACGCTGGCTTTGTGCTATGTGATTTTGGAATGTCCCAGAAAAAGTCCTAGAAGAGAAGCCCTATCATTTTATTATGACCAGAAGTCATGTTCAGAGAAGTAGTGTTGCTCTAGGTGTCCTTGGGAGTCGATGTTGCTTTGCAAAAGGAATTAAGAAAAAAAAGATGGAGGATAGATACAATTCAGAGAAGAGATTGAGTTTTTTAATATCTGCATGGTTTCAAACAAGCAGCACATCTACCAGGAGAAAGAGAGACACAGGGGGGCGGGGGGGGGCGAGGGGAGAGAAACAGGCAGATCAATGTCATTAAATGGACTCTTACCCAAGGGGGGCGGGGGGGGCCAAGGGGAGAGAAATAGGCAGATCAATGTCATTAAATGGACTCTTACCCATAGAGACTTTATATATAAGATAAAAGCATGTCTAAGTCCATCATTGTGGCTATGGTACCAATCTATCTTACCAATCTTATCAAAGGTATCCCTCCCTCTCACTGGTCCTCTCCTTCACCAAATATGATGAAATTATATCAAGAAATTAGCCCCTCCTGATGATGCATCCAGAGCAAATTCTGTTGTGATCCATAACAGCTTTACTGGCTAATGTTCTGCAGCTGTTCAGAAGGTCTTCCTGGCTTGTCTCAGTCTGCAAGCTCTGCTGAAACCTGTCCACCAAGGATGGCCTTGCTGTTCATTTGATATACCAATAGCATAACATCCAGTACCAGAGAAACATACAAGCTGTCACAGTCTGACAAACTGACAGGTTGTGGGCCAAGCTCTTATAGGCACACAAATCCCTGTCTTTCCCAGTACTTTCATTCATCCAACAACATTTATTGAGACCCTATTACATGTCAGGCATATCCCAAGTGATGACAATGACAAAGAAAGCACCTTTGGGGATAAAATACTTTGAAAGCCGAAAACTGTGTGTAAATATGAGGTGTTACTGTAGCAACCTCCAGTATGAGAGAAACAAGGACAGCCTTAGCATTTCAGATCAGGGATTCAGGTCTCAGGGGAGCGCTCATCTGTGAGCTACTGACTGTTCACTTGACTTGCCTTCGTCCTCTTCACAGAGAGATCATGGCTTTGAGGGAAATTTCTTGGCGACTAGCTCATGCGTGATTTATAAGTTTATGGTTCTGGGAGGCATTTGAACGCTGGGACATAGATCTCAGTAATTAATCCTAGGAGGTCCCTAATGACAGAGGAGCCTGTGCTGTGTGAAAGTTGCTTTAATACTAAACAGCTTGTGTTATCTAACAAATGAGAACATTTCACACCCAATAAACGTCACTTTTGATAAGTGCTACTCGCAGCCGTAAATCTGACAAATAACACACACAAGCAAGATCTCACAGGCTTGCTCTTCCCCTGCATCTTCTGCTTGGCTTTCTCACGTGCTCCGTTTGGCCTGTTATCCTGTGTGTGTGTTGGGAAGGAGCAGCACCAAGCGCACCTCCATCCCCACAGTTACCCCAAGGGGCTCTCAGTGAGGAGATTCACAGCCAGCAAGCAGCTCTGTGGTGTCAATGCCACAGCACTGCAAGTGCAGTTGCCTGGTGAAATTAGGTCATTTTAAGTGTGAAAATGGATAATTCAAAGAGATAAATAAAGCAACACAAACTCAAACAAAAAGCTCAAGCCTCCTCTCTCTTCTCAGTTCTCTTATTTAGGACATACCTAAGACGAATGGAAGTGTTGGCTTAAACGATAAAAATCACTCCCAGCTCATCATCGAAAAGCATTTAAGTGATTAAATGTGTTTTACTGAATCAAGGCAACTGCAAAGATGCAATCTCTTCCCTCTGGGTTAACAGGAGATCTATCCTAGTTACTTAGTAGAGAACAATTTTATCTTGTACATCACTGCCTCTCAATTACATGGTGGGCCCAGATGGTCATAGTGGAAATGAGAGTTCTCGGTTCTGATACTCTGGGATGAACGCAGCAGCCAAATTAAATGGAGAGTAGAATTCTTTAAGAATTGAACTGTTTATTTATTGGCTCTCTGAGCTCAGGACCACTGGATCTGTGGAAAGCACAAGCTTCCACCATCCTTAATAGTCATGAGGCATTGTAGTCACACCAAGTTTATGTTAACAGTAGGTAAGGGAGATTGAGAGAGAACAGGGAAACGAAGGATTCTCATGTGACTTTTGACAGATCACCTTTTAACTTAATGACTTTCTCCATTTTCTCCCTCCTCCTGTATCTTCTCATATCCTAATTGTTCCAATCCTCCAACATTCTGTGCTCAGTCCACTCATACTGTTTTTATGGGTTAGCTGACCCATTTCCCAGGGCTTGAACTGCCACTTGCCTTCTTTGCATTCCCTAATACAAGTTTATTCCTATCCTCTCCCTCAGGTCGCAGACACTTACTTCCAAATACTTGTTTGACATCACCAGGCAGTTATTTCTACAGGCATTGCCAATAGAAAATGTCTGAAATGGAACTTATTGTTTCCCCTCACATCTACATCTTGTTTCTCTTCCTGAGTTTTGCTCATGAATTACAAAGTCAGATGAATTTATTCATTCACCTTGATATAATCAATTTCTCCCTTTGTGCACTAAATTTCTCCTCACCTATCCAAGTACTTAACTCTTGCAAATATCTTCTCTCTCTCTGCATCTCTCTCCTCCAGCCCAATCATTTCCATCAGCATATCCTCTGAATATCTTTCCTCTAAATGCAAGCACACACATGCACACCTGCTTTTTCATCACGTTATCCTTTAGTTATAGTTGTGTCAGAGTCAGTGAGACAAGCTACAGAGGTTCGCAAGGAGTATGGTTTACTATAACAACAACAAACATAATACACTTATCACAAATGTTGCTTGTACTTATTCTTTACTTTGGTTCTTCCCACTCTGTGAAACCTACTCTTCTCAAAGTCATCAATGTCCTCTATTTTACCAAACTCGGTGTATGACTCTTGTTATATGAATCATCAATTGAGGCATCATATTACTCCTTTTTCATTGAAATATTTTCTTCTTTTTCCTCCTGGACACGGCTCTGTCTTGGTTCTTTCTTCTCATTTTTCTTTGCTGCTACTGCTCATCATCTCATTTAAACATTGTAATGATCTATGACTGAGCCTCCAGTGTATTTTCTTCCTATACTGTCTCTTTTGATGACTTCTAATACCTCTTTGTTTCAGAAATTCAATCAAGATTCAGAAGAAGACAGGGAATTAGGGATATCATTGTTGATGTTAGGTGTGTGTTGGCTGAACACAGAGAATACCAGCAAGATATTAAATTGTATTTTGTTGACTATACAAGGGCATTTGTGTGAACCATAACAAATTATGGATAACATTGTGAGGGACAGGAATTACAAAACAAATAATTTTACTCAGGCAGAACCTGCACATAGACCGATCAGAACAAGGGATTATTATGTGGCCTCGGAGGAAGTGTAGCCAGGTTGCTCCTTAGAGATGAGGATGGTGAAACTTAATCTCACATGCTTTAGGCATGCTACCAGGAAGTGTATCATGCTGGGGAAAGTAAAGAGTGAGAAAAAGAGAAAGAAGCCCCTCAATGAGATGGATTGGCACAGGGAGTTCAACAATGGGCTTGAGCATGGTGAAGATTGTAAGCTGGCATTGGAAGGGGCAAGGATGTTCATAGGGTCACTGTGAGTCATAGTCAACCGAATGAGACCTAGCTAAAACAATAAATAGGAAAAGTAAATATCAGGATTATATCCTTTTCCCATACTTATTCAATTTATGTCCTCTTCAGATAATTTTAGAAGCTGGATTATATGAAGAAAAATATAACATCAGATTTTAAAAGATTCATTAACAACCAACCCTCAGCGTGCAGTTGACAGAAACTTTTTGTTGAAAACAATGGGATATTGGAGCATTTGCTGATGAAAATGAAAAAAATTAGAATGTTCACCACTAAAATCACACCACAACATAGAGAAAACAAAAAGCCTCATAACTGGACCAATAAGCAATATCATGATAAAGAAAGACTGAAGTTGTCAAGGATTCCATTCTACATGGATCTACACTCAACACCCATGAAAACAGTAGTCAAGAAAACAACTGACGGGTAAATTTTCTGCAAAAGGCCTCTTCTTTAAAGTATTTTTTAAAAGCAAAGATGTCATTTTAAGGACACCTTTTAGGTACCCCTATCACAAGTCATGGTATTTTCAATGACCTCATATGTGTACAAAACATAGATAATAAATAAGGAAGACAAAAGAAGAATTGCAGCCTTTGAATGATGAGTTGGTGAAAAATAATTAATATACTGAGAACACCTGAAGAATAAAAAATATAAATCTATTGGAAAAGTGCAGCCTCAATGCACCTTAGAAAAAAGGAAGATCACACTTTGTCTCAAGTACTTTGAAGATATTTTCATGAGGGTCCAGTCCCTGGAGAAGGACACCATGCTTGGAAGGCAGTGGGTAGACAAAAAAGAGAAAGATCCTCAATGAGAAGGACTGACACAGGGACTGCAATAATACGCTCAAATATAGCGATGATTGCAAAGGTGGCACAGGAAAGTTCAGTGTTCCATCCTGTTGTACAGAGTCACTATGAGTCAAAACTCACTTGACGGCATCTAACAACAATTTGTGATCATGCTCAATGGCTTTTTCCAGCTCAAGATTTTTTTTTTTTAATTACAGGTTTACATGTCCAACTGCCTATTTGACAAATAAGAGGCACTGCAAACTTACTATGTCCTGAACTGAGCTCCGGATACTTCCTTCTAATCTTGCTGCCTTTGTAGACTTTCCCATCTTTGTAAGTGGCAAAGCCTTTGCCAATCACTCAGGCCAAGAATGCCGTCCTTGGCTTTACTCACTCTAGTCAGCTACTTAATCTTGTCAGCTGTACCTTTGAAATATTAGTGTGTTCAGAATCTAACCCACTCTTACCACATGCCTAGCAGAGCACCAGTCCAAGCTGACATCATCTGTAGTTGGAGTTATCACAGTAGCCCTCAATGGCTCTCTATGCTTCCACTTCTGTTCCCCATCTAAAAGTCTACCTTCTACCTGTTGTCTGATTTGTTCTTCTAAAACTTCTAAGTGGAATTATATTATTGTGAATGTTATCAGGCAAGCTTAATTCTGTCTTAAGGCCTTTGTTTTAGCTATTTTCTCTTCCTAGATTATTTTTCAATACATATCTGTGAGGATTGCACTGTCTCTTCACTCAGTTTTCTATTTCTTTAGTCAGAGTCAGCTCTACTTTTTCTCTAAAGTAGTATATTCACATATTGACACACACATCCATGTACTCACACACCTTTATTTTCTATTATGTTGTGCTCCTATCTACCTGACACAAATGTAAATTACACTCTTAAAGCAAAAGAAGAGCACCACTAGTTGTTTGAATCCGCCAGTAACTTTGCAAAAGGAAAAAGGGCAGATTCAGAAACCCAATAGAGGGTTGTTGCAAATCAGAACCAATTCAACAGCAGTGATTTTGAGTGTTTTCCTTTAGTCCCTGCTAGACTGTGAGTTCCACAAGAGCAAAATAAACTTTTATATTATTTGTTGTATCCCTGGTGTTTGTGACTGCGCCTGAACTATAGCAGCTAGTCAACAGTTGCAAGAAGAATGAATGAATGTAACCACGCATCCACCTCTTCCACCACTTATCTGGGCAAATTCCTCTAGGTTTCTTCTCCCAGGCGTTGTGGAGATAGTGAATATTTGCAAAGCATGTGCAAGGCTTTACCTCTAAGTGACTTAAAGTCTACTGAAAAGGAGTCATCTGATTTGTGGATTACAATTCCAGGAAATACCTGATTGTTAGATTAGATTGTCCCCCTCAATATTATAATATACATATGTTGCATAAAACACCTAATAAACTCTTTGGCAGATGTTGTTGTTATGTGCTGTCAAGTCAACTGTGAGTCATATTGACCCTGTAAACAATAGCTCTGAACCCTGCTCTATCCTGAGTCAATCTCATTTTCTCTGAAACACCTACTCCCATTAGCCCAGTCACTGAGTCAATCCATCTCATCCAAGGTCCTCTCCCACACTGGCCTCCACCATTCCAAGCATGATGTCCTGCTCCAAGGACTGGTCCCTCCTGAGAACATCCAAAGTATGTGAGTCACAATTTCAAAATCCTTGCCTCTATTAATGATTAGTAATTATCTTTTCTTAAAAATGTGCAGCACCAAATTTATTTATCCAGCATTATTTACTTCTCTTTTCATGATATAGCCCATCATCTGATGCTACCAGCTGGTCTTTCAGCCCCCACACCTGATTAATAACAACACTTTTTAATTGCACCGTCTTATTAAATTACAAGGTATTTTCAAGCATTATTGCATCAAATTGATGCCTCCTGGCCCTGGAAAATCAGAACTGTTAGGAAATCATCTAACTTAAATATAGCGCTATTTCAGGCAGGGCAAGAGGAGCTAAGATTTGAAGGGTGACAATGAGTGTCAGGCACTGTGTTAAATGCTTCACACAGCTATCTCATTTTATCCTCACAATACAGTCCTAGGAAAGAGGTGTTATCTCCAGGCTGCTGAAGAGGGAACTGAGGCTCTGAGGGATTATGACACTTCTCTGAGCTAATAAGTGACAGAACTGTGATTAAAATCCAGGTCAGTCTAGTTCCAAAGGCCAGATTCTTTCCACGGACCAATTTATTGAGTGACCCTGATAGCTCAAAAATCTAGAGGTTCCAGCACTTCTTGTATGACTAGTAAATTAGCATTTAAATTGCACACCGATGTCCAACTCGATCAAATGATCATTATTCTTCTTTCCTATCTGAGAGAATAGCTTCAATATCATCCAAGACAGCCCTTGAGTGCTTTGTGTGTGCTAGGCATGCTAAATGTAATCTTTCATTCAATTTCCATAACATTTTTATGAGCTTCAGAATGTTATGGTCTCCACTGTACAGATTAATTCATTGAGGCTTAGACAGACTATGTAATTTACCTAATTTCATAAAGTTTGGAAAGAGGCTAAGCAACTACAAAAAACAAACTTAAGAACCTCTGGAACCCAAACTCCTAACAGGTGTCATTACTGTTAGAGGTAGTCAAGTTGACTCTGCTTCACAGAAACCCTATGTGCAGCAGAACAAAACAAAGCCAAACCCGGGCCATTCTCACAATCACTGCTGTCCTTGAGCCTATTGTTCCAGTCACCCTGTCAATCCATCTTGTTGAAGGTCTTCCACAACATCTATTTACTTAACAGAGTCATTGTTGTTGTTGTTACGTGCCATCCAGTCGACTATGACTCTTAGTGACCCTATTCACAATAGCTCTGAACTCTGCTCTATCCTGAGCCAATCTCACTGTCTCTGACACACTTACCTTCATTACCCCCGTTACTGTGTCATTCCATCTCACCCAGAGTCTTCCTCTCCTAAGCTGTCCCTTGACCTTCCAAGTATGATAGTTGTCTCCAAAGACTGGTCTCCCTGCCTATATGCCCAATGCATGTAAGACAGAGTCTCAAAATCCTTGCCTCCAAGGAGTAACTTGGTTTCACCCTCTCTAGGGAAAACCTGTTTTCTTGGAAATCCATGGTGTGTTCAAGACTCTTCTCCAGCACCACAACTCAAAGGCATCAATTCTTCCTTTGTCATCTTTGGCAATTGTCTGGCTCTCTGATGTATAGCAAGTAATTGCAAAGATCAATGCCTGATCAAGTGCACCTTAGTCTTTAGACTGACATCCTTCCTCTTCAACACTCTGGAGAGGCCCCTGACAGCAGATTTTCCTAATGCAATTCATCTTTTGATCCTAATTGCTAGTGCCAAGAGTGTTGATTGTGGATCTGAGCAAGATGAAATTATTAACAATCTCGATTTCTTCTCCATCTATCATGATGCTGCCAATTGGCCCAGTGGTGAGAATCATTGTTTTCTTGATGTTGAGCTTCAATCCATATTGCAAACAGTCCTTGATCCTCTGCAGCAAATACTTCATGCCTCATCAGTTTCAACAAGTAAGGTAGTATTATCAGCATAGCACAGCTTGTTGATGAGTCTTCTTCCAACCTGATGCCACATTCCTTCTCATAAAGTTCAGCCTCTCGAAGTATCTGTTCTGCATATAGATTGAAAAGGTATGGAGACAGGACACTCTTCTGATACACTCCTTTTCTGATTTTGAACCATGAAGTGTTTCCTTCCTCTATTCTGACAACTGCCTCCTGGTCCAAGTAGAATATAAGTACAATCAAATGTTCTGGGAGTTCTATTCTGCTCAAGGTTAGCCACAATTTGTTGTGATCCACACAAATGCCTTTGCGTAGTCAATGAAACACAGATAGACATTCCTTTGGTACTCTCTACTTTCAGGTAAGATCCATCTAACATTGGCAATGATGTTCCTAGTGTCAAGGCCTCTCCTAATCCCATCTTGTATTTCTGACAGTTCTGTGCTGATGTACTGCTCCAGGTGGCCTCGTGACAAGATGCTGTGCTGCAACCCTGTAGGCACATGGTTTAAGGCCACCAGCTGCTCTGTGGGAGAAGGATGGGCAATCTCCACCCATGTGATTAACTGCCTTTGAAAACTCACTAGAGTAGGTCAACTATGGGTCAGTTCAGACTCTTTGGTACCCTACTAGAACCTTTATATGCAACAATTTTTCTCAAGGTCTCAGGTTCGTACTCATCAGAGAAGTCTTTTCTCTGATCTTGTCTTTGTGTTTCTTGCTGTAATAGCATTTCTTTTCTTTCCTGTCCTTTGTGGAACCAAGAATAGCCACTTAAGTTGGCCTTAATGCCATTCTATCTGTCAGTGTAGGGCTTAGATCCTGACTCATTAGGCATTTTCAGTCTTAGAAAAGAATCAACTCTGGTTATTAACAAAGAGAGATGACGGGCTTTTATTTCTTTCCTCTTCCTTTATCCTAAAAAGGAAGAGTAACGAGTTAGCTTCTGTTGTTAGAATAACAACAAGGGCATTTTCTGGCAGTCAGTTCATAAGGAAATATGTCTTGTAATTGGAGCCTCACAGCCTTACCCGGCATTGATGGCATCCGCAGTGTAAATTAGCCTCTTCTCTAGGTTTACAAATTTTATCATCATTATCGCAGCTAATCCGAATGCAGCCTGGCCAACTCCTTCATTTAAAATGGAACACCAGCAGGGTCCTGCTGACCCTGAGGACAGAGCAGAACCCTGAGGCCTCTAGCCTCCCAGTGAACCAGCTCTGTGGAAACCACCCCACATGGAGTTAAAACAACTCAGCCACAGGATTCTCGGAGAAATTAAAGAGCACTCCCTGTCCCTCCAACCAGAGGCTTCTGGCCAAGCCAATGAATAACTCCTACTGCTTTTTCTACAGTGCTGGAGAGCATGCCCTGGCCCCATCTTCCATGTCCCTGTACAAAAGGACCTGGGATGTAGCAACTCACTATCTCTCCAGTCCCAGACCCTGAGCTCTCTCAGCCACCTTGAGAGCTGCCAGCCCTTTCCTTTCTTCCCAGCTCCCACTTTCCCAAAGGGTGCCAAGGTCCTGGAACACAAAGAGCAGGTCTTTCTTGCCAAGTGAGGACACTGGCTTAGGTGCCCCAGAGCCTCAGCAATGGCCTGGCACAAAACTGAGTGTTGGCAACATAGAACAAGAAACACTTGAAGGAGAGGCACATGATCAGAAACCCTCCAGCAATTCCATGAGCTTCCATTTTTCAGGGGTACCTTCTATTGAGAGTCTTGAATATCCTGGCATATTCCATGTAGCCTGGCAGAGAATCCATGTCCTGGAATGTTAATACAAAAATCAACCAGAAGGACTAGCAAACTAACCTTTGCATTACATGAACAAAACATAGTATTAGTTTCAACCAAAGTACTGCAAAGTAGAGGCCTTGTAGCAATAAGAATTTATTTTCTCACAACTTTGTAGGTGGAAAATCTAAACTCAGTGTCTCAAAAGAACCATGTACTCTTTGAAGGTTCTAAATGAGTATCTTTTTTTGTTTCTCTCAACTTCTTACAGCTAATTCCAGGCTTTCCTTAGTCTGTATGTGTTTTTACGTGGCTATGCATCTTGTTTGTCTCTTTTTGTCTTTTATGGGAAATACCTTTTAAAAATATATAAATTTTGACTATACACATGGATCTTGCCTGATAGAACACAAAAGAATAAAATTGACTTGTCTGTGAAAAGAGATCGTAGAAAAGATCAATAACAGCAATCAGAACAAAGCCAATCAAAACAAAAACTGTGGAACAGATCTTCAATTGCTCATGTGAAAGTTCAAGGTAAAGCTGAAGAAAATTAAAACAATTACACAAAAGCCAAAATATTACCTTGGGCTAACTGCACTTGAATTTAAAAATCATCTCAAGAAATATTTGTACCATTGAACTTTATCAACAGAAGACCAGATGAGTTATGGGATAATATCAAGGACATCATAAATGAAGAAAGCAAAAGGTCATTACAAACACAGGATATAAAGACCAAAATAGATGTCAGAAGAGACTCTGAAATTTGTAGCTGGGTATAGAACAACTAATGCAAAGAAAGAAATGCAATAAGAGAACCCATTGTAACAAAATGTGCAGAGAATTGGAGCTAGAAAACTAAAAGAGAAGAGCGCACACTACTATTTAAGCTGAAAGAACTGAAGAAAAAAAAATAAAGTCTCACGCTGCAATACTGAAGGATCCTATAGGCAAAATCCTGAATTATGCAGGAAGCATTTTAAAAAAATGGGGAAAAATACA
Source organism: Elephantulus edwardii (assembly GCF_000299155.1). Lineage (NCBI taxonomy): Eukaryota > Metazoa > Chordata > Mammalia > Macroscelidea > Macroscelididae > Elephantulus > Elephantulus edwardii. The sequence goes on along the minus strand of NW_006399788.1, from coordinate 2,839,756 downwards.
CAAAGCCACTGTACCAAAAAGCACTGATTGACACTGAACTATTTCAGGAAGTAGTACTTGATCAAGAACCAGTGCTGCTAAAGGAAGGAGTCCAAGCCTCACTGAAGGAATTGGCAAAATATAAGATTCTAAGAATTAATGGAATATCAATTGAGGTACTTCAGTAAACAGATGCAGCCTTGAACATGTTTACTTGTTTTTGCCAAGAAATTTGGAAGACAGCCTTCTGGCCAATTGCATGTTTGAGCTTATTAAACAAAAAAAATATTCTCTAGAATGAGGAAATTATCAAACAATCTCTTTAATGCCACAGGTAAGTAAAATCCTACTTAGGATAATTCTGACAGAGAATTTCCAGAAATGCAAGCTGGGTTTGGAAGTGGTTGTAGAAGAGATATCACTGCTAATGCCAGATGGCTTTGGGCTGAAAGAAAAGAATATCAGAAAGGTTTTTTTCTTGAACTTTATTTACTATTTAAATACATTAAACTGCATGGATCATAATAAATTATGGCTAACATTGAATTGTGGTGCTGGAGAGGAGGCTTGAACATTCTATGGACCACCAAGAAAGTAATTAAGTCTCTCTTTGAGAGGGTGAAACCAAGTTTCTCTTTGAAGGCTAGGATTTTGAAGCTCCATCTCAGATACTTTTGGAACAATCCTTGCAGAAGGACATTATATATGGAAGGGTGGAGGGACAGCACAGGAGAGGAAGACACCTGATGAGATGGATTGATACAGTAATTGGTGAAATGGGGGTAGGTGTGTCCGAGTCAATGAGACTGGCTCAGGATGGGGCAGGCTTCAGAGCTGTTGTATAAAGGGTCACTATGAGTTGCCGGTGACTCAACAGCACCTAACAACAACATTGAGAAGAAAGGAAATCCCAGAGTAGTTAGTTGTGCCCATGTAAAATCTGTACATAGACCAAGGAGCAGATGTTTAAACCAAATAAGGTAACATTGCATTTTTTAAAATCAGGAAAGGTATGCATCAGGATTGTATCTTTTCATCAAACCTATATTCAGTTTGTATGTTGAGTAAATAATTTTAAGAAACTAGGTGCAGAATGAGAGGAGCTACGTTGGCCTAGTGGACAGAAAGTTATGCTACCAAGCCCAAGGCAGGTGATTTTAATCTGTGGCCCTCAGGCCTGGTTGAAGCTGTTTTTCTGTCAAACATTCTTCTAGGTGGTATAGCACTGGTCTGTGCATTGCTGTACAGAGGTAAGTTGTGGTCACTGTGAAGCTGAACACTGTGACACTGATGTGCCAAATGTGATAATGGTTACCCATGGTGGACAGCATTTGGTGGAGCTTCCCGATTAAAACAAGCCTGGAAGCAGGAGTGGTATCCACTTCTAAATAGCTTGCCTCCGGAAACTCTATGTACAGTGCTCAGGTCTTTTGTTCATAGCATCGCTATGAGTCATCTATTACTCGATGGCACCTAACAACAACAACAACAGATTCAGACTGTGGCTTCAAGATTAGAGGCAGACCAATTTACAGCCTGCATTATGCACATTTTATAACTTTGGTTTGGGAGAGTGGAGTGAAAAGTACTTGAAGAATTTACTAAACAATTTCAGACTATAGCCTTCAATAGGGATTATACAAAGGGAAAAATATCCTTAGAACTGGACCAATAAGCAACATTATGGAAAAAAAGATTGAAGTCATCAAGAGTTTCATTTTACTTAGATATATTACCAACATCCCTGAAAGTAGGAGTCACAAAGCCAAAAGGCATACTGCATTGAACAAATGTGCTGTCAGGGACTTCTTTATAGGGCTATAGAATAAAGATGTCAGTTGAAAAATGAAGGCATCACTGACTTAAGCATGGTATTTTCAATTGTTACATATGCATGAAATGAAGAGCTATAAAGAAGGAACAACAAAGACGACTTGATGCCTTTGAATTCTGGTATTAGTGAAGAAAATGAATGTACAATGGGCAATCAAGAGGAGCGACCTCTGTCAGGGAGCTCTAGTGGCTTAGTGGTAAGAAGCTGTGCTGACATCCTGAAGGCATGTGGTTCGAACCCACCAGCTGCTCTGCAAAAGAATGGAAAAATCTCCTCCTGTGCAATTTACTGCCTCTGAAAATCCTCTGGAGTGTCGGCTATGAGTCAGTTCCAGCTCTACAGCATACAACAACAAGAGATAAAATAAGTATGTGTTGGGAAAAGTGCAACCATGGTGCTTCTTAGATGTCCAGATGGTGAAAGTATATTGGGTATCTTCTTAGAAGAACTAGTGTCTGGAAAATTATATCATGCTTGGAAAAGTCGGAGGTCAACAAAGGAAAGGCAAACCCTCAACTAAATAAGTAAACATGGTAACTGCAACAGTAGGATTAAACACAGTGGAGGTTGTGAGAATGGTACAAGGTCAGGCAAAGGGTTGATTTGTTTGTTGTACTACGAGTTGATCTGTTACCGCTATAAGTTCAGAGCAGACTCCACAGCACCTAACCACAACATAACAGGGGTTAGGGCTTTAAGATAAATTTGGAGAGATGTATTTCTATTTATAATAAAATATTAAGAAGTACCAAAAAAGTAAACTACTACCCAGTTAAATAGAGTGATTACCCAGTTTCCCTGATTCCATGTCCATATCTCTTTACTCTTCACAAAGCCGTAGAGCGAGGACAGTCATGTAGACACTTGTTACTCTTGTTAGGTTGAATACAACTCATTGCAACCCTACGAACAACTGATCTGAACCCAGTCCTGTTCTGTGCCATCCTCCTCATCTCTGACACACTCAAGTCTCCTACTGCGATCACTGTATCAACCTACCTGGTTGAGGGTCTTCCTCTCCTTCACCACCCCTCTACCTTTCCAAGCATGATGTCCTCCAAAGAATAACTTCTTTTATCAACATACTCAAAGTACATGAGAGGAAGCTTTATCATCTTTGACTCCAAGGAACAAGCACTCTGGCTACACCTTCTCTAAGACGTATCTATTTGTTCTTTTGGCAATCCACAGGATGTTCAAAACTTTACTCCAATACCACAATTCAGGGGTGTCAACTCTTCTGTTATCTTTAGTTATTGTCCAGCTCTCAGATGCCTAGATAGTGATTAAAAAGACCAAGGGCTGAATCAGGCATACCTTAGTCCTCAAACTGTCCTTGGTAATTTGGAGAGGTCCTCAACTATGGACATTTCCAGTGCAATACGTCTCCTGATCTCTTGATCACTACTACCAAGTGTATTGATTGTGGATCCACATAAGATGAAGCTGCTGACAGTTTCACTCAAGCCCCTGATCTCATTCCACGTGCTTCTCTAATCTCTGCTAAAGTTCTTTCTTCCTAAAGCAACCATTTTCAAATTAAAAACTAACATCCCTGGACTTTCCTCAAGAGATGCAACTGTTTTTAGCTTTGGCTGTTTTTAGCAACGCTGACCTGTACACTAGCTTCCTTTTAGCATGAATCTTGGGAGGAGCAATGGAGAAACAAGAAAGAAGGTCTTCCCAGAGATTGCCTTCTTCTCGCTCTGTTTTCAAACAAGCCAGATTTGTTTTGCTTCATATTCACTCTGTAATCCATTTCAAACCGCTTAAGACCCACACAGGGAGCATTGGAGTTCTTCCTAACAAATGCAACTTTGGCTTATTGTTCACTTTTAAAGGGACAGAGGCATTTCCTGTTTTATATTCCAGCCTGTTGTACTGTGTTGCTTCTTATTATGTAAAGTCCTTGATTCCTTAATAGTTTTAGAATCCTATACATTTAAAACCTGGGGTTTTGAAATAAAGATGGGCAAGTGTAGGCTCTGGGCTGGTGCACATTGAAACTGAAAAGACAAGACACTGTAAGAGTCAGGAAGACTATAAGGAAAATGTGTTGCATACATTGAGGCAGTGTCATTCTGCCAGGAATGCAACTATTTACCAAAGTAAAACCATATCCATGTACTGTAGTACTTGGTAATAATATCATTTCAAGAGTTTCTTTTCTCAAAGGGCCCATAAATGCTAAGATTCCTGAGCAAATGCTATGTGCCAGGAACTGCTAAAAGCATGATATGTAATATTTCCTTTTGTTCTCATAAAAACTCCCTCCTGGAAGTGTTACTATGCCCATTTTACAGATGCTGATTTTCTAGATAAGGAACCTGAGATTTGAAGCCTTTAATACAAGTGGTCTGGCTTGTAGAATTAACAAGTGACTAATAAGATCTCGGGTTTGGAAACTCAGGTCACCTGACAAGACAGATAAAATCCCATCTCACCACAGCACTGATTTTCATCTGCTTTTTCTGAACAAGTCTCTTGCCCAGAGTTCCTAGAGGAAAAGGCTTTGGGGGAAAAGCTGTGTGACTCAGGCAGCTCAAGTCAATACAAATGTATAAATCAAAAGAGATGCACAAAAGTTTAGCCAGTCAATTTTCACATGTGGATTTTCCTTCTATCCCATCCTCTTTACTAGTTAGTTTCCCTACATATAAATGGAAAAAGGTTAACTGGAAGGGTTGTTCACTTCCCCTCTTACTCCAGTAATTTTTTAGTTTTAAAAATGAAAACTTAATATAGGAATGACATTTACCTAGGACCCCAGAGCTGGTTGGATCTTCATTGCCCCAGCTAACTTCATTCAGCTATAGGACAGAATTGTTGTCGTTGTGTGCCATTGAGTCAAGCACCACTCTTATTGACCCTATGAACAAAAGATTTGAACTCTGTTCTATTTTGTGCCATCCTCACACTTCCTGACACACAAGAGCCCATTGCAGCAGTCACTGTGTCAATCCACCTGGTTGAGGGTCTTCCTCTCCTTCGTTGACTCTGTAGGAGTTCCAAGGATATACTCAGGTGGCTTAGTGGGAAAGAGCTGCACTGGCAATCAAAAAAATAAACTCTCGCATGATTAACAGCCTCTGAAAACCTGCTGCGTGGTCAGCTATGAGTCAGTTCAAATTCAATAGTACACAACAATAACAAAGGGGTTCCAAAGCTATAAACTTTGTGAATCCTGTTTCCTTCCTATGTTCCTTGCTCTAGTTGGTAGACTTGAACCACTGACCTTTTGGTTAGCAGCCAAACTGTTTAGCCACTGCACCATGATGTGTTCTTTCATCCACCTGCATGCATTGAACAAGAATTTTATACTAAAAATGAGCAAAGCTGAACATAAAGTCTCTCTTATTTTGCTTATGCTTTAAGAAAAAATAAAATGTAGGAGCCTCGAGGTAGCAAAGCTGAGTTTTTGTGGCTTCCCCCCCACCATTTCACACTCGTTGTTGATTAATTCCATGTTTTTCTATAAGCAGTCGTACTACAATATCACTCAAAATGCAGATGGAGGACACAGCAGGGAAAGCATGAATGAGAAGCTGTGTCACAGGGATCCAGTGACTCGGACTTTGTTCTCATGGTAACCCTGATGTCAGAGAAGCCCTGGTGGGAGTGAATAGCCTTGTAGAACAAAGCCACCTGCCCAGAACCTCTTAATCTTCAATGTACATATTCTTACTAATTTCATGAGATTGGCACCTGGGAGGTTTATACAGAATAGGACAGCTAGACAAAGAAGCCATCACACTGGCAATGACATGGAGATATCACAATGACATCACAGACTGGGCAATGGAGCTCCACAGTGGACAGATTACAAAGGGCCACCTTTATTCCAGGCTTCCAAGCAGCCCCTAGGAGACAGGATGTTTTGACAACCGTATTTCTCAGTACATGAACAGTATGCTTAAAACTGGGTCTTAGAAAATACACAAGGCTCTGTTGCCTCTAGACAGAACCTCTGCATTTTCAGGCCAGTGTTTCCCACCTGAGATGATTGGAATTGTGAGCGTTCATCTAGGTTGTCATCAAATCACTGGTCTGCTGATTTTGCCAACAGAATAAACAAGCCTTTTTTTTTTCTTTCCCAAATATAATGAAGGAACTGTAATTTCCCATCCATGGAGGTAGAGTATCTCATAAAACAGCAAAGTATGAATACAAGGTAATGAAAGGCCTCGTGCAAGAGAAGCAGAGAGATGAGAAGCGTTTCTTGCTCTAGCTGGTGGACTTGAACTACTGACCTTTAGGTTAGCAGCCAAACTAACCACTGCACCATGTGTAGTGTATAGAGAAACACGTAGTGAGCACATGGATATGTCACAGGATAACTGTAAGGCTTAATTGAGACTCTTCTTAGAAGGTAATTTAATTCACCAGTTGATTCATTCAGCACCTCCTACGCTGTAGCATGAACTCCTTAGTAGCACAATTAGGTGCTTTACAACTAACTGAAAGGTTGGCACTTAGGAAGAAAGGCCTGGCTATTTACTTCTGAAGGGTCACTACTACTTCTGAAAACCCTGAGGGCCACAGCTTCGCTCTGCATTTATGGGACCACTGGGAATTGGAATTAACTGAATGGCCTCTCACAAAAATGCCACCAAGAACACTCTCTAATAGTCACTGTAGAAAGATCTGGGACAAAATAGAGAATAGAACACAGAGGCCATACTCCCAGTCCTCATGAAACTCACTATTTGGATGAGATGAGCTGGGAATGTGAAGGAAAACAAGAGGAGGCAGACCATTGAGTCCGTTGTTATGAGCATGGAATGGAGACCAGGAGGGTGTGATGTTGCTCGCTAACCCTGTCCACTGGGATGACACGATCGAACTCTGTCACTTCCATACTCCCCTCAATCTCTCCAATTTGACCACGTTATCTATTCTTTTCCCTCTTGCTTCCTCTTTCTAGCCACACTGGTCTCCTTCTTAGTTCCATTTCTCAGCCATGTTAGGTATCCTCCTGACTCAGAGCCTTCTCACTCACTCATTCCTCTTCCTGGAATGTGCTTCTCGGGACTTCTGCGTGGTTTCCTTCCACATCTTCTTTAGATCTTCACATAAGTATCACTTCAGGGAAGCCTTCCATGTCAATTACGAAGTCTCAACTCCCTTTCCTCTTTCCTGTTTTGTTTTCCCTGCATTTATCATCCTCTACCATGCGTATGTATTTATTTTGTCTATCGCTATTACTAAATTTTAGGTTCTGGGAAAAGTAGGGATTTTTGTCTACTTTGTTGACTGCCAAGTTCTTAGCGTCTAGAACTGTGTCTGGCAGGCAGCCAGGAAATATGTGAATGTTTAAAAAATGTTGATAGAGCTCTTTCTGACTTTGCTGCTGCCGTGGCACCACTGAAAACACCTGTGCTGAAGGGAGCGGGGGCGGGAAGAGAAGGAGGTTCTGAAGTTCACCCTTGGTTATACCCAGCCAGTAGAGGATGGAATCATAGACGCAGACAATTTTGAGCAGTTTCCTCAAAAAAGATTCAAGGTTCACGGGAAAGCTGGTAATCTTGGTGGAGGGGTTGTAACTGTCAAAAGAAACAAGAGCAAAACAACTGTAACCCCTGAGATGCTTTTTTCCAAAAGATATTTGAAATATCTCACAAAAAAAAAACATTTGAGGAAGAAGAATCTATGTGATTGGTTGCACATCGTTGCTAAGAGCAAAGAAAGTTATGAATTACGTTACTTTCAGATTAACTAGGAGGAAGAATATGAGGATTAAAACTCATTTACCTTGAATATTTTGTATAAACCATTGAATAAAATACGGGAACAAAAAAAAGGTTGATGTATTAAAAATTTCCCCAAGTAGTTAAAATGGGAATTGTGCTTAACCGCTAATTAAAGTTTGGAGGTTCAAGTTCACACAGAGGTGTCTCAGAAGACAAACCTGAAGATTCACTTCAGGAAATAATCAGCCATGTAGACACAATGGCACACAACTATTCTAACATGCTGTGAGTTGACAGAATCAACAACTTGTTACCTAGAAAAGCAAAATCATACTCATAGGTGTATATGACTTGACTGAACCTAGATATTTTCAATTTAGATTAACATTATAGCATAAGGCCTTTCCCCCATCTTTCATCCTGGAAGAAATTTGTTTGGTGCTTCCCCCCACCCCCCATTCTATATTATGAAACAAATCAAGTATTTTTCCGCTGAAATCACCTTTACTCAAACACACTTATGCACACACTACAAAATATAGATATTTTGTATATGGATATTTCCTAAAATCAAGCACACAACTATCAAGCCATTGTTTTTGTAGAGAGTCAAGAAGTAAAGTTGGAGAGGTCAGAATTTACAGTCCTCAGAGTCAAACACTCAAGATTTCTTAGAGTAACAGAGTCTATAACCTTGGTTGAAAAGATAGAGCAGAGCAAAAAAGAGCTGAGAAAAGCAGAGAGGGAATTAACCTTCAAGACATGCAATTCTGACTTCAAATCCTAACTCTGCTGTACATGGCCTTAACAACTCTGTCTTGGCTGTCTTATTGAAAAACTAGGATTGCTCTGCCTTCCTTGTACAGCTGTGATTAGGTTTAAACGAGAAAATGGAAATATATAGAAAGATACATTGCTCAAGACTTCACAAGTTGACTCAGGTTTTCACTCAATAAATATTCACTGCAAGCTTGCTGGCTACCAAACAAGTGCTGAGTAAGTGCTGGGTACTAACAAGACTATTAACCAAGCAGATGGAGACTTTGCTCTCAGGGTACTTATCATCCCTTAACTCGCTGCCATCCAGTCGGAAATTACTCATAACTGACCCTCCAGTGTATTTTCAAAATCTGTAAGTCACGGGGAGGAAATGATTCATCTTTCTCCCCAGGAGTGGTTAGTAGATTTAAACCATAAAAAAAGTACCACCTTCACACTAGCAGTCTAAATCCCTATAGATTCCACCAGCAGAGATCAAAGGTACTTATGTTGTTTGGTGCCGTTGAGTGTAATTCATGGTGGTTTTATGAATAACAGCTATGAACTCTGTCCTATCTTGTGCATCCTCATCACCTCTGACACACTTGAGCCCATTGCTGTAGTCACTATGTCCATCCATCTGGTTAAGGGCCTTCATTTCTTTTACTGACCCTGCACCTTTCCAAGCATGATGTCCCTCTCCAAGGAATAATCTCCTTTGGCCCAAAATACAAGATGAAGTGTGGTCATCTTTGCCTCTAAAAACTATTCTAACTGCTCTTCTTCCAAGTAATACCTGTTTATTCTTTTAGTAGTCCAGGAGATATTCACTAATTTTCTCTAACACAAGAGGTCAAAGGCATCAATTCTTCTTCTGTCATCCTTATTTATTTGTCCAAATCTCAGATGCATAGCAAGTGATGGAAAAGACCATGGCCTATATCAGGTATACCTTTTCTTTAACATAATCATTGGCTCTTAGTATTTTGACAAGGTCCATGACATAGGACTTGTCCAGTGCAATATGTCTACTGATCTTCTGACTACTAGGACCAAGAGTGTTGACTGTGGATCCGAGTAAGATGAAATAATTGGCAATTTCAATATTTTCTCCATCTATCAAGATGTTGCTTATCAGTCTAGTAGTGGTGGAGATTGTAGTCTTCTTGATACTGGGATATAATCCAAAGGTACTTAGAGTCTAGTGAAATTGAGTAAAGGTTTCATTTTCTTTTTCTCCTTTAGAGTTAAAAGACACTAAATTTTTTCTGATCAGACTAACTAACATCTAAAGTGTGGAATTGAGTACAATTCGTCATATATCTCTCATGGATGTTCTCTCAATTCTACAATTTCCTCTGTCTCCAGAAGTCTCCTTCGCAGGCCTCCCTTATACAGGAAAGACTGAATTTTTTTTTCCTGTCCCAGGAAAGAAAATATTTAACTTTCTGAACAATTCTACTTAATTTCGTCAAAGCCTTGTAGGCTGACTACCTAAAATAATGTTACCTTCATGAGACCACTGAGTCATGCTGATACCATTCACTGGTATTTTTCTAGTAACTACAACAGCTCTAAGGAGCTCTGGTAGCACCATAGTTAAGAGCTAGATTGTTAGTCAAAAAGTTGACTGTTTGCAAAAGACCTATACAAAGAAAACCACAGAAAATTTCTATGAGACACAATAAAAGATCTAAATAAATGGAGAAAATGTTTCCTGTTCTCAATATCGTGCACATCACAATCCTACCAAAAGTAATCTACATGTATAATGCAATCCCAATAGAAATACCAAATTCATTTTTTAAAGAGATAGAAAGGGAAATTGTGACGTTTATATGGAGAGAAAAAAGACCCCACATAAGCAAAGCATTTCTGAAAAACAAAAATGAAGTGGGAGGCAAAGCACTCCCTGACCTCAAAACCTACTACACAGCAGTAATAACCAAAACAGCATGGTACTGATACAATGATGGACACACAGACAAATGGAACAGAATTGAGAACCTAATAATGAACCCAGATATTTATGGTCAACTGATATTCAACAAGAAAATAAAATCTATCAAGTGGGGAAATAGCAATCTCTTCAACAAATGGTGCTTATAAAACTGGGCTGCTACCTGCAGAAAGCTGAAACAGGATCTACAACTCACACCATACACAAAAATCAACTCAAAGTGGATCAGAGACCTGGGAATAAAGCCCCAAAACATAAAGTTCTTCAAAGACAAGCTAGAATCAAGTGGTATAAAGACACTGCCAAATACAGCCAGAAATGAGCAATCTAGTGAGGATAAAATTGATGAATGGGATGTCCAAAGATTAAGGCCCTATGTGTATCAAAAACTTTTCCTAAAAGAATGAAAACAAAACCTACTGACTAGGAAAAACATTTGGCAATAACATTTCAGACAATGGTCTCATATCAAAAGTTTACAAAATCCTATAGGGCCTCCACAAGAAAAAGACTGATAACATAATTGCAAAATTAGAAAAAGACATAGAAAGACATTTTAGAGAGGAAGATATTTGACCAACAAACCAACAGACACATGAAGAAATGCTCAACAGCACTGGCAATAAGAGATGCAAAGCAAAACCACAATAAGATACCATCTCACTCCAGTAGCAGTGGCAAAGTGTAACAGGACAGCAAGTAATAAATGTGGGAGAAGATGTGGCAAGATAGGCACTCATAAACTTTTGGTGGGATTGTAAAATGGTACAACTACTCTATAAGGATGTTTGGTATTTCCTCAGAAAGCTGAACATAGAAATTCCATATGACCCAGCTATTCTACTGATTGGAATAGACCCTAAGAAAATAAGAACTGAGATACAAACAGACTTGTACACCAATATTCATAGCAGTGTTATTCACTATAGCAAGAACATGGAAATAGCCAATGTCCAACTACAATCGAATTAATTAAGAGATTATGGTTCAGTCACATGATAGAATACTACACAGCACCCATGACCAATGATTTTGTAAATCACTACCTAACATGAGACGGACTGAAGAGCATTATGCTAAGTGAATTAACTCAGTCCCATAAGGGCAAATACTGTATAAGGCCATTATTGTAGAACATGTATGAGGATCTAAAGGGAGGAGGAACAGAGGGGAAATGTTGGGTGTGAGAGAGGTTGGGTGTTCAATTATAAGGTCACACAATTTGATGGGTGAAGAAAGCGATGAGTAAAGGAAATGGGAAAGATCCAGTGTGGGAAAAACAATGTATATGAACTCTGTAAGTAAATCAGTACAAAAGAAAAATTTTAGTTACGTTTTTTAAAAAGTTAACTGTTTGCTTCTCTGCAAGAAAATATGAGAGTCTTTCTATAAAGACTATAAATTTTATAGTTCTGTCTACACTGGCTAGCCATGCTAGTCAACACTATAGCAACAGATGACAGCAGTCTCCATACCTTTTCAACATGTATGCAGAGCAGATTATCTGAGAGGCTGGGCTCTAT
>NW_006399788.1:2821987-2827271 GCF_000299155.1 Elephantulus edwardii | reverse complement strand
GGGATGGGTGTGTCAGAGGCGGTGCGGTTGGTGCAGGATAGAGCAGACTTTAGGGCTGTTGTGCATAGGGTCGCTATGAGTCGGAAACGACTCGACGGCACATAACAACAACAACAAGGTATTTAATATTCAAAATAATTCAACGTTGTGACTGTTAGATGCCGTCAAGCTGACCGTGACTCACAGTGACCCCATGAAGAGTAGATCTGAACTTTGTCCTATTCTGTGCCATCATCACCTCTAATAGACTTGAGCCCATTGTTAGAGTCACTGTGTCAATTCATATTGTTGAAGGTTTTCCTCTCCTTCACTGACCTTCCACCTTTTCAAGAATAATACCCTTCTCCAAAGACTGACCCATCCTAACAGCACACTCAAAATACATGAGATGAAGCTTCACTATCCTCGCCTCTGAGAAACACCGTGGATGCACCCTCTCCGAGATATATTTGTTTGCTTTCTTGGCAGTATGGGATATTCAGTACTCTTCTTCAAAATCACAACTCAAAGGCCTCACCTCTAACACCCAAGGCATTTTCCCATCCATGAGGAAGAAAATGAGGGAGCAACTTGTGTTCAGATAAGTAAGTAGTCAGAGGATGGGATTGGAAAAAGGACCATCCAATGCCTACTGGGGAGCTCTGATGGTTTCCGAAAAGAGGTTGTAAGAAATTGCACTGTCACCACAAAGGCATCCATGTTGAATCTACTGAGTCTATCAGCTGCTCCACAGAAGGAAGATGGACAGTCTCCTCCTGTGCATTTTACCGTCTCTGAGAACTCACTGGAGGATCAGCTCTGGGCCTGTTCTGACTTGATGCCGCATAACAATGCCTGGAAAAGGCATATTATCCCACACATACAAAACACTTGCCTGAGCACCCAAGGAAGCCAACTGTGGTGAAGCCTAAGCAGGACCTTGTGAGGGAGTTAGATAGTGCGAAGGTATCATGAGTTTGCCTGCAGTCTCCTCTTATTACTGGTCCTCCTCATTGCTTCCTTTAACAGAAACAACAACAAATGACAGTGGCATGGACAAGAGTCGTGAGCCCCTGGGACAAATTCTCTGTTTTTCCATTTACTTTTTTAGCAGACAGCATCATCCGTCTCCTGAACAATCAGTGCTTACACTAAGTGGGACCACAGACCACAGTGCAGGAAGGACATGCCTCTTCAAAATCCAGCTCTGTCACTCACTGATCAGGTAGCCCAGAACAACCCATAACCTCACTGGCCTCAGTTTCCTTAAATGTAAAGAGAAGACTAAAAGTTTCTCTGAGAAGCAGATGGATTCCATGTTTGGTGATAGACGTGAAATACAATGTCTGGGGTGGTATAAGGCTTTATCTCAGGCTCAGCATATGTGTGTCTTCCGTTCACATATCAGAGATTAATCTATCCACAGATTATTCATAATTGTGATTTTCTCTAAAATTCTTCCATTAGTGTTTGAACCATTATTCTAAGGTATAGGGCCAATATAATAAAATCTAAGAAAATAAAGACCATATCTGTTTTGCTCACATTTATATGTTTTGCTTAGCATAAACTATTGTTGCATGCCACCAAATCCATTCCATCCTAGAGGATGGAGTAGAAATGCTCAAAAGGGTTTCTAACACTTTAATCTTTTAAAAAGGAGACAGTCCATTGTGTGAATATACCACAGCTTCTCTATCCATTCGTTGATGGTCACTCAGGTTGTTTCCAACTCTTTGCTATTGTGAACAAAACCATATTGAAAAACAAGGAACTCATGAAATATTACTCAAAATGGGTGACCCTGGAGGACATTATGCTGAGGAAATATCTCAGACACAAAAGGGCAAATACTGCATAGTGCCACTGTTGTAAAACAGGACTGACATCGGGTTGAGGGGAGACTGAGAAAGATGGGATTAATTATGTATGCTGCATTGAAACAGATGAGAGAGAGAACTATTTAAAAGGGATGTATGATTAGGTATTATTGTCATGACAGGAGTCCAGAAGCACAGTATGTTATGACAGGCTGAAGCACAGTAGAGATGGGGAGAATGGCCCCAGATTGAGCCAGATTTCACTCTGTTGTACCTGGAGTCACTATGAGTCACAGCCAACTCAATGGCACCTAGCAACTTTAACCTGGAAACTGTCTTATGGCCCATGCTTACCTTCCTAAAGGCTCTTCCATAGTCTTATTTCAAACAAAAGGATTTTTAATATAAACCTGTGTTTTATTCAGAGCTCAAGCAGCCTAATGGAAAAGAGAGTTGTGCTGCCAACTCAAAGGAATGTACTTCAAATCCATCAGGAGAAAGATGGACCATCTCCTCACATGTGATTTCCTCACAGGCTTCTGAAAATCTATGGGTCATCTATGAGTTGGTTCTGGCTCAATGGAACAGAGCATTGTTCAACACTCTTGGGGCCCCCTAGGAAATAAAACATATTCCTTTCCCCCATGGAAGCATGATCTGGTTGGGGTAAAGAAGGCTTTATACTCTTGAAAATGTCAAGTGAGCAGGAAAAACAATCAGTGTTGGAAGAGGAGAACTGAACTGAATAAAGGTTTCTTAAATGTTCTGGTATTTGAACTGGTTTTTGAAGAATGTGTTGACAGACGCTACGCAAGAAAATGTCACCTTAAAATGAAACTTTCTTTGGTCACCTAATTGTCCCTAAAATAGTCAAATCCAATAGACTTTAAATGTAAAACTGGGTAGAACAATTCAGTGACAACACAGGTCAGATTTAGGCTTTATGACAGACTCTACTTAAGTGGTTGTCCATTATATATTCTTGCCTTCTTCCCTACTGACAGAAACATAATCCAGTTTAGAAATCACTCTGTGCTCCAGTAAATGTACTCAATTTTTTTAGCGGATATTCTAAGAGAGGTATCCATGTGACTTAGTTCTGAGCACTGAGAAAAGCAGAAGATACTGAGTCAAGTTTTTAGACAGTGATGCTCAAAATAAGAAATTATCAATAAAAAAAATAATAAAGAATTCATCATAAAGTATTCCAGGTGTAACTGCTGATAAATGAACCCCTGCTTCCAGGAAGGTTCTTTTAAAGGACTAGGCTCAGTGTCAGGTGTATTGCCACTTTAGCCTTCCTCTTCTTCCTGGTCCAGTGACTGACTGTACACCAGTCATTACACAATAATGAAGACAAAAGCACACACTAAGGATGAAAGATCAGAGAAGAGGATCTGGGTCTTCAGTGATGGAAGAGCTGCCACACTGAAGACTATTTCCAAATTCATGTTTAAATGGTGGTGGTGTTGGATGCTGTGAAGTTGGCTACAACTAAAATCTATTGTCAAGGCACTCTCCAAAGTGCTAAAAAGTAATCACATCAGTTTAAAGACTAAGGTGTACTTGATCTAAGCCATAGTATTATTAATCACTTTCTATTCATCTGAAAGTTGGACTATGAATAAAGAAGACATAAGAAGACTTAATTCCTTTAAATTGTGGTGTTAAAAGAGAAGAGTACTGAATATCCCATGAATGTCAACAGGAGAGATAAGTAGCTTGGAGGAAGTGCAAACAGGGTGCTCCTTAGAGGAAAGATGGTGATCCTTTGTATCACATACTCTGAGCACGTTGTTGGAAGAAGCTAGACTTTGGAAAGGAAAACCATACTAGAAAAGGTGGACAGTCTTTGAAAGAAAGAAAAACTTCGGAAAGATTAACTGACACAGTGACTGTAAGAGTGTGCTCAAGTATATCAAAGATCATGGTAATGACACAGAATGGGGGAGGTTCCTATCTGTTGTTCAGAGCATCACTGTAAGTGTTAGTTGACTCAATGGAATCTAACAATGACAACAAAGTAGCCCTATAAACAACAGATGAAATCCTACTCAATTTAGCACCATCTGCTAAATTTAGCACCATCTGTCCTTAACCTATTGTTGCAGTTACTGTGTCAATTCATTTCTTGAAGTTTCCTCTTCTTCAACAACACTCCATTTTCCAAGCAAAATATTCATCTCCAGGGACTGGTTCCTCCTGACAGCAGGCCTGAAATAGAAACTCAAAGAAATTCCCTGTTTCTTTAAGCTTCTTCTAATTGGGTTTTCTACTACTGTACTTAAATAGCATCCTAGCCTATTGGCAGCATCATGATGGATGATGAAAAGATTGAGATTGTTGACAGCTTCGGTTTGCTTGGCTCTAAAATCAACACTCTTTGTACCAGCAGCCAGGAAATTAAAAGATGAATTGCACTGGGAAAGTCTGCTGTCAGAGACCTCTCCAAGGTACTGAGAAGCAACAATGTCAGTCTGGAGACTAAGGTGTGCCTGATAAAGGCCACGGTCTTTGCAATTACTTGCTATGCATCAGAGAAATAGACAATGACTAGGCATGATAGAATGAGAGCTGATGCCCTTGAGCTTTGGTGCTGGAGAAGAATATTGAATATACTGCTAGGAGAACAAACAAGCTTGTCCTGGAGAGGGTGAAACCAGGCATCTCCTTGGAGGCAAGGATTCTGAAGCTCCAGCTGACATACTTTGGACATGTTGCCAGGAGGGACCAGTCCTTTGAGAGGGATGTCAAGCTTGGGAGGTGGAGAAACAGCTCAGGAGAGGAAGACCCTCGATGAGATGGATTGATTCTGTCACTGGAGTAATGGGGATAGATGTGTCAGAATCAGTTAAATTGGCAGGGGATAGAACAGAGTTTAGGGCTGTTGTATATAGGGTCATTATGAGTCACAAGTGACTCGACGACACATAACAACAACAACTAATATTGGCATCATTTCCATATGTAAATGTAAAAGGGTTATCAGTCTATTCTAATCATTGTAGAAGAGTTGAAACTTTTCATGCCTGGACGTTTCAATTTCTCAATGCAGTTTATTTCAATCAGAATAATCTCAATGAGTGCTGTTGCTATTTTTGTTGTGATTCAGTGCCATCGAGTCAATTACAACTCATAGCAACCCTATGGAAAACAGATCTGAACCTTATCCTATCCTGTACCATTACCACACTACACATGCTCATAGTCACTGTTATAGTTACAGTGTCAAACTACCTTCTTGAGGGTCTCTGACCCTTTATCTTTCCCAGAATAATGTCTATCCTCCTGTTACATACCCAAAATATGTGAGGCAAAGTTTCACCATCTTTGACTTCATTTTTTTTTTATTTTCTACCAGAAGCCAGGAAATTAAAAAGCATATTGCCATGAGAAAGTCTGCTGTTAGGGACCTCTCCAAAGTACTGAAGAGCAATGGTGTCTCTCTGGGGACTAAGGTGCATCTGATACTGGCCATGGTCTTT
>NW_006399788.1:2801482-2817012 GCF_000299155.1 Elephantulus edwardii | reverse complement strand
TGAGCCTCTACATCTTGTGGTTCCTAACCTGTACACTATAATAGACAAAGTATCATTACTATCACATGCAAGCAAAATATTCCTAGAGATCATCCAAAAATGGCTAAAACAGTGCATTGACAAGTAACTGCCACAGCTCAAATCAGATTTAGAAGAAGCTATGGCGCCAGGGATATCATTGCTGATGTAAGAAGAATCCTGGTAGAAAGCAGAAAATACTGTGTTATAGTGTACTGTCTATATTGACTATACAAAGGCATTTGACTGTGTGACAACAAACTATGGCCAAAACTGAGAAGAGAATCTCAGAACACTTACTTGTGCTCATATGAAATGTGTATCTACACAAAGAAGCTTTTATATGAATGGAACAATACTAAATTGTTGAAAACCAGGACTAGTGTGCTTCAGAGTTGTAGCCTTTCTCCATACCTCTTCACTCTCTATGCTGAGCAAATAATTCATGAAACCTGACTCTATGAAGAAGAATGTGACATCAGAATTACTCAACAATAATCTGTGTTATGCATATGACAATACAACTTTGCTTGCTGAAAGTGAGGAGGTCCTGAAACGCTTGCTGCAGAAGATCAAAGACTACAGCTCTCAGTATGGATTATATCTCAACATCAAGAAAACAAAAGTCTTCAGCACTGTGCCAATAGGCAATATTATGAGATGGAGAAACGACTGAAACTGTCAGTAATTTTATCTAACTTGGATCCACAATCAACACCCTTGGTACCAGCAGCTAGAAAATCAGGGTACATATTGATTTGAGCAAGTCCACTGTTGGTAATATCTCTAAAATACTGAAGAGCAATGATGTCAGATTGAAGAATAAGATGCACCTGACTCAAGTCATGGTGTTTGAAATCACTTGTCACCAAGTCCATATTTTCCAATTACTAGATCTTCTTTTTCATTTACCAGACCTTTCCAACTTTTGCATTCCAGTTGTTGTTGCTATTGTTATGTGTCATCAATTCACTTTGCAACTCATAGCAACACTACGTAGCTCTGAATCCAGCCCTACCTCGAGACAAGTTCACTGTCTCTGAAACACCTACCCCCATTATTCAAGTCACTGAGTCAATTCATCTCATTCATGGTCTTCTTCTCTTGTGCTATCCCTCCATTCTTCCACGTATGATGTCCTTCTCCAAGGATTAACCCTCCTGGCAACATATTCAAATTATGAGATGGAGCTTTAGAATTCCTGCCTCCAAGGATCAGATAAACCTGTTTATTTTCTTAGCAATCCATCTTATATTCAGTACTCTTCTCCAGTACCACCAACTCAAAGGAATAGAGTCTTCTTCTATCATT
The DNA here is from genome assembly GCF_000299155.1 of Elephantulus edwardii. Classification (NCBI taxonomy): domain Eukaryota; kingdom Metazoa; phylum Chordata; class Mammalia; order Macroscelidea; family Macroscelididae; genus Elephantulus; species Elephantulus edwardii. The sequence continues at coordinate 2,815,683 of NW_006399788.1, read as the reverse complement.
CTTATTCATTGTCCAGCTCTCCAATGCATAGCAAGTAATTGAGAATACCATAGTTTGGATCAGGTCATAGTTTTGATCTTAGTCTCTAGACTGAAATTGTTACTTTTCATCTGGAGAGAACCCTAACAGCAGATTTTCTCAATGCAATTTGTCTTTATATTTCCTGTCTGCTAGTGCAAAGGGTATTGAATATGGAACCAAGCAAGCTGAAGCTGTTAATAGTCTCAATCTCTTCTGCATCTATCATGATGCTGCCAATTAACCCAGTGGTGAGAATTTTTGTTTTCTTGATGTTGAGCTTCAATCTACACTGAAGGCTGCAGTTCTTGACCTTCTGTAGCAAACTTCTCAAGTCCTCCTCATTTTTAGCAAATAGGGTTGTGTCAACTGCATAACGTACATTAATGATGAGTCTTCTTCAATCCTGATGCTACAATCCTCCTCATAAAGTCCAGCCTTCCAGATGATCTGTTCTTTGTATAGATTGAAAAAGTATGGAGATAAAATGTATCCCTGGCATACATCTTTCCTGATTTTGAACCATGCACTGTTTCCTCCTGGTCCAAATATAGGTTTCATATAATCACAATCAGGTGTTCTGGAATTCCCATTCTTCTTAAGATTAACCACAGGTTTTTGTGACCCACACAATCAAATGCCTTTGCATAACCAATGAAACACAGATAGACATTCTTCTGGTACTGCTTTCAGTTAAGAACCATCTAACATTGGATATAATGTCCCAAGTGCCATGGCCTCTTCTAAACCTAGCTTACACAGTTCTCTGATGATGTACTGTTCCATTCATTTTGGGATAACCTTGAGCAGGATCTTTCTTGCGTGTGATACAAATGATATCATTTGGTAAATTCCACACTCTATCATATCATCTTCTTTTGGAAAGGGTATAAATATGGATCTCTTCCAGTCAGTTAACCAGGTAGTCATCCTCAAGATTTCTTGGCACAACCTAGTGAGTATGTTCAGGGCTGCATCTCTTTGTTGAAATATGTCAGTTTACCAACTGTCAATTTCTGAGGCCTTGATTTTTGCCAATTCCTACAGAGCAGCTTGCACTTCCTTCTTCATCACCATGGCCTCTTTATCATGTTATTTCACTAAATTCTTCTACATCAGCCAATTTTTTTTGTATAGTGACTCTGAGTCAACATTCTTCCCACAGCATCCTTAAGTATCACAACCTGCAGGTTGAATTTGTTCTTCAGTTCCGTTAGCTTAAGAAATGCTGGGTGAGTTTGTTCCTTTTGATTTTCCAACTCTAGTCCTTTATACATTTTATTATAATACTTTGCTTTGTCTTCCCATGCTGCCCTTTGAAATATCTTCTGTTCAGTTCCTTAATTTATTTCTTATCAATGATTATTAATGTATCTTGGCGGTATGTTCCATCAGTTTTAGATTTCAAAAGTTGGACTCTGTGGTTTTGCCCCTACCCATCCACATTCCTCTTCTTTCACTCTTTCCCCTTTTGGGTTTTCATACATGTTTTACTAGTTTTCCTTCTATCTTTATAATAATGGTCTTATGCAGTATCTGCCCTTATGAGACTGACTTAGTTCACTCTTTGTAATGAGTAAGGATGGGTAGGGACAAAACCACAAGGTTGCACAGTTTTGGTGGGAAGAAGGGAAGAAATGGGAAGAATGTGGGTGAAAAGTTGGGCAAGGTACAATGGTGATTAATTTTTATAAACTATAATGTATGTGAATGTATAAAATGTATATGAATGATGAATAGTATGAAACACAATGTATACCAACTTTATAAGCAAATAAATTTTAAAAATAGTAGAATTTCTCAGTTTCTTTATCTTTGTCTTAAGTGGTTGATGCATATATTTGAAAAATACTGACATTAACAAGTCTTCCTTCTATGCTTATGGCTAGTATCTTTGGTCCCAACTTTTACATTCCAGTCACTAATTATTTATTGTTAATGCATTTTTATAACATGTTTGATCAATTTCAGACTGCAGAAGCTGATAGAAATCTTCAATTTCTTAATTTTTAGCTTTAGTGGATTTATGTTAAGTCCACAAAATTGATGATCCAATAGAATTTGGTTCACACTTAGTCTATGTTGTTACTGCTATGCCTTCTAAGTTTGATAAGTGTGTAGACCTGTCCTAACAAGATAAGACATAATGACATTGATTACCTGCAGCCTGTCAAAACAAGATGCTTTCTGCACTACTCTCAAGGTGCGCCAAGTCCTGTCCAGAGCCATCACTCTAGGAACTGTAACTTTAGTTTTCTTCTTTCACTAGAGAAATTATATTTTCTTCTTTACTAGGTCTAAGGAGGTCAAGGCTCAGCTTGATTGCATTCTATCAATACTTAATGACAGAACTATAACTGGAAGTAACAATTTGTTCCCTACTTCAATTCATACTGAGGGGAAATTTTTAAGTGGTTGAGAAAAAGAAAAAAGGCTTCTGAGGGACAACAGCTAAAGATATAGTAATAGAGAAGTATTTAGGATTGTACATGGGACATTGAGTGGAGCGGTCTTATCAAAGTGGAAAGGACCCCTTGAGAACTATGAGGAAAAAAGCTGGAAAGGTAAGCTGGGACCAGATAAAAGGATTGAATGTTATCACATAATAATGGGAAAAGTAAGTGTCAATTGTAGAGGTTTTTTCAGGTTTCAGAACGCTTTCACCCTACATAAGGCCACTTGATCCTCACAAGAACCCTGTGATATGTGTGTGATTCTGATTCCTCTTTGTATAAGAGAAAAGGTCTAGAGAGGTTAAATGAGTTGTCCAATGTTACACACTCATAATCAGTAGATTTGAGACTCAAGCCAGGTTTTTAGCCCCTTGATCCAGTGTTTTGATTTAGATTTTGGCTCGTTTATTTTTAGGTTTTCCTACTGTAAATTGCTGAGAATGGGAATGACATGATCCTTTAAATTGCGCAGAGAGTATTTACATGTATGCAGACAATAAGAAGTAAGTCTGGCAACAGGAAAACTAGCAAAGGCACTTATAAGTTCAATATTTGGTGAAAAGGACTTGAATTAAAGATAATGTCAAGAATGCAAGAGATTCTGCTTAAGATTTTGGCTTAGTGAGACACATTGCACTGTCCAAAGATTAGAGAAAGTAAATGATACAGACATGGATGATAATCTTGGAAACCTGAACACCAGGTGAAAAGACTACAGGAGGTCAGGCAACAGGAAAGTGGGAACAGCAAAGTAGATAGAACCCTGACTGGAAATAACAAATAAAAAAAGGTGGAGAGAACAGACTATGTCAAGCAGCACAGCACAGAGTAGCCATCTTGAAATAAACACATCAGAAATCTAGGATGAGTAGTATAGAAGGCAACTTCATGGACTTTGTAACAGGACATTGAGTAACTCTGTACATATACCCAAAGTAAAATAAGGTCCAGAAAAGCAATGACACCCTCACTCAGTGACTAGAGGAGCGTGTTCTCCCCTCCTTCATATTCACGGTGATTGGTAGAAGAAATTCCTTCATCCCTGAAGCCTTAACTCCCAGAGACCAAGGTCTGAACTCTTTCCCCACCACTCAGCCTGGACCACCAACCTGTTTCACCACACCAACTTCCACCCTTCCTCTGTCTAATGACCTTACCAAGCAATTAGTGGCTTGGACTCAAAAGTAGCCACTCACCCTAATTTTCCCCCAGTAAGTGGCACCAGCCACTCACTCGGCCTTCCTATCTAGCAATGTTAATATTTTTTATTTTCTTTCTCTCTCGCGCGCTTTCTCTCTCTCATTGCCACCAAGTTGGAACTAACTCTTAGCTAACCCTCTGGCAGGTTTTCAGAGGCTGTAAATTGCACGGAAGAAGACTATCCACCTTTTTCCTAAAGAGAAGCTGGTGGATTCGAACCACTTGCCTTTGGGTTGGCAATGAAACTCCCTATCCAGTAGGTCACCAGGTAATATTAATCTCTGATCAAAGACTCTAAGAAAAAAACCAGCAAAAGGAACAAAGAAGGATATTATATAATGACTAAAGGGTCAATTATGTAAGAGGACATAATTATAATAAATATCTACACATCCAATGAAAGAGTTCCAAAATACATAAAACAATATACAAAATTGAAATACAAAATTGAAAGTGAAACAGACAACGTCACAAAAACACATCACTTTTTATGAAGGACAGAATGACTAGAAAGAATCTCAACAAAGATATAGAAGATCAAAACAACATGATCACTATCCTGATTTCATAAATGTATACAGAGCACAATATTGAATGTTCCTTTCCAGCACACATGCATTGTTTTCTCAAATAGGTTAGGTCAATCAGCAAACATCAATAAATTTAAAAAGATAAAAATAAAATAAAGCATCTTCTTAGATCTTAGTACTAGATAGAATCATAAATAACATGAAAACCAAGGAAAAATAAGTCTACAGAAATTGGATAAAATCTGTATATAACCCAAAAACATCAGGATAATGTTACTGCACCCATGAATATATTTACAGAGTTGACAGATGTTATCTCTAGCTATGGATTTAAAATGGGTCCATGAATAGAGTAGAATGTTCAGAAAACAAATTTATAAAAACTTACCATAGCTAAACACATTAAGGGAATAAGTCAATAGGCCTGATAACTCAGGACTATACACTCAAGAGGACATCAGTGTCAATAGAACAGAGTCCACAAAGACAATTTCTACATCCTGCTTAGATGAGTAGTAACTTAAACTATAAATGATTTGGGGTGGGGGATTACATGGAAAGAATATGCTATTAGATAGATAGATAGATAGATAGATAGATAGATAGATAGATAGATATCAGACGAAGCTTCACCTTCTCCAGGACAAACCTGTTTGTTCTCCTAGCAGTCCATGTTACATTCAACACTCTTCTCCAGAACCACAGCTCAAAGGCATCAATTCTCTTTCTATCAACTCCCTGATGCTTAGCACGTAATTGCGAAGACTATAGCCCAGATCAGGCTTACCTTAGTCTCCAGCCTGACATCGTTGCTCTTCAGTACTCTTGAGAGGTCTGTCACAGCTGACTCCCAATGCAATTCGTCTCCTGATTTCCTGGCTGCTGTTACCAAGAGTGTTGATTGCAGAGCCAAGCAAGCTAAAACTGTTAACTATCTCAATCTCTTCACCATCCATACCGATGCTACCAATTGACCCAGTGGTGAGAATCTTTGTTTTCTTGATGTTGAGCTTCAATCCATATAGAAGGCTGCAGTCCTTGACCTTCTGCAGCAAGCGCTTCAGGTCCTCCTCAGTTTCAACAAGCAGGGTTGTGCCATCTGCATAACGCAGGTTGTTGATGACTCTTCCACCAATCCTAATGCCACATTCCTCTTTGTACAGCCCAGCATCTCAGATGATTTGTTCTGATACAGATTGAAAAAGTATGGGGACATAAAACATATCTGATGGACCCCCTTCTTGATTTTGAACCATGTAGTGTTTCCTTGCTCTGTTCTGATGACTGCCTCTTGGTCCAAGTATAGGTTTCACATTAGCACAATCAAATGTTGTGGGTTTCCCATTCTTCTCAGAGTCAGCCACATACAGTCAAAAGCCTTTGCATAGTCAATGAAGCACAGATAGACATTCTTCTGGTATTCTTTGCTTTCTGTCAAGATCCATCTAACATTAGCTATAATATCCCTAGTACTATGACCTCTTCTAAATCCAGCCTGTACATCCTCTATTGACATATTGTTCCAAACGTTTTTGGATAATTTTCAGCAGAATCTGGCTTGCATGTGATATTAATAATATTGTTTGAAAATTTCTGCACTCTGTTGGGTCACCTTTCTTTGGAATGGGAACAAATATCGATCTTTTCCAGTCAGTGGGCCAGCTGAAGGAGGGACTGGTCCTTGGAGAGGGACATGATGTTTGGCAGAGTGGAGGGGCGGCGAAGGAGAGGAAGACCTTTGGTGAGATGGATTGATTCTGTGACTGGAGCATTGGGAATAAGTGTGTTTGAGATGGTTAGGTTGGCACAGGATAGAACAGCGTTTAGAGCTCTTGTACGTAGGGTCGCTATGCGTCGCAAATGACTCAATGGCACATAACAACAATAACAACAGCATATCTATATGTTGCATAAAAATCATTAATAAAAAAACATTTAAAATAAAAAAATTTTAAAAATTGTGAAAGGTCATTTATTGTTATGTGCCATCAAGTTGCCTGTGACTCATAGCAACCCTATGTACAATAGCTTTGAATTCTGCCCTATCCTGAGCCAGTCTCACTGACTCTAACACACCAACCACCTTTTCCCCAGTTACGGATTCAATCCATCTCATCAGGGTCTTCCTCTCCTTCACTGTTCCTCTGCCCTTCCAAACATGAAGCCCTTCTCCAAGGACTGGTCATTCCTGGCCACATGCCCAAAGTATGTGAGATGGAGCATCAAAATTCTTGCCTCCAAGGAGAAACTTGGTTTCATCTTCTGTTGTTTCTTTGCTGACTGAAGCAAATAAGAGTGAGGAAAATTGAAGATATACAGAAACAGTCCAAAAAACTAAAAGATTGGCCTAATTTCAGCCTCCATAAATTTTAGACCAGAAGAACTAGAAGGTGTCTGGCAACCACTACCAACTACTCTGAGAGAGAGAATATTACTAGATACAGTGAGAGGGAGATGTGGAGCAAAATTCAAAATCATACGAAGGTTAGGCTCACTTTCTAGATAAGATACGTAGAACTCCCAAGACTCACCCTACAGACCTGTGATTGAAGTCACCACCCAGTACTTTGATTTTCAGCCAAACAATCAACAGACCTATAGAGTAAGTGGCAACCCTGTGGAGGTGCAAGTCTCACAGAACAATCATTCCTTTAAGGGCAGAAAAACAGGATTTGTCCAAAGACAAAGTTCAGGAAAAGAGAAAGTTAGGAAGGAAGGAGAAATGGAAACAAGAAATACAAGATAGAAATGAGATGGATGATTTCACAGTGTGAGGAATACAAATCAATGTCACAAAATAAAATGTGTATGAATTGTTAAATGGAAAACAAATTTGCTCTGAAATATTCATCCATAATGTATATGAATTGTTGCATGGAAAACTCATCTGTTCTGTAAACCTTCACCCAATTCACAATTAAAAGTTAAAAAAACAAAACAAAACTATAGAGCCCACTTATACACTTATACACTTACACATGAGGTCAACCATGAATTAGAATCAACTCAATGGCACCTGGCTTTACACAGAAGAATTAATTTATCACACCAAATAACCATGTGTTCTGAAATAGTAATATTATAATGAAGAAAAAAGACTTCTCAAAAAAGAAAACCTATAGAGTAGCAATCTGTCAAGAGATTAATCTTTAAAATGTCTAGAAAATGTCAACACCTCAGTAATAAAAAATATAATCTGGTTTTTAAGATGGACAAGGGATATGAAGAGATACCTCATCAAGGAAGACATGTAAGTAGCCAACAAATACGAGAAAAGATGTTTGTTATCATCAGCATTGTTGCTGTTACATGTAATCTAGTTGTAACCAACTCATAGCTGACAGTCATATTTTCAGAGGCTGTAAATCATGCAGATAGAGATTACCCATCTTTCTCCCACAGAGCAGCTAGTGGACCCAGACTACTTGCCTTTGAGTGGATAGCGTAGCTCTTTAGCCACTAGGCCACCAGAGCTCTCTATTGTTAGCATTGTTATTGTTATTGTTATTGTTATTGTTATTGTTATATACCACTGAGTCAGAACTCACTCATAGCTGACCCTCCAGCAGGTTTTCAGAGGTAGTAAAAAGGCATGGGAAGAGTGGAGCAGCTGGTGGATTCAAATCCCATGTTTTTGGGTTAACAACACAATTCCTTACCACAAAGTCACGAAGTTCTCCTTTGTTAGTATTATTATTGTTGTTGTTGTTGTTGTTTTTATGTACTAGTAAGACCTAGTAAAAACTGTTCCATAGCTGACCCTCCAGAGGGTTTTCAGAGGCAATAAATCACACGGAGGAAATTGCCCACCTTTGGATAGTGGAGTAGCTGATAAATCATGCACCTTGGTGTTGGCAGCACATCTCCTTATCACTAAACCACCAGAGCCAGCAATGTTCATTGTTGTTGTTGTCAGCTACCATGGAGTTGAGTTCTACTATTCATAGCAACCCTATGAACATCATATCTGAGCCCTGTCCTATCCTTATTATCTCTGATATACTTTATCCTGTTGCTGTAGCCACCATCTCAGTCCCTCTTACTGAAAGTCTTCCTCTCTTTTTCTGACCCTCCAACTTTCCAAGCATGTCTTTTCCCAGAGAACAGCCTTTCTTAACCAACATGCCCAAAGTATGCCAGGCGAAGTGTCACCATCCTTGCTCAAATGGTCACTCTGGTTGCTCTTTCTCCAAGACATATGTGTTTGTTCTTTTGGTCATCCATGGGATGTTCAGTACTCTTCTCCAATACCACAACTGAGAGGCATTGGTTTTTCTTGTCTGCTATGCAGGAAAGTCGGCTCTCAGGGACCTCTCCAAAGTACTGAAGAGCAATGATGTCAGCTTAAAGACTAAAGTGCATCTGATTCAAGCCATAGTTTGTTCAATCACCTGCTATGCATCATGCATCTGAGAAAGGGACAATGAATAAGGGTGACAAATAATAATGCCTCATTAGCATTGCTGTTGTTTTATGTACCATCAAGTAGAGACTAACTCATAGCTGACCCTCCAGTGGATTTTCAGAGGTAATAAATTGCACAGGATGTGATGGCCCAGGTTTCTTCCTCAGAGAAGCTGGTAGATTTGAACCATGATTGGAAGCACAATTCCTTACCTCTAGGGTAAGATGGAGAGAGATAAAAATCAAAACAGCTATTATCAAAACAGTGTTATACTAGTTAATAGCAATTCGCTATTACCTCACCCTGGATATAGTAGAAATTATAAGGGATAAATCAGAAAGGAACAAATGTTCTTGAGCACATGGGAAGGCCAAAACTCTCATATACTGCTGGTGGGATCATGAAATGGTCACCACTGTGAAAAAATATTATAGTGCTTCCTTAAAATATTAGAGAAAAATAAACTGAAATGACTGTATAACCTCATTACTGGATATGTCTCCTACAGAAATAAGGAACATGATAGGAACAGGAACATCTATAACAGATGAACAAATAAACAAAATATAGTATAAAAATATAATATTGTTGTTATGCACCATTGAGTCACCTTGCGACTCATAGTGACTCTATGTAAAACAGCCCTGAATCATTCTCTACCCTGTGTTAATCTTATTGTCTCTGACACACCTACCCCCAGTACCCCAGTCACTAAATCAATCCATCTCATTGAGGGTCTTCCTCTCTTGTGCTGTTCCTCCACCCTCCCAAGCATGATGTCCTTCTCCAAGGAATGGTTCCTCCTTGCAACATGCCCAAAGTATGTCAGACAAAGCTTCAGAATCCGTGCCTCCAAGGAGCAGCCTGGTTTCACTCTCTCTGGGAAAAACCAGTTTGTTCTCCTCAAAGTCCATGGGAAATAAATATTCTTCTCCAGCACTGTAGCTCAAAGACATCAATTCTCTTTCCATCACCCCTAGTCATTGTCCAGCTTTCTGACACATATCAAGTAATTGTAAAGACTGTAGCCTAGAAGCAGGAGGGTCATCCACTTCCTAAATAACATGCCTCCAGAAACTCTATGAACTCTGACAAATGTCAGTAGTTGTAAGGGGCTTCAGACCTTTTGTTCATAGGGTTGCTATGAATCATGCTCAACTTGAAGACAATCAACAACAACATGGCCTAGAACAGCTGCACCTTATTCTCCAGACTGACATTGTCGCTCTTTAGTACTTTAGAAGTCCTTGACAGCCAACTTTCCCAATATAATTTGTCTTTTGATTTTCTGGCTGCTGGTACCAGGAGTGTTGACCATGGAGCCAAGCAAACTATAGCTGTTAACAAACTCAATCTCTCATGGTCTACATAATGTCCAAGCTTATATTTATTGCTGTAGAGTCAGAACTGGTTCATAGTGGACCTTCGCATGGGTTTTCAGAAGCTTTACACCACATGGAAAGAGATTTCCCATCTTTCTTCTTAAGAGCAATAGTTATGTCAAACCAACAGAGAAATGCCTCTAAGTTTGCCTATTGGTCTCTGTGTAACAGTAAAGAATAATCATGAATTTTTGAAGCATCTCACCACAAGGATGAACTTGCAGCACATAATGCTGAATGAAATAAGATAATCATAAAAGGGCATGTTTTCAGCAAGGACCAGTCCTCTGGAGGGAAAAAAAACCATACTGGAAAAGACAGAGGGTCAGCAAAAGAGAGAAAGACCCTCAATGAGCTGTATTGACACACTGACTGCAACAATGGCCTTGAAAGAGGCAGAGATCATGAAGATGCAAGGTTCAGATCTGCTGTTCATATAGTAACTACGAGTCATTGTTGACTTGATGGCACTTAATAACAACACACTAGACTACAGGTACCCACAATTTGTTTGACGTTCTTTCCATCCAGAGGTGGGTCTCCAGCCCCTCCTTTAGACTGTGGGTGAATCTGTGATTCTATAACCAGTCATAGGATAAGAGTGACCTCTCATAGGATAAGAGTGGCATCATGCCTGTTGTAGACCTAGACACCAAGAAACTAGCAGCTGCCACTTTCTCTCTTTCACACTGGGAGCACTTAGTCTGACTACCTTGAGACTACTATATTTAAGAGACCTTATGTAGTCACTTCATTTGATGGTTCTAACTAAACCTGTCTTCTAGCATTCTTGCCAAGGAGCCAGACATGTAAATGAAACCTTTTGGCACTCTCCATACCTTCAAATCCTCCACCTAAGTATCAGTGGATGGCCTCTTGTTTCCATGCAAAGCAAAATAATTGTTTAGCTGAAGCTGCCCAGATCTCTAGACCCACCAAATAATTATGAGGTTTGTTAAAATAGATATTGCTTAAAGCCAAGTTTTGGAGTAGAGTATTACACAGTGATAGATTACTGGAACAATACTGAAAAGACAAGAACTGTGAGGGCCTGAAATTCTATTTACACGCTAAACTCCAAGACAAAAATAATCTTCATGAAATATAATAATGAATGATTGATTAGAGGTGTTTAGTAGAATAAAGAAAACAAGATTGAGTTTTTGTTGTTGTTGTATGTGATTTCTTTTCCTTTGTGGAAATGAACATATTTATACCAAAATAAATAATTGAGAAAGAGTGATATGTAACAGAAATAAAAAAATTGAGAGACAGGGTTAGGTTAGAGACGTGAAGTGAGTGGTAAAAATATGATTTGCAATTTTGGACATGTTAAATTCCAACACCAAAATATCCAGCCTTCAACCTGATTCCCTAAAAAGTTTCAGAATCCTTTCTAATTTTCATATCTAGACTGTTCTACTTCAGTTCCCACACACATCCCTCTTCTCTAAATGCAGTTGGCGCTCCTTGTCTGGATAACTCATTTCAAGATTTAGTCATGTCCTTCTTTGCACTTTATTCTGAATTTTTCATGTGTCACCTCAAAGTGATTATTGTTGTTTTTGTTGCTGTTATGTGCTGTCAAGTTGATTACGACCTGTGAACCTATTAACCCTGCCCTATCCTGACCCACCCTCCCTGTCTCAGACACATCTGACACAATTGCCACAGTCACTGCGTCAATCCATCTCAGTCAGGGGCTTCTTTTTCTGCGCCGACCCTCTGTCCTTCCAAGCATCATGTCCTGCTCCCTCCTGGTGACATGCCCAAAGTATTTGAGATGGAGCTTCAAAATCCTTGCCTCCAAGGAGAACACTGATCTTACCCTCTCCAGGATAGATTTGTTGTTCTCTTGGCAGACCATGGTATGTTCAATACACTTCTCCAGCATCACAACTCAAAGGCATTGATTCTTCTTCTGTCATCTTTACAAAGTGTCTGGCTCTCAGAAACATCAATTATAAGCCATTAAAAAATAGTTTATCTATTACCTTCTCCTCAATACCTAGCAGAGTCCTATGGACAGTGTTGGAGTTTCTAACACGGTCACTGAGTGAAAACTGTAGTCTGGCTTGAGTCAACAGGAAGTTAAGAGAAGTATGTTGGTGTGTGAGCACCAAGATCGGGGTTTTCTCAGCATTAATATCTTGCTCAATACAGCCTCTGGAAAAAAGCCTACATAGGTGGCAAAAACAATATTTTATTTACTGCTGTGAATCAGCCAGCAGAAAATGGAGTGCCCTGTGGGCTGCCCTAAAAAGACAACAGTGAGGAAAGTTCCTCATGGAATCCTTCCTCTCCTCACCCAGTCACCCAGCCGGCAGAGAGGGCAGAGCCCTGCAGCAAGACACCAGGAGTCCATTCTGCCCCACCAGCAAAAAGGTGAGTGCACTGCGGGCTGCCCTGATGAAACAGAAGTGATAAAGTGTCTCATGCATAACCACAAGTCCACCCAATAATCAGCAACACCATAAGTCCATCCTGCCTTTATTCACCAGTTCACTTCAAAGGACTAACCAGCAGAGAGGGAAGAAACCTGCCCGTCACCCAAGAGTCCATATTGCTACAATCAGAATAGAGGAAAATACCCAGTGGACCACTCTGACAAAATAGTAGTGAAGAAAGTGCCTCGTAGCCACTATATATCACATATGCAGACCATCAAGACTAGCGGAGGCAAGGAGCCTGGGCAGCATTCCTGGGACTTTCCCAGCTCCCCAGGGACTTTGTCTACTGAGGAGGGAAAAGCCCCTTCTATTCAGCCACAGTAGAGGATACAGATACATCTTAGCACTAAGACTTAAGAAGAAAAGTATCCTGGGCAACATTCTTGGGACTTCCCTTGCTCCCAAGAACCTTTATCTGCTCAAGGGGAAATAGCTACTTCCATTCAGCTGCAGAGGAAGACACTATCAGAAGTAGCCAATATTGTTTACTCTTAGGGGCAACTGCCTCTTTCCATCAAACTGTGGACAGGACAGAGAAGTGGGTCCACCATAGCAAAGCAAAAAAAGACTTCAGCTGCATGCTCTTCCAAGGACAACCAGATGAGAAGCTTACCACATGAAATGGTGAACAGATTGCCCACAGACAATTAGCAGGGAATACTGAAATAGGGACAACATTTAGAATCTTCAGGTCTACCAATATCATACTAAAGATAAGAACCTGACAACCACCTACACAGACCCAACAGAAACTGTCTCACACATACCAAGAAGAATGTCATATAATGTTAAGGAAGCAGCAGCCAGGATAAAGTAAGAAAAAAAACAAAACAAGTCTTCTTCAAGACAAAAAGACCTGATTCACGACTAAATGAATATCCTAGAGACAGAGAGGCAGAATAAATATACCAAGGTGGAGTTTTAAGAACTGGTGGTGAAGCAGTTAACAAATGATGGAAGAAAAAGTTGATGAAATGAAAGAGGTGCTATCACAACAGACCTAGCTGAAATTAAATCAATAATATTATGAAAAGCTAGTCTGATAAATTTGAAAATCTAGAGGAAGTGAACAGATTTCTAGAAATCCACGCCAGACCCAAATTGACACAGACAGACATGAAACACTTGTACAGACCCACCAAAAAAGAATGAAGTAAGCAGGTCATAAAAAGACTTCCCCCAAAAAAAATCTGGGTACAGGTGTCATGGAGGAATTTCAGAAAACATTCAGAGATGAACTAACAGTAATTATTAAATTATTTCAAGAAATAGAAAAAGAAGGAGCACTCTTAGTGTCATTCTATGAAGAAAGAATAACACTAATACTAAAACCAGGCAAAGACTTCACCACAAAAAATAAAAAAAGTATAGACAAATATCTCTCATAGATACAAAAATCATTCATAAAATCCTGGCCAACAGAATTCAAAAGTATACCAAAAATAACTCATCATGACCAAGTAAGATTCATAGCAGGAATACAGGGATGATTCAAGAAAAACAATTAGTGTAATTAGTAACATTAATAAAGCAGAGAACAAGAACATATGTTCTTATTAATTGATAACTAAAAGGCCTTTGACAAAATCCAACACCTCTTCCTGATTAAAACTCTCAGCAAAACAGGAATGTTGTTATTGTTTGTAGGTGCCATCAAGTACAACCCGCAGCCACACTATGAACAACAGATTGGAATCCTGTCGTATACTATGTCATCCTCACATTTCCTGACACATTAGAGCTCACTGCAGCAATCACTGTGT
>NW_006399788.1:2799158-2800417 GCF_000299155.1 Elephantulus edwardii | reverse complement strand
AATATGCCCTAAAGAAACCAGAACAGCCATCCAAACAGAAGTATGCATGCCACGTTTATTGATATTATTCACAATAGCAAAGAGATGGAAACAACTCACGTGCACATCAACAAATTAATGGGTAGAAAAATCATTGTGTATTCACACAATGGTATTCTCTTCTTTCAGACAGGATCCATCTGACATAAGCAATGATATCCCTGGTGCCGCCATGCCTCTTATAAATTCTTCTTGAATTGTGGCAGTTTCCTATCTATGTTACTGTTTTGGACATTTTTTAATGATCTTCAGCAGTATTTTGTTGCATATGATATTGTTTGATAGTTTCCACATTCAGTTGGATCACCTTTCTTGGGAATGGGAACAAATATGGACCTCTTTCAATACATTGGCCAGACAGTTGTCCTCCAGATTTCCTGGCATAGACTGGCGTGCATGTACAGGACTGCATCTGTCATTTGAAACATTTCAACGGGTATCCCATTGATTCCAGGGGCCTTATTTTTTGCCAATACTGTCAACGCGGCTTCAGTTTCCTCCTTCATTATCATTGGCTTCTGCTCATATGGTTCTTCTTGAAATTTTTCAGTGTCAGGGCAGTGATTTTTTGTAAAGTCATTCTATGTATCCCCTCCATCTCCTTTCTATGCTTTCTGGGTCATTCGATATATTGTCGATATCATCTTCCAGTATTGTGGATAAAGACTTAATTTTGTTCTCTCAGTTTAAGAAATGCAGAGAGAGGTCTTCCCTTTCTATTCTCCATTTCCAGGTCTCTGCACATTCCATCACAATACCTTATTTTGTCCTCTCAAGATCTCTTTTGAAATTTCTGTTCAGCTCTTTAATTCAGTATTTTCCCCCTTTGTTTTGGCTCCTTAATGTTCGATGGCAATTTTTAGAGTGTTTTTGACATTGCTTTGGGGTTTTGTCTTTCTCCTTTTTCACTGTAATGATCTTTTGCTTTCTTCAAGGGGGATATCCTTGATATTATCCCATAACTTATCTCATCTATCTTCTGTGTGTCAATGCCTCAAACCTATTCTTAAGATGATCCTGAAATTTAGATGGAATAGACTCAAGATCCTATCATGGCTCTTGTGGACCTCTTTAAACTTTGTTCAGCTTCCATCTTTTGGTATGACCCACAGACCACTCCTTGGCTAGTTTTAACTGCCAATATTGAGTTTCTCCAAGGAATCCTTCCAAAGATGTAGTCAATCTGATTCCTATACAGCCCATTAGGTGAACTAGAAATC
>NW_006399788.1:2781246-2799058 GCF_000299155.1 Elephantulus edwardii | reverse complement strand
TTAAGCTGAAGAAACTGAAGAATAAGTTGAAGCATCAATTTGCAATACTTAACAATGCTATGGGCAGAACATTGAGTGATCCAGGAAGCATTAAAAGAAGATGGAAGATATACAATGTCACTATACCAAAAAGAACTGGCTGACATGGAAGAATTTCAAGAAAAAGTAGATGATCAAGAAGCAATGGTGACGAAGGAGGAAATTCAAACTACTATTACAGAATTGGCAAAAAACAAGACACTGTGAACTGATGGCATATCAGTTGACATATTTTGAAAAGTAGACATTGCCCTGTATGTGTTCACCAGGTTGTGCCAAGAAATTTGGAGGTCAACTTCCTGGTCAATAAATCAAAAGAGATTTGTATTTACTCCCGTTCCAAAAGAAAGTGGCTCAACAAGTATGGAAATTATCAAACAATGTCCCTAATATCACATATAAGCAAAATCCTGCTGAGCATTACCCGAAAATGACTAGTACAGTGCATTGACAGTGAACTACCAGAAATACAAGGCAGGTTTAGAAGAGGCTGTGGCACTAGAGATATTATTACCAGTGTCAGATGGATCTTAGCTAAAAGTAAAGAGAACCAGAGGAATATCTACTGGTGTTTCATTGACTAAGCAGAGTCATTTGATCGTGTGAAGCACAACAAACTGTAGCTAACATTGAGAAGAATGGGAACCCCAGAACACTTGATTGTGCCCATGCAAAACCTATTCTTATACCAGAAAGTTGACCTCAGAACAAAGCAAGGAAACACTGCATGGTTGAAAATTAAGAAAGGAGTGCATCAAATATATGTCCTATCTTCATACCTTTTCAAATTTGTATGCAGAAGAGATCATCTGGAAGGCTAGACTTTACTAGGAGGAATGTGGCATCAGAATTGTAGAAAGACTCATCAACAACCTGCATTATTCAGATAATACAACCTTGTTTGCTAAAACTGAAGAGGAACTAAAGTGCTTGCTCTAGAAGGTCAAGGACTGTAGTTTTCAACATGGATTGAAGCTCAACATCAAGAAGACAAAGATTCTTACCACAAGGCTAATTCACAGCACCACAATAGATGGAGAAGAGATTGAGATTGTTAACAATTTCAGCTTGCTTGGCTCCACAACCAACCCTCTTGACACCATCTTTCAGAAAATTAAAAGACAGATTTCACTGGGGAAGTCTCATGTAAAGGACATTTTGTATGTGATATTTTAGAGAGCTAAAATGTTAGAGCAATGATATCAGTCTAGAGACTAAGGTGCATTTGTTCCAGAATACAGTCTTTGTAAATTCTTGCTATTCATGAGATAGATAGATAATGACTAAGGAGGACAGAAGAATAATTGATATCTTTGAACTGTGGTGCCGGAGAAGAGTATTAAACCATAGACCACCAAAAGAACAAGTACATCTGTCTTGGAGAAGGTGAAACCAAGTTTCTCCTTGGAGGCAGATTTTGAAGTTCTGTCTCACATACTTTGGGCATGTGGCCAGGAGGGACCAGTCTTTGGAAAAAGACATCATGCTTGGAAGGGTGGAGGGACAGTGCAGGAAAGGAAGATCCCAGATAAGATGAAATGACACTCTGGATAAGATGGATTAACTAGAGTAATGGAGGTAGGTGTGTCAGAGCTAGAGAGATCAGCTCAGGATAGAACAGGGTTCAGAGCTGTTGTGCATAGTGTTGCTATGAGTTGCAGGTGACTCAATGGCACACAACAACAACAATAACTTCCAGATGAAATATGTAGGAATAAACATGATTAGAGGTAGCTCTCATAGACTAGTAGTAAGAAGCTGTGCTGAAATTCCAAAGGCACACAGTTTGAATCCACAAGCTAGCTGGTCTGCAGCAGAGGAATGGACAGTCTCCTCCCATGGGATTTCCTGCCTCTGAAAATACTCTGTAGAGTCAGCTCTGGGTCAGTTCTGACTCAACAGGACACAACAGCTAACATGACTAGGAACACAAAAGTTTAACAGGGCAGCAAGTAATACATGTTTGAAAGGATGTGGCAAGAAAGGAACTCTTATACATAGTTGATGGGATTGTAAAATGGTACAACCATTCTGAAAGGCATTTTGGCATTTCCTCAAAAAGCTGAACAAAGAAATTTCATATGACCCAGCTATTCCACTACTTGGAATATACCCTGAGAAAATGAGAGCTGAGGCACAAATGGAGACTTGTACACCAATGTTCATAGTAGTGTTATTCACCACTACAAGATGGAAACAGCCCACATATCCAACCATAAACGAATGGATTGAGAAATGATGGTACATTCACACAATGAAATACTATGCAGCACGCCCGAGCAATGATTTTGTAAATTATTACCTAGCTTGGGAGAGGCTGGAGAACATTATGCTGAGTGAACTAACTCAGTCCCTAAAACCATTACTGTAGAATGCTTATAAGTATCTGGCCAGGGAGGGGGGAGCAGAGGGATGAGGATGTGCAGGGGGATTGGGGATTAACCATTAAGTTACACAATTTGATGGGTGGGGCTGTGAGGGAAATTGGAATAATACCTTCTGGAAAACAGTGTATTCAAATTTTGTAAATAAAGTATAATTTTTTAAAAGGCTTTTATGAGGGAAAACTATCAAACACTAGGACAAGAAACAGTAAGAGATCTAACTAAAAGTAAAAATAGAACTGTTCTTGGATAAGAATACTGAACATTTTGAAAATTACAATCCTACCAAAAGCAATCTATAAGTCCAAGTCATCCCAATATAGGTATTAAATTCATTCTTCAAGGAAAGAGAAAAGGTAATTTCCAGATACCTTTGGAAAGGAAGAATACCCAGAATAAGCAAAGCTCTCCTGATAAACAAAAATAAAGCAGGAGGTATCTCACTCCCTAATCTTAAAACCTACTACACAGCTGTACTAATCAAAACAGTATTGGTACAATGGTAGACACATAAATCAATGGAATAAAATCTAAAAATCCAGAAATAAACTCATCTACCTACCGTTAACTGATCTTTAACAAAGAAACAATACCCCTTAAACTGGGAAACAGCCTCTTCAACAAATGGTGCTAGTGAAAATAGACTTCTACCTACAGAAAACTGACATCGAAGTCACATCTTACACCATACACAAAAACCAACTCAAGGTAGATCAGAGACCTAGGGGTAAATCCCCAAACCATAAAGATCCTAAGAGACAACATGGGAACATTATTATAAGTCCTAGTCAATAGCATAAATAGGCTTACAAACATAGCCTGAAATGCACAACCAAAAAAGGATAAAATCAATGAATGGTACCTTAAAATCAAACACCTGTGTGCACCAAAAACTTTCTCTAATATGGTGAAAAGAAAGCTCACAGACCGAGAAGGGGAGGGGGAACGGGGTTAACACTGGGCAACAAGATTTCAAATAAGGTTCTCATGAAATACGTTTACAGATTGCTACAGGCCCTCCATAAGAAAAAGAATGATGGCCCAATCACAAAACGGTGCAAAGACATAAAAAACTGTTTCCGTAAGAAGACATTCGGTGCAGTTCCGCCGGAAGCGGCCGGGTGGGCGGGGTTAACCTGGGGTTAACCCTGAATGCGAGTGTTCTGTCATTTCCAGCACCTTCAGGAGCGGTCCCCTCCGTCTTCAGGGAGCCGTAGAGGTTAAATTTAAGAAATGAACTTTTTACTCTTATCTTTAAAAGCACAAGGAAAAGTTTTAAACCAAAATAAGATAGATTTTTGGTTATTTAAGTTAGAGTCCCAACTTTTACTTTTAAGGAATGAAAGTGAGGATGAACTTTGACCTTTAACCTTTGGCCAGTTGATGCCTCTGTTTCTATATAAGGAGTTTCCGGACCTTTCATGGCCTTTTCCACCACCACCTCTCTACCCGATGAGGGCATGGTGCCAACTTCCACCCCTCTTCTTGGCCTCCGCTGCAGCCTAACTCCACATGCAGTCAACAGCTGACATCATGAGCTTTGGAGACCTCAAGACTGCTGCCGCCAGCCTCCAGGTCCTCAATGATTACCTGCCCGACAAGAGCTACTTGGAGGGGTATGTGCCATCGCAAGCAGATATCGCAGTGTTTGAAGCCATCTCCAGCCCCCCCACGTGCTGACCTGTGTCATGCCCTGCGTTGGTATAATCACATCAAATCTAATGAGAAGGAAAAGGCGGGCCTGCGAGGAGTGAAGAAAGCTTTGGGCAAATACGGCCCTGCTAACGTGGAAGACACCACAGGAAGTGGAGCTGCAGAGAGTAACGATGACGATGACACTGATCTCTTTGGATCTGATGAGGAGGAGGAAAGTGAGGAAGCAAAGAAGCTAAGAGAAGAACGTCCTGCACCGTATGAATCAAAGAAAGCTAAAAAACCTGTACTTGTTGCCAAGTCTTCAATCTTACTAGAAGTGAAGCCTTGGGGTGATGAAACCTACATGGCAAAACTGGAAGAGTGTGTCAGGCAGACGGCTTCGTCTGGGGCTCTTCCAAGCTAGTACCAGTGGGATCTGGAATTAAGAAGCTTCAGATACAATGTGTAGTTGAAGATAATAAAGTTGGCACAGATATGCTGGAAGAACAGATAACTGCTTATGAAGACTATGTGCAGTCCATGGACATGGCTGCTTTCAACAAAATCTAAAGTCCATTTGCATCCAACAATAAAAACGTAAAATAGAACAATATTTGAATGGATACAAACACATAAATGTTTAAAATCATTAGCAATCAGAGAGATGCAAACCAAAACAACAATTAGATACCAGCTCATCCCTGCAGCAGTAGCAAAGTTTAACATACAACAAACAAAAAATGTTGGAGAGGATCTGAAGAGATTGGAATTCTATGCACTGCTGATGAAATTATAAAATGATACAACCACTGTGGAAGGCAGGTTGGTGTTTGCTCAAAAGGCTGAACGTGGAAATTATAGTTATGCCACTATTAGCAATATAGTTCGAAGAACTCAGAATTGAGGCACAAATGGAAATATGTACATGTATGTTCATAGTAGCATTATTTACTAATGCCAGAAAATGGAAACAGCCCAAAGATGACCAAAAGTGAATGAATTGAAAAACTGTGGTGCATCCACACAATGAAATACTATGTGGTAGTTGTTGTTGTTATATGCCTCGAGTCGCTTGCGACTCATAGTGACCGTATGTACAACAGCCCTAAACCCTGCTCTATCCTGTGCCAATTGCACTGTCACTGACATACCCATCGCAATTACCCCAGTCACTGAATCAATCCACCTCATAAAGGGCCTTCCCTTCTTGTGCCATCCCACCACCCTCCGAAGCATGATGTCCCTCTCCAAGGACCTGTCCCTCCTTACAACGTGTCCAAAGTATGTCAGACAAAGCCCCAGAATCCTTGCCTCCAAGGAGCAGCCCAGTTGAACCCTCTCCAGGATGAATCTGTTTGTTTTCCCAGCAGTCCCTGGTGCATTCAATACTCTTCTTCAGCACCACAGCTCAAAGGCATCAATTATCCTTCTATTCTTCCTAGTCATTGTCCAGTTCTATGATGCATAACAAGTGATGACAAAGACCATACATAGCCTGTATCAGATACACCTTAGTCTCCAGAGTGACATCATTGCTCTTCAGTACTTTGGAGAGGTCCCTAACAGCAGACTTTGCCATGGCAATATGTCTTTTAATTTCCTGGCTACTGGTGCCAAGACTGTTGACCGTGGAGCCAAGCAGACTAAAGTTGTGAACAATATCAATCTCTTCACCATCCATCCTGATGTTGCCAATTGTCCCAGTGGTGAGAATCTTTGTCTTCTTGACATTGAGCTTCAATTCATACTGAAGGCTGCGGTCCTTGACCCTCTGCACCAAGCACTTCAGGTCCTCCTCAGGTTCAGCAAGCAGGGTTGTGTCATCTGCATAACACAGATTGTTGGTAGATCTTCCACCAATCCTGATGCCGCACTGCTCCTCAACAATGATTTGATAAAATAGTATGTACGATGGTGGCATCTGGAGAGCATTATGCTCAGTGAAATAACTCAGTCACATAAGGACAAATACCGGATAAGACATTACTGTAAAAATAGAAAGGAAATTCAGCAAGATATGTATAAATGTTCAAAATGGGAAAGGAGAGGGGTGTTAAAGATGAGTCCAATGGGAAATAAATATCATTAGGATAATAGATATTAATGGGCAGGAGTGTGAAGAATAGGAAAGTTTCAATGGGGATTTAAAAAGGTAGGATGATAATAGGCATAGATCAATAGCAATTTATAAAACACAATGTATATGAATGCTTATATAAAACAACATTATAGACGCATGAAACAATGTAGATGAATGATTGCATGGAAATCAATTTTTAAAAGGGCAAGCAAATAAAGAATACCAATAATAGATAAAAAACATTCTATTTACCTGAAGATGATGCAACCTGGGCTTGTAAATGTCCTTCTTATTATTCCTGTGGGTATAAACATACACTTTTAAATCCTGCCCATCTTTACAGGGTGATGATTGAGTCAAATTTCTCTTGTGCTAGTTATCAGACATTGGTGTCCAAGTTCAAACTAAATCTTCTCTCTACCAATTTGATATTGACAGTTCTAATAGTACCCTAAGCTATAGAGCCCTTAACTCTATTAGTCAATTGGCAAACTATTTTTATTTCTGTGTTTTAAGGGGAAGGAAAGGTGGGAAATATAAAGCACTGAGGTGATTGAAAGAAAGTTCCTATGCATCTGGAGCCCAATTTAGGATGTGCTTCGTGAGAAGATGTGGTGGTTTAAATGACCTGCAAACACGAGCAACATTTGACTCACTCACTGCTATTGACTCAGAATCAATTCATAGCTGATCCCCTAGCAGGTTTTTCAGAGGCAATAAATCGCTTGGAAAGAGATTGTGCTGCTCTTCCTACAAAACAGCTCATGGATTGGAGCAGCTGGTGGAATGGAGCAACTTTCTACCCAATAGGACACCATGGCTCCCTCCCTACAGACTAAGCCATACAATTTAGACAGACATGGGGGAAAGGGCTCTGCAGATTCAGATGGAAATCTTCAGATAAAAAGAGTATGAGTCAGCTCAGATTGGCTAGAACACAGAGTAGGCAGAAAGATCAGCAGGGGCCTACTTACCACAAAGTGCTGGGTGCCAAGGCACAGACGTGTGCTTGAATTTGGTAAATTATGAGAAGCTACTGCATTTTGAGAATTAAAATGACAACACTTTATTCACATTTTATGTGTTTCACAGCCCTTTGCACATGGTAGGTGTTGATCAAATATTTGTCAATTGATTGATCACTTGTCAAAGTCATTTAGATGCACCACTGGGGTCTGAATCATTCAGACTCCATTTTCTTCCTCTTTCTTCCCTAGTGTTTGCGCAGTATTTATTCTAGGAAATAGCTTCTTCTTTGAAGACAAAGGAGAAGAAAAACATCCAGCAAAACAGAGACCGTCAAAGCAGAACCATTTTAAGTGAAATGTTTTCTCCTGCCCAAACTTTACCGCAAGGCCCCATTAAAGAACTGCAGAGCCCCAGCAAAAGGTGCTATCAATTATGAGACTCCAGACATCAGGGATGGAGAGCCACAATTCCCACTGGAGTTTGTTGTGCATTTCTCCTTACAAAGCATCCAAAGCAGATTGAAATCCTAGCTGAGAAGCTGTGCAAAGAGAGCTGAGGCAAAGGGCAAAGGTATTAAATAATATATAGATTTTCACAAAAGATCATTTCTGCCTAAATAGCTCACTGCTCACGTTGATGACCAGTTTGGCCAGGATGGAGGCTGGCATTGCTGGCGGTGGAGGGCCCGGGGCTGAAGCAATCGATAGTGGCACAAAGACCATGGTTAATGGAATTTTAAAAGCCCCAAACTGAAAGTCGAAATTTCCAAGAGGTCTGTAAAGTACAGACAATTTATCCTTGTTTTATTAATCCACATAAAAACACATTTTCCTGTTCTACAATGTATCCAGCTCTGCAGTAGGAGATACTACCATTCCAGATAGCCCCACTCCAGGAATACTTCCGCCAAGTCCAAGATTTCAGAAAATAGCCCTTCCACGAGAGTCCCTGCAATTCAGGGGATCCTGTTCTCACCCTTCTTCACAAGCACCATCTCCACCAATCCTTTAGAGTTGATGCAGTTCCACTGAATGGAACTTTGTCTCACGGAGGGAGAGGAGGTCTACCAGCACCCATAGCCAGCTGCATGATTTGATTCAGCCTTGCAAATAACTACCTGCCCATTCACCCAAGGCAAATGTTGATTTATGCTGAATGCTAAGTGAGTGGAAAAGAATGATGACTCACTTTCATTGTATGACCTTTCTACTTTCACAAGGATAAAGCAGACAGTTTAAAAAAGAAAAGGAATGTGTTCTCTGCTGATTCCCCATTGTATTACGCCAAAATTTGTTGGCCTAATATTTAAGGACTTACCTTCTAATATGTGTCCCGTCACTTGCAAACTAAGTCTGAACTCTTGACAAACTCTTTATACCCCAATACAACAGGCTACTTTGCTCATCATTCTCCTCTCCATAAAATGTCTTCACTTCTCTCTGTTGTCTAGCTCCACTCAAGGGCAGGTCAAGCCCCACTTTTTCTATGAAAGCTTCAAATGTTACTCTTCCCATGTTGATCACATCATGTCGATCACCCATCTTAACCTGAACCCAGAACATTCACAGACTTCCAAAGAAAGCTGAATCCTTTTAGGTACTTATTTCCTCTAGTTAGGGAGCTTATAACTTTTATTTCTCCCTAAATGGAAATTTTCTTGAAACATACACCACTGTCATAAAATTTTCTAACTTACAACAACCCTATAGGTCAGGAAGTGTAGTCATCAGAGTTGTATCATTTCTCCACACTACTCAATGTGTATGCTGAGCAAATACAAGTAAAGCTGGTCTCTATGAAGAGGAGTGTAGCATTAGGATTGTAGAAAGACTCATCAACAACCTACATTATGCTGATGACACAACTTTGCTTGATGAAAGTGAGGAAGTTATGAAACATTTGCTGCAGAAGATCAAGGCCTACAGCCTTCAGTATTGATTACCTCTCAACATTAAGAAGAAAAAGATTCTCAACACGGGCCCAACATTCAACATTATGATAAATTATCTTGCTCAGATCAACAATCAACATCCTTTGTACCGTCAGTCAGGAAATCAGAAGACATTGCATTGGGCAAGTCCGCTGGCAGGGATCATTCCAAAATACTGAAGAGCAAAGATGTCAGCTTTTAGTTTTAGACTATAGTGCACCTGATTCAGCCATGGTCTTTTAATCATCTGTTATGCAGTTGACAGCTGGACAATGTATAAGGATAACAGAAGAAGAATTAATGTCTTTGAGTTGTGGTGCTGGAGAAGAGTATTGAATATTTCATGGACTGCCAAAATAACAAACAGATATGCCCTGGAAAGGGTACAGACAGAGTGCTCCTTGGAGGCAAGAATGATGAAGATTAGTTTTTGTACTTTGAATGTGTAGCTAGGTAAGACTATTCCTCGGACAGGGATATCATGTTTGGAAAACTGGAATATTAGCAACGGAAAGGAGGAACTCCAACGAGATGGATGAACTTCAGCAAAAGGCTCTAATGTCTCAGATATCATGAGGACAGCACAGGTTTCAGATTGACTGTCCATAGTGTTGCTATGAGTTGTACTCGACTCAACGGCACACAACAACAACAACATAGGACAGAGTAGAACTGCCCATTATAGTATTCAAGGCCTTAAACCTTTGTGAATGCAGACTACCCCACCCTGGTAGGTTCAGACTTCCAATCTCTTGGTTAATACTTAATCCTCTACATCAGTAGGCCCCTTAGTCTCCTTGAAGGAAAAGTATACGAAAGCAAACCAATTGCTAAAGTGTAATGGCAACCCCATGGACCCCATGTGTGCAAAATAAAACAGACCCCTAAAAGCTTTCAAAGCCATGAACTTTTCAAAGCAGCTATCCAGGCATTTCTCCATGGGGACCTCTTGGCATGTTCAAACCACCAATCTTTCAGATAGCTGTTGTGGTTGTATACCACATATGTCAAGTCAGACCTGACCCATAGCTGGGTTTTCAGAGACAGTTAATCCCATAGGAGGAAATTGCCCATCCTTCTCCCACAGAGCAGCTGGTGGCCTCAAATCGTGTACCTTTGAGGTTGCAGTGCAAGTTTCTTGCCTCTAGGCCATCAGAACTTCAGGAAGTAGCTGAACACTCAACTATTGTACTTTCTGGTAAAGAATCTTGTCTCTTACTACCCACCCTTCACCCCAAGCTTCTTGATTAGGAAGCTTTGGTGGCATAGTCTACAGAGAGTTGTGCTACTAACTCAAAGGCAGCGTCTCTCTGCTGGTCTGAACCCACCAGCAACTCCCTGGAAAAAAAGATGGACCATCTCCCCCCTCTCAATTTATAGCCTTCAAAAATCTACTGAAGGGGCAAGTATGAGTTGGTTTCCACTCACTAATGACTTGAGTGAGTGTGCCTCCTAGTGAATGCTATGGCTTTAAAATTGGAGGGTCCATCATAAATACTAGCAAAGCCTATACGTATGTTTAACTTATTAGCCATCAGAGGCCAGCAGATAGCCGAGGAAAACAGACTGCTCACTTGAAGGGTTAAGATTCTTTCAGCCAGCCTTCTCCATGTTTCTTTTCCAAGGAGGAAGGTCCAACCCTTCTTGTGAAACATAACTTATTAACAAATCTGTTTTTGTAACTTCACTTCTCACTCCTCATCCTTCTTCTCAGCCTCACACTGTAACAAAACCTTCAAACTATACTTTAATGCTCTGTGCACTAAAGTCTGTTCTCCCAGATGTACATTGTGCTACTTTGGCAGTCAGGCACTGTCGCCTCCTTTAATCTCTTCCACCTGGCACAACTCCTTTGCCTGTGCTGGAAGGGCAAACAGGGCATTGACAGAGTGGTAATACTTGTCTCTGAAACCCTGGATAAATTAAAGGGTGGTTTCCCCACCATCATCATGGTAGATGCAAACATCTAATTGCTTCTCTTTTTTTGATTCCTTGACCTCTTGTCTCCTGAGGGGTGACTCAGACCCTGCCCTTCTCCATGTACATAACATTTCAAAACATGTTGGAGGGATAGAAAATCAGAATTGAAGAAAGAGAACACAGAATCAACAAAGCAGAAGATAGAATCCTCAGCACTCACATGATGGAGCGAAGAATAGAAACTACAAAGGAAGGCAAATGAAGAAAGGTTTGGAGTTTTGTGGTATGTAATAAAGAGGAATAACATGCATATAATCAGAATTCCAAAAGAAAAAAGAAGGATGGGGAAAGACACTGAGAAAATTGTAGAAAAGTTAATAGAGTAATATTTTTCAGGTATTGAGAAAAAAAAAATACATCCAAGACGCTGAATAAATCCAAAACAGAATAGATTGTAACAGAACACCAAGGCACAGCATAGTCAAATTCTCCAGAACCAAAGACAAGGTGAGAATCTTGAAAGCAGCTAGAGAAAAATGAAGACTACCTATCAGGAGAAGAACAAAAACAAACTTCAATTTCTCAGCAGAACACATGCAAGCAAGAAGACAGTGGCATAGCATGTAGAAAGCCAGACCATATTTATGTCTTGAATTTTGTTATACATTTTCCTTTACCCAGGGATTTCTACTATGGTAGCTTTTAGAGTGATCAGCAGTGTTAGTCAGGACTATAGAATTCTTTCAGTATCAGTGTCATGAGAGTAGAGATTCATGTGGGATATTAATTCTTTGGATTGTTTCTACACACTTTTGCTCCTCTTTGAGACAGGGAGAGACCAGTAGTAGTTGCACTTGAGACGGCTGCTCCCAAGCTTTTAAGATTCCTGTCACTATTTTCCAAAGTAGGATGTAGAACATGTTTTAGTTTTTGTTTTCTTTGTTTGCTCTCTTTCAAACTATTAAAGAGGATAATGTATTAACGTTTCATTTTGGTTCTTGCTTCTTTTTAAATGTGTGCATTGATTGCTAAAAATTGCTCTTTTAGTACTGGTTTGGATGTGTTTCTAAGATGTTAGCATATTATGTTTTGACTTTCATTTAATTAAAAGACTTTTAAAAACAACTATGAGATATCATCTTATCCCAGTAAGAATAGCAAAATTTAACAGAACAGCAAGCAGTAAGTGCTGGCGAGGTTGTGGAGAAACTGGAACCCTTATTCACTGTTGGTGGGAGTGTAAAATGGTGCAACCACTGTGGAAGGTGGTATGGTACTTTCTCAAAAAGTTGCAAATAGATATACCATTTGACCCAGCGATTCTACTACTGCCACCCAGGCAGATATATGCAAACCCGTGTTTATTGCCGCTTTGTTCACAATAGGAAGGAATTGTTGGAAACAACTTAAGTGCCAATCAACAAATGAATGGGTAGAGAAACTGTGGCATATTCACATGATGGAATACTATGCTGCACTGAAAAACAAGGAACTCATGCAATATTATTCAAAACGGGTGACCCTGGAGGACATTATGCTGAGTGAAATATCTCAGTCACAAAAGGACAAATACTGCATGGTACCATTGTTGTAAAACAGGACTGACATCAGGGTTGGGGGGAAACTGAGAAAGAGGGGATTAAGTAATGTATACTGCTTGAAACAGATGAGGGAGAAAACTGTTTAAAAGGGATATGTGATTAGGTTTTTTTGTCATGACAGGAGTCTAGAGCGAAGGCTGCATAGTGGAGTGGACCTGGGGGGAGGAAATGTAAAACAATGAGAGAATTTTTCTTTTACTTTTCAAAGAGAAGAGTGTACTCAGACAGGGTGGGGGGGGGGAGTTGGGCGGGAGGAAATTGGCACCATTGATTGATTGGAATTTTTTAAAAAAGGATTTTTTGAAAAAATTTATTGTTTAAGGCCTTTTTGTTGTTTTTTGGAAAAAGGTACATTTCCTGTTTACGAGGTTTTGTATTACCGCTCAGTGTTTGTGTATCACTACAGTACACAGACATTTCTAATTAACAATCCACTTGCACGTTTTGAACAAAAAGACTTTTAATATTCTATTATTTATTTATTTCATTACTAAGCCAACTGTTTAAAGCAGGTTTTTATTAGTAGGAACCTATAGCAGATTGCTATTAGTTTCTATGTACTTGATTTTTTTTGCCACTTAATATTTCTATATTTAACTTCTAATTATGTAGCACTGTTATCTGAGAAGATACTTTCTAGTATTTTGATTTTTTTTCATTTAAGGCTTGCTATGTGATCTATCATATGATACATTCTGAAGAATATTTCTTATAAATAGTATTCCCTTGCTAAGTGGAGTGATATATATGTGAGGTCAAATTGGTGAATTTTAATGTTTAGTTGTCTGTCTTTTTGAGATTCTTTCTAGTTATTTTGGTCTTTGAAAAATGGAACCTTAGTGTTTGCTATAATTTTTTTTTAAAAAAGATTCTTTCAACAAAGTTGAGTCATCACCGTCCTACCACTTTTTTCTTTTGTTGCTTATTTCTATTATTATTTCTATTATTATTATTATTATTATCATTATCAGTAGTAATAGTAGTAGTATGTGTACCGTCAAATCAGATCTGACTGGTACAGGAGGAGATTGCCCCTCCTTTTCCAGCAGAACACCTGTAGATTCGAACCGCTCACCTCTGAGATTGCAGTGCAGCTTCTTGCCACTAGGCCACCAGAGCTCCATTTGTTGACTATTTCTATTATTACTATGACATTCCTTTCTTCCACAATGATAATGATGATGATGATAAAAATGCTGAAAAATGTCCAACACTCACCTCTTTCAGCAATTTACACATATTGTCTCTTATGATCCTCATTACAGTTACTGGAGAAAATATTTCCATTTTAAGCATATTTCCAGTAGTTCTAGGAACAGAACTGGGGCCTTTGGTGGCTTTCACATAAAGCTATGCTGCTGATTCAAAGGCATTGCTTCTCTGGTGGTTCACGTTCATCAACAGCTCCATAGAGAAAAAAGATGGGCATCTCCCTTCATACTGTTTATAGAATCAAAAATCCAATAGAGGGTCAGCTATGAGTGGTTCTGACCCATTAGTAATGAGAAAAAAGAGAAAGAAGGAATGGAATTCTAATTTAAACCCAAGTGATCATTCTCAGGCAGGATTGATGTGATTACTGTGGAGTTTTATTTAGTCTGAATTCCTAAGCACACAATTTCTAATGGTTCAAATATACTAGCCACTTCATGGGAGAAAGACATGAGAGTTTGCTTTCATAGAGGTTGTTATTGTTGAGTACCATCGAGTTGGAACTGACCCATAGCTGACCCTCCAGTAGGTTTTCAGAGGCAGTAAGTTTCATGGAAGGAGATTGTCCATCTTTATTCCATGGAGGAATTGGTGCATTCGAACTGCTTCCATTTGGATTTGCAGCATAACTCCTTGCCACTAAACCACCAGCACTCCCTTTAAGATAGAGATACCTGCCTTGGAAATTCTATAGGATAGGTCTACTCTGTCCTATAGGGTCACTGTAAGTCAGAATTGACTCAACAACATTTTCCTTGCTTTCATCTCATTCCAGGGCTTGAGTTTTAAGCTTCACATTATTCCCCCACACTCAGTTTCACACAGTTTATGAAGGATAGATGACAGTGCAAAGTCATAACCCTTTTCCCCCAAAGGCATTAGAAATTATTTAGCACTTTGTTTTTTTTCTGAGTACTTTCATCTGCATTAATTCATTTGATCTTGACAATAGACCTCTGTAGAAGGTGAATTGAGTGTTCCTATACTTATTAAAAGAATCTCTGGGAAGTGAAAATGTTAAACTTTCAGCTACTAATCCAAAGTTGCCAATTTAATACACGCAGAAGTGCCTTAAAGGAAAGGCCTGACAGTGTACTTGCAAAAAGTCACAGACCTTGAAAAGCCTGTAGAGCACAGGTCTACTCTGAAAGACATGGAGATTCCAAGAGTCAGAACTGACTCAATGACAATTTATTCTTTAAAAACCTACTAATAGTTGAGGGAACCCAGGTGTTTTTGTGGTATGAATTACTCTGCCAATGCAAAGGTACACGGTTTGAATCTACCAGCTGTTCTATGGAAGAAAGATAGGCAACCTTTTCCCATGCAATTTATTGCATCTGAAAACCCACTGGAGAGTCAGCTATGCATCCGTTCTAACTCTACAATATACAACAACAGTAACAACAGATGAAGGAACCTTGCCAGTGTGGTGCATAATATGTTGGGCTGATAACAGAAAGGCTGCAGTTCAAATCCACTACCTGCCCTGTGGCAGGAAGATACACAATCTCCTCTTTTACATTCTAACAGCCTTGGAAATCTGATGGAGAGCCACTACGAGTCAGACCAATGTGATTAATTAAGAATGGGTTCATTAATTGATAGGGAAATGAGTACCATGTACAAGTGTATACAGCAACTCAGTAGGTAAACAGAATCCCAGAACACTAGAGAAAGAATGAGGAACTGAGAACATCCATCCCAACCCTTTATTTTACAGCCAAAGCAACTGAAACAACAAGAGATAATATGCTCAGGACTTTGTAGAAAGCACATAGGAAAGCAGACCTACAACTGGATTTGCTGACCTCCCATCCACGTCTTTCCATTGCAACACCAAGACTCTAAGTATATTTGCCAAGATGAATGGTGAAAATGGAGTGTTGGTCAAACATGATGTGAGCTCCTGTAGGCTATGTCTGCCACTGGGGAAGTCATGATGCACAGATTTTTGAGAACTCTGCATAACTTTGTTTAACAAAGCAGTTCACAAACTTGCTTGATCAAAACCATTTTTAATCCTTTCTATTAATAACCTTTTGCGGAACTAGTATTTTATGGAAGTAAATTTGGTAAATAATGCATAACAGATGTATTAGGATATGTGTGTGTTGCAGACCGAGGTTCCCAAAGAATGGAATAATTTTATAATTATTAATAATTAGACAAACAGCCAGGAATGAGAAAGAGCAGAGAGCATAAAACAGGGGGTCAGTAGTTCTCGACTGAAGACCCCAAATCATGTTTCTCTATGTATTTATTGATAATCTGGGGAAGCAAATAACAAAAGGAATTCCTTGTAAATGAAGGCTCTATTTTTCTCTATTGTCAGCCTAATGCTCTAACTCAGGAAGTATTTCCCAGGAAGTAACACTCTGTAGGGGGGCCCTAGCTGTGTCTGCAGGGAACAAACAGGGTATTTTCTGGGATCTGCCACAAGAGAAATCCTAACTTATAAATCTGCAATTCCTTCAATTCCTGAACAAGGATTTTCATATAATATAAAGTTTGGCTTCCCATATGTGTGTATAAGTAAATGCAATTCTTTCCTTTTCAGTTCTTCAGACTAGACATAAAAGGAAAAGAAACATAGTTTCTCTTCTTCTTTTCTTCTTACCTCCTCAATGCTACTCCCCACCCCCAAATCTATGCATCATACTCTCTTACCCTATAATTAAGCATATAGTATAGGAAACCTTCCCCCCACACACACTTAGATGGAATATAATGGAAAATAAACACTCTCAAAAGCAAGAACACTTGTACTCGTGCATATAAACACACACCATACATACACACATATCTTGAATTCTAGTATTTTTCACTTGATAGGTGGAGAAAATCTTGAAACTGTCAATGGCTTCATCTACTTAGATCTCCAATCAGTACATTTGGTATCAGCAGTCAGGAAATCAGGAGATCAACCCCTCCAAATTACTGAGGAGCAATGATGTTAGTTTGAGGACTAAGGTGCATATAATTCAGACAATGGTCTTTTCAATCACTTGTTATGCATCTGAGAGTTGGACAATAAATAAGGATGACAGGGGGAAAAATGGATGCCCTTGAGTTGTGATGTTGGAGGAATGTACTGAAAATCCCATGGAATACCAAAAGAATAGACGTGTCTTAAGGAAGGTGAAGCCAGAGTTGTCCTTGGAAGCAAGCAAGATGAAGCTTTGTCTCTCATATTATGGGCATGTTGCTAGGAGAGGTTAATCCCTGGAGAGGGATATTAAGCTTTGAAAGGTGAAAGGATGGCAAAGGAGAGGAAGACTCTCAACCAGGTGGGTTAACACAGTGACTTCAGCAGTTGGCTTGAGTGTGTCAGAGATTATGAGGTTGGCACAGGACAGGACAGAGTCAATATCTTTTATTTTTGGGATTGCTATGAGTTATACTCAAGTCAACAGCACCTAAAAACAATAACAAGAAGCATTGTTACATAGGAGTCTTTGTAGCATAATTGTTAAGTGCTTGTCTGGTAAGCGAACGCCACCACCACCAGCCTTGGAAATTAGTCATTGGAGGGTTAAGCTTTGAAACAAGAGATGAAAGCCTGAGGAGCCATTCTGAGCAATGGGGGATGCCTATAGACTATATGGTAATGAGAGATCCAAATTCTAAAAGCTCCAGAGGCTTTGGCTTTGTCACATACTCAACTGTGGAAGAGGTGGATGCAGTCATGAATGCAAGGCCTCACAAGGGAGACAGAAGGGTTGTGGGACCTAAGAGGGCTGTATCCAGAGAAGATTCTCAAAAATGAGAATTCTCACTTAACTGTGAAAACGATCTCTATGAGTGGAATGAAGAAGATTCTGAAGAACATAATTTATAAGATTCTTTTGAGCAGTATGAGAAAATAGACATGATTGAGATTACAACTGACCGAGGCAGTGGCAAGAAGAGGGGCTTTGCTTTTGTAACTTTTGATGACCATGACTCTAGATAAAAATTGTTACTCAGAAACACCATACTGTGAATGGTCACAACTGTGAGATAAGGAAAGCCCTGTCAAAGGAAGAGATGGCCAGTGCCT
>NW_006399788.1:2775819-2781146 GCF_000299155.1 Elephantulus edwardii | reverse complement strand
TTTCCTTGCTTTCATCTCATTCCAGGGCTTGAGTTTTAAGCTTCACATTATTCCCCCACACTCAGTTTCACACAGTTTATGAAGGATAGATGACAGTGCAAAGTCATAACCCTTTTCCCCCAAAGGCATTAGAAATTATTTAGCACTTTGTTTTTTTTCTGAGTACTTTCATCTGCATTAATTCATTTGATCTTGACAATAGACCTCTGTAGAAGGTGAATTGAGTGTTCCTATACTTATTAAAAGAATCTCTGGGAAGTGAAAATGTTAAACTTTCAGCTACTAATCCAAAGTTGCCAATTTAATACACGCAGAAGTGCCTTAAAGGAAAGGCCTGACAGTGTACTTGCAAAAAGTCACAGACCTTGAAAAGCCTGTAGAGCACAGGTCTACTCTGAAAGACATGGAGATTCCAAGAGTCAGAACTGACTCAATGACAATTTATTCTTTAAAAACCTACTAATAGTTGAGGGAACCCAGGTGTTTTTGTGGTATGAATTACTCTGCCAATGCAAAGGTACACGGTTTGAATCTACCAGCTGTTCTATGGAAGAAAGATAGGCAACCTTTTCCCATGCAATTTATTGCATCTGAAAACCCACTGGAGAGTCAGCTATGCATCCGTTCTAACTCTACAATATACAACAACAGTAACAACAGATGAAGGAACCTTGCCAGTGTGGTGCATAATATGTTGGGCTGATAACAGAAAGGCTGCAGTTCAAATCCACTACCTGCTCTGTGGCAGGAAGATACACAATCTCCTCTTTTACATTCTAACAGCCTTGGAAACCTGATGGAGAGCCACTACGAGTCAGACCGATGTGATTAATTAACAATGGGTTCATTAATTGATAGGGAAATGAGTACCATGTACAAGTGTATACAGCAACTCAGTAGGTAAACAGAATCCCAGAACACTAGAGAAAGAATGAGGAACTGAGAACATCCATCCCAACCCTTTATTTTACAGCCAAAGCAACTGAAACAACAAGAGATAATATGCTCAGGACTTTGTAGAAAGCACATAGGAAAGCAGACCTACAACTGGATTTGCTGACCTCCCATCCACGTCTTTCCATTGCAACACCAAGACTCTAAGTATATTTGCCAAGATGAATGGTGAAAATGGAGTGTTGGTCAAACATGATGTGAGCTCCTGTAGGCTATGTCTGCCACTGGGGAAGTCATGATGCACAGATTTTTGAGAACTCTGCATAACTTTGTTTAACAAAGCAGTTCACAAACTTGCTTGATCAAAACCATTTTTAATCCTTTCTATTAATAACCTTTTGCGGAACTAGTATTTTATGGAAGTAAATTTGGTAAATAATGCATAACAGATGTATTAGGATATGTGTGTGTTGCAGACCGAGGTTCCCAAAGAATGGAATAATTTTATAATTATTAATAATTAGACAAACAGCCAGGAATGAGAAAGAGCAGAGAGCATAAAACAGGGGGTCAGTAGTTCTCGACTGAAGACCCCAAATCATGTTTCTCTATGTATTTATTGATAATCTGGGGAAGCAAATAACAAAAGGAATTCCTTGTAAATGAAGGCTCTATTTTTCTCTATTGTCAGCCTAATGCTCTAACTCAGGAAGTATTTCCCAGGAAGTAACACTCTGTAGGGGGGCCCTAGCTGTGTCTGCAGGGAACAAACAGGGTATTTTCTGGGATCTGCCACAAGAGAAATCCTAACTTATAAATCTGCAATTCCTTCAATTCCTGAACAAGGATTTTCATATAATATAAAGTTTGGCTTCCCATATGTGTGTATAAGTAAATGCAATTCTTTCCTTTTCAGTTCTTCAGACTAGACATAAAAGGAAAAGAAACATAGTTTCTCTTCTTCTTTTCTTCTTACCTCCTCAATGCTACTCCCCACCCCCAAATCTATGCATCATACTCTCTTACCCTATAATTAAGCATATAGTATAGGAAACCTTCCCCCCACACACACTTAGATGGAATATAATGGAAAATAAACACTCTCAAAAGCAAGAACACTTGTACTCGTGCATATAAACACACACCATACATACACACATATCTTGAATTCTAGTATTTTTCACTTGATAGGTGGAGAAAATCTTGAAACTGTCAATGGCTTCATCTACTTAGATCTCCAATCAGTACATTTGGTATCAGCAGTCAGGAAATCAGGAGATCAACCCCTCCAAATTACTGAGGAGCAATGATGTTAGTTTGAAGACTAAGGTGCATATAATTCAGACAATGGTCTTTTCAATCACTTGTTATGCATCTGAGAGTTGGACAATAAATAAGGATGACAGGGGGAAAAATGGATGCCCTTGAGTTGTGATGTTGGAGGAATGTACTGAAAATCCCATGGAATACCAAAAGAATAGACGTGTCTTAAGGAAGGTGAAGCCAGAGTTGTCCTTGGAAGCAAGCAAGATGAAGCTTTGTCTCTCATATTATGGGCATGTTGCTAGGAGAGGTTAATCCCTGGAGAGGGATATTAAGCTTTGAAAGGTGAAAGGATGGCAAAGGAGAGGAAGACTCTCAACCAGGTGGGTTAACACAGTGACTTCAGCAGTTGGCTTGAGTGTGTCAGAGATTATGAGGTTGGCACAGGACAGGACAGAGTCAATATCTTTTATTTTTGGGATTGCTATGAGTTATACTCAAGTCAACAGCACCTAAAAACAATAACAAGAAGCATTGTTACATAGGAGTCTTTGTAGCATAATTGTTAAGTGCTTGTCTGGTAAGCGAACGCCACCACCACCAGCCTTGGAAATTAGTCATTGGAGGGTTAAGCTTTGAAACAAGAGATGAAAGCCTGAGGAGCCATTCTGAGCAATGGGGGATGCCTATAGACTATATGGTAATGAGAGATCCAAATTCTAAAAGCTCCAGAGGCTTTGGCTTTGTCACATACTCAACTGTGGAAGAGGTGGATGCAGTCATGAATGCAAGGCCTCACAAGGGAGACAGAAGGGTTGTGGGACCTAAGAGGGCTGTATCCAGAGAAGATTCTCAAAAATGAGAATTCTCACTTAACTGTGAAAACGATCTCTATGAGTGGAATGAAGAAGATTCTGAAGAACATAATTTATAAGATTCTTTTGAGCAGTATGAGAAAATAGACATGATTGAGATTACAACTGACCGAGGCAGTGGCAAGAAGAGGGGCTTTGCTTTTGTAACTTTTGATGACCATGACTCTAGATAAAAATTGTTACTCAGAAACACCATACTGTGAATGGTCACAACTGTGAGATAAGGAAAGCCCTGTCAAAGGAAGAGATGGCCAGTGCCTTTTCCAAACAAAGAGGTCGAACTGGTTCTAGAAATATTGGTGGTGACCATGGAGGTGGTTTTGGTGGGAATGACAACTTTGGTCAAGGAGGAAACAAGGAGTTCACTTTGGTGGCAGTCATGATAATGGAGGATTTAGAGGCAGGAGAGACGGTTTTAATTGATTTGGTAATGATGGAAGCAACTTTGGAGGTGATAGAAGCTACAATGATTTTGGCAATTTACAATAATCAATCTTCAAATTTTGGACCCATGAAGGAAGGAAACTTTGGAGGTAGAATCCCTGGCCCTTATGGTGGTGGAGGTGAATATTTTGCTATACCACAAAACTACCGTGTCCATGGTGCTTCAGGCATCAGCAGTAGCTAGGGCAGTGGAAGGCAGTTTTAGTAACTGCCAGGAAACAAAGCTTAGCAGGAGATGAGTGCCAGAGAACTGACAGGGAAGCTACAGGTTACAATAGCTTTGTGAACTCAACCAAGCACAGTGGTGGCAGGGCCTCACTGCTCCAAAGAAGACATGGTTTAGACAGTACTCATGTGTATGGGCAAAAAACTCGAGGACTGTATTTATGACTAATTGTATAACAGGTTATTTTAGTTTCTGTTCTGTGGAAAGTGTAAAGTGTTCTGAAAACAAGAGTTTGAATGTAGTTGTTTTGTATTTCATCCGTGCTATTGATTGAGAAATATGAAAGTCTGATTATGGCACTGAATAAATGCCTTTTAAAAAAAAAAGGATCTACTGTCTTGAAATCCTTTAGGGCATTTCTACTCTGTCCTATATGGTCATCATGATTTGGAACAAACTCCTATGTTTTAAAGTTGTTGCACTGCTACATTTGCACAAATTGGCTTATGTGAGATTACTATATCTCTACTGTCTCTCTGGGACAGCGTATTCTGTAGGGAATTCACTGAATCCACCAGCAGCTCCATGGGAGAAAGATGGGCAATCTCCTCCTGTGAAATTTGCAGCATCAGAAACTATGAGTCAGTTCCAACTTGACAGCAATGAGAAAAAAAATTCCTTAGACAGATGTTTGTAGAGGTAGTCTCTGGGTAGTACAAAGTTCACAGGCTCACAAATAGAGCTAGAAATGCACAGCCTGGTGAGGATAAAGTTGATGAATAGGACATTCTAATGATTAAACGACTGTGCTCATCAAAACCTTTTTACAATAGCGTGAAAAGGAAACCTACTGACTGGGAACAAGCATCTCAAACAAGGGTCTAATACTAAAAGTTTAAAGTATACTCTTGAACCTGCAGAAGAAAACACTGATAACCCAATTACAAAATGGGCAAAAGATATAGAAAGACTCTTCACGAGGAAGATATTTGGATGGCCAACAGACACATGAATAGATGCTCAAAATCACTGGCTATAAGAGATGTAAATCAAAACTACAATGAGATACCATTTTACCCCAGTAGAGTAGCAAAGCTTAGTAGGGCAGCAAGCGATAAATATTGGAGAGGATGTGGAAAGGTAGGAACTCTCATACAACATTGGTAGGATTGTAAAATGGTGCAACTGCTTTGGAAGATGGTTTTGCATTTCCTCAAAAAGTTGAACATAGAAACTCCTTATGACCCAGCTATTCCACTACTAGGAATAATTTCCAAGGAAATTAGAACTGAGACACAAATGGAGATATGTACATCAGGGTTCATGGCAGCATTATTCATCTTTGCAAGAACATGGAAACAGCCCAAAGGTCCAACAACAATTGAATGGATTGAGAAATTGTGATGCATTCACACAATGAATACTATGCAGTACTCAAGAGTAATGATTTTTAAAAATGCTACATAACTTGGGAGAGGCTAGAGAGCATTATGCTTAGTGAACTAATGCAGCCTCACAAGGACAAATACTGCATTGTTGTTGTTGTTGTTGTTATGTGCCATTGAGTCGTTTGCGACACATAGTGACCCTATGTACAACAGCCCTAAACCCTGCTCTATCGTGTGCTAATAGCATTGCCTCTGACACACCCATCCTGACTACCCCAGTCACTGAATCAATCCACC
>NW_006399788.1:2766083-2774274 GCF_000299155.1 Elephantulus edwardii | reverse complement strand
CCTTTTGACTTTCCAACTCTAGCTCCTCACACATTTCATTGTAATAAATACTGCATAAGAACCATTATTATAAACATAGAAGGATAACTAGTAAAAACATGTATGGGAACTCAGGGAAGAGATGACTGGGGATGAATAGGAGCGAAACCATTGTGTTGCACAGTTTGGTGGGTGGACAGGGGGAAAGGAAAAGGGAAGAATCTGGGCAAAATGACATTGTAATGATGGGCAAGTTCCAATGTTAATTAACTCTATAAAGCATAAATCATGAGAATGATTGTATGAAACACAATGCAAATGAAGGATAATGTAAAACACAATGTCTAGTAACATTGTAAACAAATAAATTTTTAAAAAAGTTCACAGACTCAGCTGCTAAACAAAAAGTTGCACGTTCAAGTCTACACAGAGATTTAAAAAAAAAAAAAAGCAAACTTCTGGTGGATCTACTTGAAAAAATAGCCTTTGAAAAACCCTTTGGAACTGTTGTGCTTTGATATACAAGAGGCTTCATGTTGAAATCAACTCAGTCACAACTGGTAGAGAAGAGAGGCCGTAATAAAAGTGGCAATGCTGGTTCCATTGATGGTGACCAGAAATGGCCTGATTGGGGTATAAAGAATTACATTTTAAAAGCTAAAAAAACTTGGACAAATTATCCACACACGGCTATCTGACCTCTCTTTCACAATTCAAGGGGGACAATAAGACTGTCAATGGACCGGAATAGCTGTGTCTGAAAATGTTAATCTCTTATAGCAGAAACAAGGTGGCAAATTTATATTAAGATATAAATAACTGATATTCTTTTCTCGGAGCATATTTGTGTCTCAGAGAGAGACCACAAACCTAAAGTGGAACTGAGGAGGCTAAATCACTGAAGACAGGCCTGCGCTGGACGAGCCTGGTGAGTTTACAGGTGGCAGTTGGACCTCACTGCCCACATGCCACGGTCCTCTGTTACCTTCTTGTGTGAGGTCCTGGCTCCCAGGCCCACAGCCATTGCAACTCTCCTTAAACCTCCCCATGAGAGAAAGACACACACAACCTCTCCTCTGAGCCCCACCTGGCCCACCCACCTGATAAGCACAGCCAAGCTGAGCAGGAGTCTTGGAAGAGGAGAAAGGGCATGTGGGCTGGAAAAGGGCAGGACACTCTGGGTGGGGGCTGAGGGCGGCATTCACTACATCAGTAAGAAGTACCTCATTGATCACTTCCTTCCTCATTATTTCAAGATTATTGTAATTTTATGCAAACACTCCTTTTTCCCAACACAGCTTCTGATGGCCACGGTTCTTGTTTGGTGCTGGCCCCCAGCAATGCTAATAAACGGCTTCCGGATCATTTTTATTCATTTTGCGCATTTCACTCACAGTACTTCATGTGACTTATGTAGCCCCTGCAGCTCATATTTCTATTTGAATTGCAGGGCAAGTAGTGAGTTTTAACATTCCAACTGCACACACATTCTTCTTTCCCTCGAAATGAAAGATCATTTGAACTTTGAATTGCATTAGCATGACATTTTTCTACTAAATTACCCTGGCTGCACTCAACAGCCTGAAAAGAAACAAACCTCTTTTAACTCTATAGGCTATGTGAGTGCATAAATACTGGAGGAGACGCCCACAGACAGAGGAAGGGGAGACAAGCAGGTGAGGCTGGGACGTTCCCCCTCACTGCCTGGAGCTCATTTTTGATGCTGGCCTGACTAGGCCCAATGCTGTCCCACCTCACCAGGCTGAGGCTGGAGCAATTGGATGCATGGAGACAAAAGTTAATGGTTCTCAGCAGCTGTTGTTTTGTAAAAAATAAGGTGCAGCTTTTCATGTCATTTTTTAAAAGTAATAATATTTGCTTTAGTCTTATGTTATAACTGTAGAAAATGCTCATTGTGGAAAATATTTTTTACAAAATTAAAACCACTCATACGCCCACCACCTATGGGGATATTGCCGAGGAGAGGTATTTTGTCAAATTAGACTACTAGGAGAACAAACAGGTTTGTCCTGGAGAGGGTGAAGCCACAGTGCTCCTTGGAGTCGAGGATTCTGAAGCGTCATCTGACATACTTTAGACATGTTGCAAGGAGGGACCAGTTTTTGGAGAGGGACATCATGTTTGGGAGAGTGGAGGGACGGCGCAGGAGAGGAAGACCCTCAATGAGATGGATCGATTCAGTGATTGAGGTAGTGGCAGTAGGTGTGTCAGAGACAATGAGGTTGGCACAGGATAGATCAGAATTTAGGGCTCTTGTACACAGGGTCACTATGAGTCACAGGCAACTTGACAGCACATAACAACAACAAATTAAATTATATATGGTGGTGCGGCAATTAAATATTTGGAAGATTACTGAAAAGCTGGTGGTTTAAATCTACCCAATGACTATGCAGGAAAATATCTCTTTCCTAAAGGTTAAGCCCACTGCCTTTGACCTCAGCTCATAGTGATTCTGTGCAACAGACCAGAACTGCCCCAGAAGGTCTCCATGTTTGGATACCTTTATAGAAGCAAGCTGCCTCAGTATTTCCCTCACAGTGTGTCTGATAGGTTTGAACCACAGATCGTTGGGTTAATACCTGAATGCTTTAGCACACATAGGGTAGTTCTACTCTGTCACCTGCTGTTGCTATGACTTAGAATCAAATTGTAGGCACTCATCATCACAACAGCGAGCTCTGGTGGGTCGTCCACAGGGAGTGAGAGTGCTAAGACGAAGGCAGTACCTCTCCAGTGGCTGGAATCCTCAAGTGGTCTTGGGAGAAAAGAGTGTGCGCTCCTCCAGTGAGACTTACATTTTCCAAAAACCTGTTGGACAGTTAGTTATGAGTCAGTGCCAGATTGACAGCGAGGAATTTGAGGCTTTGTTTTTTTAAACTTCACAGCATTGTTTTCTATTTAATAACTGGGAGATAGATAGATAGATAGATAGATAGATAGATAGATAGATAGATAGATTAGATAGATAGATAGATAGATAGATAGATAGATAGATAGAAATATATGTTATACAAATATTTCTAACTTGACATTTCATGGGTGAACATTTTCCCAAATTACAAATGATGATTTTCAATGACTGCATAGTATTTCATCATTGCTATGTACAATAATTGACTTAATAAGTTCCCTGTTGGTAGATTTATTTTTTATGCTACTATCAATGTTAGCTTTTCTAAACAATGCTATAGTGAACTTTTTACACATAAGGAATCTGGTGACTGACAGTGAGTGACACTTCTTAAGAACCTACTATGTGCTGGACATGATAATAAACATTTTGCAGAACAAGTTTGCATTAACAAGTGTAATCTACCTTGGATTTTACTGCCATCAAGTTGGAACTGATTCATAGCTGACCCTCCAGCAGGTTTCCAAGGTTATAAATCAGAGATTATCTATCCTTCTCCCTTGGAGTTACTGGTGAATTTGAACTTCCAGAGAGGTAGGACGTTTGGGTTAACAGCACAACTCCCTGTGAACTACACCATTAAAGTTCCCTATCTCCATTAGAAGTAACCATCTTTCTCTATAAATAAAGGCAAAGAAATAGAGGCTCAGAGGTGAACAAACTGATTGAATGTTGTCAGATAGTAGGAAATCATGCCAGGATCCCATCCTAGGGTTTCTTGAGCCCAATGCCACAATCCTTGCGCCTTTATCTATGCCCTGCAATATAGAAAAATATGCTGATGTCTATCTACTTAAAAATCCAACTTAGCCTTAGAATTCTTTGATGGCACCAGGTCA
Organism: Elephantulus edwardii; assembly: GCF_000299155.1. NCBI lineage: Eukaryota > Metazoa > Chordata > Mammalia > Macroscelidea > Macroscelididae > Elephantulus > Elephantulus edwardii. The sequence goes on along the minus strand of NW_006399788.1, from coordinate 2,770,521 downwards.
GAGTCCCAGGAATTGAGTAAGTTGGAGATTTGCCTCAGTTAAGGAAAAGGAATTTAATTTTTGGAGGGTTTTTTGTTTGTTTTGTTTTTTGTTTTTTACTTTTTAAAAAATTTTCTACTAGATACACCTGATCTGGGCCATAGTCTTTGCAATTGTGTGCAATGCGTCAGAGAGCTGAACAGTGACTAGGGATGATGGAAAAAGAATTGATGACTTTGAGCTGTGGTGCTGGAGAAGAGTGTTGAATACACCATGGACTGCTAGGAGAACAAACACCTTCATCCTTGAGAGGGTGAAACCGGGCTGCTCCTTGGAGGCAAATATTCTGAAACTTCGTCTGACATACTTTGGACATGTTGCAAGGAGAGACCAGTCCTTGGAGAGGGACATCATGTTTGGGAGGGTGAAGGATTAGTGAAAGAGAGGAACACTCTTGATGAGATGGATTGATTCAGTGACTAGGGTAATGGGAGTAGGTTTATCAGTGACAGTGAGGTTGGCACAAGATAGAGCAGGGTTTAGGGCTCTTGTACATTTGGTTGCTATGAGTCACAAGGACTTGACAGCCCATAACAATAATAACAACTAGTTTATTTAACAAAATTAGAATACATTGTTTTTAAAAACAAAGTATTTCCATTTCCCTCATCCCCCCAACTCCTCCCCCTGCACATCCCTCTGCTTCCAGAATGTATATTCATTCTACAATAATGGTTTTATACAATATTTATCCTTGTGGGACTGAGTTAGTTCACTCAACATGATGATTTCCAGTCCCTCCCAAGTTAGATAATAATTTACAAAATCATTGTTCCTGTGTGCTATGTAGTGTTCCATTGTGTGAATGTACCATAATTTCTCAATCCATTCATTTGTGGTTGGACATTTGGGCTGTTTCCATGTTCTTACAATGGTGAATAATGTTGCTATGAATATTGGTGTACAAATCTCCATTTGTGCCTCAGTTTTCATTATCTCAGGGTATATCACAAGTAGTCAAATGGTCAAATGGAATTTCTATGTTCAGCTTTTTGAGGAAGCAACAAACTGCCTTCTAGAATGGTTGTACTATTTTACAATCCCACCAACAATGTATGAGTTCTTTCTCACCACATCCTCTCTAACATTTATTACTTGCTGCCTCGTTAAACTTTGCCACTGTTACTGGAATCAGATGGTACCTTATTGTTGTTTTGATTTGCATGTCTCTTATTGCCAGTGATTTGGAGCGTTTCTTCATATGTCTGTTTACCATTCAAATATCTTCCTCTGTGAAAATTCTTTCAATGTCTTTTGTCCATTTTGTAATTGGGTTATCAGTCTTTTTCTTCTGGAGGCCCAGGAGTATTATATAAACTTTCTTTATGAGACTCTTGTCTGAGATAGTATTACCAAATGTTTGTACCCAGTCTATAGGTTATCTCTTTACCCTACTGGGAAAAGTTTTGATGCACAAAGGGATTTAATCTTCAGAAGGTCTCATGCGTCAATTTTATCCTCTTCAGATTGTGCATTTCTGTCTGTATTTGGCAGTATCCTTGGACTAGCACTTCTAAGTTTGATCCCAGTTTGTCTCTTATAAATGTTATGGTTTTGGGCTTCACCCTAGGTCTCTGATCACCTTGAGTTGATTTTGTTGTATGGTTTGAGATGTGGATCCTGTTTCAACTTTCTGCAGGTAGAAGTCCAGTTTTGCCAGCACCATTTGTTGAAGAGGTTATCATTTCCCCATTTGATAGCTTTGATTTCCTCATCAAATATCAGCTGGCTATACATAGCTGGGTCTATTTCTGGGTTCTCAATTCTGTTTCACTGATCTATGTGCCTTTCATTGTACTAGTACTATGTTGTTTTGGTTTGATGTCAGGGAGTGCTCTACCTCCCACTTCATTTCTGTTTCTCAGAAGTGTTTTGCTTATTTGGGGCTCTTGTCTCGCCAAATAAATTTGACAATTTTCCTTTCAATCTCTTTGAAAAATGAATTTCGTATCTGGATTGGGATTGCATTGAACATGTAGATTGTTTTTGGTAGAATTGTCATTTTTATAATATTGAGTCTCTCTCTCCATGAACAGGGCACATTCTTCCATTTCTTTAGGTCTTTTATTGTGTCTTGCAGAAATGCTCTGTAGTTTTCTTTGTATAAGTCAAAGAGGAGAGGGCATGAGGGGTGTCACTTTGGACAGCTATAGCCATGGTCTCAGCTTCTCACTGCAACAGGGCCTGGCTTTTTTTAATAACATGACAGAATTAACAGAGCCACATAGACCCTCAGCCTTCAGGTTGTACTGACTAATGGGTACACAGTAAAGATGAGCACAAAACAAACAAAAATCCAGGAAAATAAAATACATATTTTCAGTTGGAGCAGGAGGCAGTCATCAGAACAGAGCAAGGAAATACTGGGTCACAATTAGAAAGGAGTGTGTCAGGGATGTGTCCTGTCTCTGTACCTTTTCAATCAATATGCAGAACAGATCATCCAGAAGGCTAGGAACTGTGAGGAAGAATGTGGCATCAGAATTGGAGGAAGACTCATTAACAACCTGTATTATATAGAAGATACAACCTTGCTTGCCTGAGAAAGCAACTGAGGAGGACTTAAAGTATTTGCTGTAGAAGTCAGGGACTGTAATCTTCAATATGGACTGAAACTTAACATCAAGGAAACAAAAATTCCCACCACTGGGCCAATTGGCAGCACTATGATAGATGGAGAAGAGATTAATGTTAACAATTTCAGCTTGTTCAGCTCCACAATCAACAGTCTTGGCACCTGGAATCAGAAAATCAAGACAAATTGCACTGGGGAAGTCTACTGTCAGGGACCTCTCCATAGTGCTAACGAGCAATGATGTCAGTCTAGAGACTAAGGTGCACCTGATCCAGGCTACAGTCTTCACAATTGAATAACTGGAGCAATAGGATTAAGTGTGTCAGAATCAGAGAGACTGGCTCAAGATAGGACAGGATTCAGAGCTGTTATACATAGGGTCACTATGAGTCACAGGAGACTTGAAGGCACACAACAACAAACAATCAGCACAAAAAGTCAGTGATATGTTTGACATTTTCTATTTAAAGGAATCATATGGATTGGTTTGCAGGTTGCCATATAATTTTTTTTATTCTTTCCAAATGACTTGGTGGTGATAAGCACCTTACATATCTGAGTGGGTTCATCAGTCACCCTGTAAGGTCCATTAACTTTCAGGATGCTCCACCACAAAGCATGTGATCTCAGTACTGCCCTCTCCACAAGATCTATGCTAGACAGCCTTCCCCTGGATGGAACTGAACTCCCTTCCAGAGGTTCCCTCATCTTTACAACTTCCCAAAGTTGAGGTCTCAGTATGAACTCCAGGACTGCACACTTCATAGAGTGGCACAAAGTCATTAGGCATCTATTCAGAATTCACAGACTATCTCAAGCTTCCTGGAGAGGGTAAAGGAGAGGCATCTGTTCATCAAGCTCTGATTCATGGCTATCTCAGGTTGTGTCTTTAGTCTTCTCCCAGATTCGTGAGATAGAGTGTGGTTGTTCTTGTTAGGAGTTGCCAAGTGAGTTCTTCCTCATAATGACCCATGTAAAGTAGATCAAAATGTTTCCCAATGTGATACTGATCTTCACAATCATTGGTATGCTTGATTCCATTGCTGCAGCCACTGTGTATTTTGGGTGTCTTCCAAACTAAAGGACTTTTCTTCCTGTCCTATATCAAACAATATTCAGTTGTGACTTTAGGGTTTTCACTGGTTAATTTAAAAAAAATAGATCACCAGACCTTTCTTTCTAGTCTGTCCTGGACTGCTGATGAAAGGGATCACAATTTGTTCCCATTCCCAAGAAAGGTAATCCAATAGAATGTAGAAATTCTTTAACAATATCACTAATGTCACACACAAGTAAAATCTCGCTGAAAATCATTGAAAAGTGATTGGAACAGTGTATCAAAAGAAAACTCCCAGAACTTCGAGCTGGATTTAAAAGAGGCCATTATAAGAGGGATATCATTGCTGACACCAGATGATGGTTGAGAATGCCAGAACACTATCTATTTGTGTTTCACTGACTATGCACAGATGTTTGACTGTATGGATCATAACAAATTTTGGATAACATTGAGAAGAACAGTAATCCCAGGACATTTAATTATGCTCATGGGAAATCTAGACCTAAACCTATTAAATAAATAAAAGAAAACAGATTAACACTGCATGGTTTATAAAATTGTAAAACATCATAATATAAAAAGATATGTATCAGGGTTGTAGAGATTAAGACAGACTAGGAAGAAGGATTGGCCACCCACTTCTGAAATAGCAGGCCTGTGAAAACCCTATGCACAACAGAACACACGCAGACTAACAGAAAGGGCAACCTAGGTAGAACTATCAAGTATGGAAATACAAAGGAGGAGGAACAGTTGTAAGCAGA
>NW_006399788.1:2760646-2763280 GCF_000299155.1 Elephantulus edwardii | reverse complement strand
CAGGATAGAGCAGGGTTTAGGGCTGTTGTGCATAGGGACGCTGTGGGTCGCAAACGACTTGACGGCCCATAACAACAACAACAACAGGGTTCTATATCCTTTTCTCTGCACCAATTCAATCCATATGCTGAGAAAATCATTCAAGAATGTAGACTTTATGAATTAAAATGAAGTGTCAGAATCCGAGGGAGACTCATCAACAACTTCCATTATGTAGATGACATAACTTTGCCTGCTGAAAATGAGAAAGACTTAAGGTGCTTATTTCACTAAAAATCCTCACCCCTGGGCCAACAGGAAACATCATGATAGACTGAATGAAGACTGAAGTGATTAATGATTGTGCCTTGCTTGGAACCACCAACACTCTTGGCCACAGCAGTCAAGCAATCAAAGATGTGTTATATTGGGGAAATCAACTGTCAAGGACCTCTCCATGGTGTTGAAGAGCGGCAATTGCAGTTTAAAGACTAATGTGTGCTTGATTCAAGCCATGGACTTTTCAATTACTTCCTTTGCAGCTGACTGTAGAACCATAACTATAGTTGACAGAATTGATGCCTTTGATTTGTGATGTTGGAGAAGAGTACTGAATATCTCATGGGAATTCCGAAAGTGCAAGCAATGGGCTCAAAACTATCAGGGGTGGTGAGGATGACTCAGAATAGGACACAGTTCAGGTCTACTGTTTATAGGCTCACTATGAGAGATGAGCAATCCAACGGCACCTAACACCACCAACAATCTTTGCCTGAACATCCAACTGAAATCTATCCATTATGGAAGATCCTGTTGTATTTGAAATCCCTCTAACATAGCTTCCAGCATCACAGCACCATATACAAGCCTTGGAAACACAACAAACTGACAGAAAGACTATGATTTGTAGGGAGTAGCTCTTCTGCTTTGGTTAGGGAAGAAAACAGGAAAAGAGCATTTGGGACAAAAGCACAAGTTTAAAAACAGTTCCTAAAAAGTTACTCCAGTTCTTATGGCAGAGCTATGGGTAGGATAAACGCAGGGTGGTGAAAATAGGAATGGCAGAGCCAGGTCTGGGCACATGCAATGGGCATCTTTTTTTAAAAAAAATTTTTAATTATTTTATTATTTTGCGTGTGTATGTGTACCATCAAATCAGATCTGACTGGTACAGGAGGAGATTGTCCCTCCTTTCCCGGCAGAGCATCTGGTGGATTTGAACTGTGTGCCTCTGGGATTGCAGTGCAGCTTCTTGCCACTAGGCCACCAGAGCTCCCCTGCAATGGGCATCTTGACACTGCCACTCACCAGTGATGTCATCTTAAGTCAGTTCACCACTCTTTATCTCAGTTGCTTTGTTTGCATAGTTCACACATTCATTTAGTCATTTCATCTCCTTAATTTATTAACTGTTATAACAATAGCAGACGACATTTATGAGTAATTATCATGTTCTAGCACATCGATTAGAGCTATTAAAACCTTTAGCAATAAAACAGGCATATTATCTGCCTTCACTGAGTTTGCTATCCAGTTGGCAGAGGGGTATCAATGAGAACACACGTAAATGAACATGTGTGAATAATAAAACATGTGAGCAAGCACATAAACACAAGCAAACACGAGTGCTACTAGTTAACGAAACAGTTTGATGATCAATATATTAAAAAGATAGAACTATTTATATAATGTTGAGTCTTTACCTTGTAAAACAGGTAAAAGGTCAAGCAAAATACTCAGTGATGTTGTTGCTGTTGTGTGCCATTAAGTCACTTGCAACTCATAGCAATCCTATGTACAACAGCCTTGAAACTTGCTCTATCCTGTGCCAACTTTACTGTCTCTGACACACCTTCCCTCATTACCCCAGTTACTGTATCAATCCGTCTCATCTATGGTCTTCCTCTCTTTCTCTGTTCCCCCAGCCTTTCAAGCATGATATCCCTCTCCAAGGACCGGTCCCTCCTCGCAACATGCCCAGAGTATGTTAGACAAAGCCTCAGAATCCTTGCCTCCAAGGAGCAGGATGGCTTCACCCTCTCTTGGACGAAGCTGTTTGTTTTCCTAGCAGACCATGGTATATTCAATACTCTTCTCCAGCACCACAGCTCAAAGGCATCAATTCTTTCTTTCATCCCCAGTCATTGCCCAGCTTTTTGATGCACAGCAAACAATTGCGAAGACCATGACCTGGATCAGGTGCACCTTAATCTCCAGATTGATGTTTTTGTTCTGCAGTACTCTGTAGAGGTCCCTGGCAGTTAACTTTCCCAGGGAAATTTATCTCTTGATTTCCCAGCTGCTCATACCAAAAGTGTTGACTTGTGGAGCCAAGCAAACTAAAGCTGTTAACAATCTCAATCTCTTCACCATCTACAATATGCTGCCAATCAGCCCATTGGTGAGAATCTTTGTTTTCTTGATGTTGAGCCTTCATAGTCTATAAACATTAACTAATATTCATTACTTCTTTTTATTAACCCAATATCATTTAGACCTTGGAATTTCTATAAGGAAAACGTAAATCTAAATGTTATTCCCTGTATAAGACAGAACCCATTCCGTATGTTTGTAAATTTCCTCACAAGAATTCCTGTTGTTGCAGACCGAGGGTAAAGTAATTTACAGCCAGTACAGCCAGGAATGAGAGAGCAA
>NW_006399788.1:2758197-2760446 GCF_000299155.1 Elephantulus edwardii | reverse complement strand
AAATGAAGCCAAGCTCTTTCTATTGAAAACCTTCTGCTTAACTCAGGAGGGAGGGGTTAGCAAATGCAGGAATCTGGTAAACCCTTAAGGATTGCCTTAGTGCCTCAGGGTGAACTCTAGCTTGAACCCTACCTCCCTCACATCCTGAAATAACATTCAGTTTATTACAAATATTTAGTATTGGCTTCCCATACCTGTGATCAACCCTTGCTCTGAACTGTCATTCATGACCCTCTCACATAGGCTGCCTCTGTAATGCTCCACTCTGTGATGGGAATACAACTGCTAAGGACAGGATTATGTCCTCTAATATGTGTGTTATAATTCCTAACCACTATGCCTTCGGTTAGAATCCCTCCTGGGAATAAATCATCTTTGTTATGTCAATGAGGTTGCATAAATGAAGGATATGTTTTGAGTCAATCTCTTTTGAGGTATAAAAGAGATTAAATGAACAAGAAGCAAGCTACCTGAGATGAGGGAAGAGGTATGCCAAGTCACATAAGAATATCCAGCAGAAGAAACTATAATAACCAAAGGCCTTCTTCCAGAGACGACAGAAAGAATTACTTGAGAGCCAACATCTAGAATTTGGACTTCTCGTTTCCTAAACTGAGAGAAAATTAATTTCTGCTTGTTTAAGCCACCTCATCCAGGTTATTTTTGTTTTAGCAGCACAGTTGCTGTGTGCTGTCTAGTCAGAATAGACCCATAGCTGAGGCAATTGGATTGTCCATCCTTCTCCCATGGAGACTTGAACTCAAGCCTTTGGGACTGTAGCTTACCTTCTTACCACTAGGCCACCAGAGCTGCTTCTAGCAGAACTATTTCACTTAAAACATCATTTCTGTTTCAGCATCCATTCTAAACTAATTTAAGTGAATGACTAGCTCTTGGACACAATTTTTGTATATAGCAAATTTTGGTGTTTGATGAAGTGTAGGGCAGTGAAGGAGAGGTTTACATGATATCAATGCAAAGAAAGTGAACTTGAATAAGGACTCAAAATCCATTCTTCAAATGCATTAGGCTTTCCCATTGTAAAATATCCTTGGATTTCATGAAGGCCGCTTCTTTCCAGCTTCCAGCCAACATTATCAGGAGGAAAACTTATTTATATATTTTCTGTTCCATGTAACTGTTAACTTTTCCTCCATAGACAAGTTACTGAGGTATTTTCTTAAAGTCAACATTCCCTCTAAGAGAAACTTCAGTACAAATTAGGAAGACTGAATTTTTCTTTTACCCTAATTCAACGTTATTACACAGTTAATATCCCTGTTAGTATCAACTTAGAGAAGGTCTTACAATTGTAACCCCCCTGGATGTAGTTACTCACATTGCACAGGTGATGAAACCCAGGACATAAAATACTAAAATTGGACTAATACCATAAAAGACCATTATTTTAAAAAATGGATTACTAGTAAAATATGTTGTTGTTGTTGTTATGTGCCATCGAGCCACTTGCGACTCATAGCAACCCTATGTACAAGAGCTCTACATGCTGTTCTATCCTGTGCCAACCTAGCCATCTCAAACTCACTTGTTCCCACCACTCCAGTGACAGAATCAAGCCATCTCATCGAAGGTCTTCCTCTCCTTCACCAGCCTTCCACTCTGCCAAACATGATGTCCCTCTCCAAGGACCAGTCCCTCCTTGCAGCATGCCCAAAGTATGTCAGACGAAGCTTCAGAATCCTTAAGTCCAAGGAGCATTCTGGCTTCACCTTCTCCAGGACAAACCTGTTTGTTCTCTTAGCAGTCCATGGTATATTCAACACTCTTCTCCAGAACCACATCTCAAAGGCATCAATTCACTTTCTATCAACCATATTCACTGTCCAACTCTCTGATGCATAGCACGTAATCGAGAAGACTATAGCTCAGATCAGGCACACCTTAGTCTCCAGTCTGACATCGTTGTTCTTCAGTATTCTTGAGAGGTCCCTCACAGCTGACTTTCCTAATGCAATTCTTCTCTTAATTTCCTGGGAGCTATTACCAAGAGTGTTGATTGTGGAGCCAAGTAAACTAAAACTTAACTATCTCAATCTCTTCACTATCCATACTGATGCTTCCAATTGGCCCAGTGGTTAGAATCTTTGTTTTCTTGATGTTCAGCTTCAGGCCATATAGGAGGCTGCAGTCCTTGATCTTCTTCAGCAAGCACTTCAGGTCCTCCTCCATTTCAGCAAGCAAGGTTATGTCATCTTCATAATGCAGGTTGTTGATGATTCTTCCACCAA
>NW_006399788.1:2754291-2757794 GCF_000299155.1 Elephantulus edwardii | reverse complement strand
ATCTAGCAATTCTCTGTTGACATATTGTTCCAAATGTTCTTGGATAATTTTCAGCAGAATCTTGCTTGCATGTGATATTAATGATATTGTTCGATAATTTCCGCATTCTGTTGGGTCACCTTTCTTTGGAATGGGAACAAATATCGATCTTTTCCAGTCAGTGAGCCAGCTAGCTTTTCTCCAGATTTCTTGACACAACTTAGTGAGCACATCCAGGGCAGTGTGTCTATTGAAATATGTGAATTGGTGTGTCGTCAACTCCTGGAGCCTTGTTTTTTGCCAATTCCTTCAGAGCAACTCCAACTTCCTCCTTCATCACCATAGGCTCTTGCTCATATGTCATTTCATGAAATTCTTCTGTGTCAGCCAATTCATTCTGATACAGTGACTCTGTGTATTCCTTCCATCTTCTCTTGACACTTCCTGGATCATTTAACATTCTATCCAAAGTATCCTTAAGTAAAATATGTATGAGAATCAAAGGTAGGGAAGGCAGGAGCAGAGGGGTGAGGATGAGCGCTGGGGGCAGGGGAGGGAGTAATCACACAATTTGATGGGTGAAAGGAGGAGTGGGTATAGAAAATGGGAAGGATCCCGTGGAAAAACTATGCATATGAACTTTATAAGTAAACAAGTATAAAATGAAAATTTCCCCTTAACAAAAAAAATCTAAAGGAAGGCTGAGGCAGGACATGCCTCTGAGGCTCTGTGAGAGGGGAGTGGCCTGTGGCCCTTCCCCTCAGCGGCGCGGGGCGGTTGCTCGGAGGCTTCTGGCCGGTTGGAGGTGGAGCGAGCTCTGGTGCAGTGGCGAGGTCGCACCACGCAGCTCCATATTCTATGACGGCGATGGGATCTGGCTCATGAGTTCTGTGAGGAGACAATCGTCACCAAGAATGGGCTGCCAAAAGCGGGCCAGCCTGCGGCGGTGCATAAGAACCTGATTCTCAGGGTATCATGAAGCTAGATACCTCCCGTTCGCCCCCGCATCCATGTGGATTTTCCTGTGATCCTCTGTGAAATGTGAGACAGGGGAGTGACCGGCACAAGTGCCCCTACCCTAAGGAGACATTCCTAGGCGCGCTAGCTAGGCATGGTTTTCTTTTAGGAAATCAGGCTGCGGCCACAACCCTGAATAAACTCTGTTGGCCTGAAAGCTTCCGCTCTGCTCAGAGCAATTCCTGCGGTGTTGGTCAGGCTTTGACTTGTGTATGGGCAAGAAGCAAGATAGAACTACCCTGGTCAGGAATGCCTGGTTCCAGTGCACTTGCCTCTTCTTCCAAGCCTGCCTAAAGCCCAGCCCTGATAGAAGCTACAGCACTTTACAAGCAAGGCCTGCCTTCTTCCAGCCCCTGGGCTGTGGAGGCCATAGACAAGTGGGCACTTCTTTTCCTTCATTTCCCTTATACCCTTGTTGGAGCATTTCAGCCATTTGCTACCTCAATTCCACCTGTGTTGGACAGAGGCTGGGGGGGGGGGGTAACACCCCTCCAATGCTTCCTGCCTGTCTGTCCATCGGTTCCCACCCCCAAACGGATGAACACTTTGCCGGCACTTGATGGAAAAGGGGACTTAGTGTGGAAGCCTTCTCGTTTTGCCCAGGGCTTGGCTGACCTCTCCCCACTGCAGCTAGTCGTCACATTGCCCCTGCACTCACCCAGTTAAATGAGTACAAACCAGGATCGAGAAGGAACCTGGATGCCTGTGCCAGCAGGAAGTTAACCCCAACCCACCTACTTTGTCTAATCCCCCTTGCCTTTGTATCAGCCTACTCTCCATCTTGGGAGGAGACCTGTGATAAGAAACAGTAGCTCTGGGGAGCCCACCAATACTCTTCCTATGGTGTCCTCTCCTTTTCATGATCAGTCAAAGGAAAGTACTGGAGCCCCTGCCTAATATGTGACCTAAATAGGGACAAAAATGAGGGAACAATAAAAAGATTTAAAAATGTGAAGCTTTGTGGTCCAAGATGTTGGAGCTGAATCAAATTTCGATATAGAGATGGCGTTCTTTCTTTTTAATTCCTTGCTGCGCAAGCGGTGTGCTTCTAGAGTATGGGAAAACAGCTAGGGGTAGTAGTCTCTAGCCTAGGAAGGCTGCTGTGTTATCTGTTCAGTTTCATTAAAATTATTTGTAGATCCTGAAATAAAAACACACTAAAATTTTTCCCACAAAATTAGTTCAGCTACCCAAGTTTTTGTTTGATTTTCATGAGACAGAGTTCCTCTCCTGCCCTGAATTTGAACATGAGAAGATGAGAGGTCTATGAGTTTTCACATGGAAATAATTTGAAGGAAAGAAGAATTGACAGAGAAATGCCAGTCCTGATGTCATCACCTGCGTCCTGTAACTACAGGCTGAATTTAGCCCTATTCCTAGGCTTCCCAATCCCATGAGCCATTAACACTTTTTTTTGTCCCTTGACACAGAAAGAGTTACACTAGGTATTCAGTTCTGATGAAAAACCACTGATTTACTGATTTGCTTCCTAACCAAAATGCCCTCAAGCTCTTCTTTGAGATCTAAACCTAAAACAAGTTCCCAATATACTTCAGGGCAGGGATTTAACCGGTATTTGTTCCCTCTAAAGAGATAAAGGAATATTGTATTTTATACAATCATTCCTATACATTTATGTTTTATAAAAGCAATCACGAGTGGACCTTACCTATCATTACACAATCTTTTCAGGTCCCTGCTGAATCTGCACAATATGAATGAAGAATAGTGTATATGAACTTTGTGAGCAAACCAATATAAAAAATTCATAATTTTTTTAAAAAGAGATAAAGGCAGAAATAGACAAAATCTGCCACTGTGCCCCTTAGCTTATTTATTTTCCTAAGATTCAAAGCCTTTTACTGAATTTGACCAAATTTCCTGAAAACTGAATCCGATTGTACCTTAAATTGTATGTGTAACTCTGTCTGCTCTCTCAAAACAAAAGGTCAGCTAATACCATTTTTTATATAGTGATACCTTCTGTAATTTGAATCCATGTCTATGTGAATGGACAGGTGCTCAGTGGTGTAGAAGGGATACCTAAATCATATTGGAATGAGCTCTACCAAACCCTCCTCATATTCAAAGCTATAAAGCCACTTTGCTATAAAGAAAAACATTGTCTGGTGTATTTTATAGCAGTTACTGAGCTGCTTTGTGAATTTACATCTCATTCCTAAACAGGGGCTATTGAGCTCTTCAAACATACCAGTTATTTTTTGTGAGAAAGAAGAGGAAATCTGCTTCTACAAAGAATATATTCTTGGAAACTCTGTAGGTCAATTTTCTTGTCTCTGTGAGTCAGGGTTGACACCATGGTTTGTTTTGTATTCCCATCCACCTTGACCTATTAATTTAATAATTCCACATTCCTTTTCTCTTAAGATACTGGAGAGTCTTCTTTCATGATTAAGTTATGGACAAATGCAGTATGTTTTCTCTTCCAACATTTGATGGATAGGGATGTATGTAGTGTGTGTGTGTGTGTGTGTGTGTGTGTGTGT
>NW_006399788.1:2748479-2749893 GCF_000299155.1 Elephantulus edwardii | reverse complement strand
GAGCTCGTGTCAGAAAATCAAAAGAGCTGAACTCGCCAGCATTTGTAAGCTGAAGGAATTGAAAAACAAATTCAAGCCACTAGTGGCAATATTTAAGGATGCTTTGGGCCGAATTTTAAATGATCCAAGAAGCATTAACAGAAGATGGAAGGAGTACACTGTCACTGTCAGAAGGAATTGGCTAACAGAAGAATCTCATGAAACAACGTATGAGCAAGAAGAGCCTGTGGTGATGAAGGAAGAAGTTCAAGCTGCTCTGAAAGAATTGGTAAAAAACAAGGCTCCCAGAATTGATGACGTACAAATTGACATATTTCAACAAACAGATACTACTCTGGATATACTTACGAAGTTGCGCCAAGAAGTCTAGAGGAAAGTCATCTGGCCAACTGACTAGAAGAGATGGGTATTTGGTCCTATTTCAAAGAAAAGTGATCCGAAGGACTGCGAAAATTATCAAACAGTATTATTAATATCATATGCAAGCAAGATTCTGCTGAAAAATATCAAAACACGACTGGCACAACACTCAACAGAGAACAGCCAGATGTGCAGGCTGGGTTTAGAAGAGGCTGTGGTACTAGGGATATTATACCTAATATTAGATGTTTCTTGGCTGAAAGCAGAGAGTACCAGAGGAATGTTTGTGTTTCATCGACTATGCAAAGGCTTTTGACTATGTGGATCACAGCAAACTGTGGCTGATTCTGAGAAGGATGGGAATCCCAGAACATTTGATTATGCTATGTGAATCCTATACTTGAACGAGGAGGCAGTCATCAGAACTAAGCAGAGACAATACATGGTTCAAAATCAGGAAGGTATCTGATGTATTCTGTCTCCATACCTCTTTTAATCTATATGCAGAACAGATTATCCAGGGTGCTGAGCTGTATGAGAAGGAATGTGGCATCGGGATTGTAGGAAGATTAATCAACAACGTGCATTATGCAGATGATACAACCTTGCTTGCTGAAACTGAGTAGGACCTGAAGCACTTGCTGCAGAAGGTCAAGGACTGCAGGCTTCAATATGTATTGAAGCTCAACAGCAAAAAAGATTCTCACCACTGGGCCAATTAGCAGCTTCATTATGGAGGGTGAAGAGATTGAGATTAACAATATTAGTTTGTTTGGCTCTACAATCAACACTGTTGGTACCAGGAGCCAGGAAATCAAAAGATAAATTGCATTAGGAAAGTCAGCTGTCAGGGACCTCTCCAGAGTACTGAAGAGCAACAATGTCTGTCTGGAGACTAAAGTGTGTCTATTCCAGGTCATAGTCTTTGCAATTGCTTGCTATGCATCAAAGAGCTGGACAATGACTAGGGATGATAGAAAAAGAATTGATGCTTTTGAGCTGTGGAGAAAAGTGTTGAATATACCATGGACTGCTAGCAGACCAAACAGGTTCA
>NW_006399788.1:2747031-2748379 GCF_000299155.1 Elephantulus edwardii | reverse complement strand
GCAAATGCGAGAATTTGGTATACCTTAAGGATTGCCTTGGTGTCTCAGGGTGAACTCTAGCCCAGGAAGTAACACTCCCTTTGTAGGGGGGCCCTAGCTGTCTCCTGTCTGCAGGGAACAAACAGCTCATTTTCTGGAATCTACCACAAGAGAAATCCTAACTTATAAATTTGTAATTCTTTCAATTCTTGAACAAGGGTTTTCATATAATATTTGGTATAAAGTTTGGCTTCCCATAAAAGACAATAAGGTTGGCTCAGGATAGAGCAGGTTCAGAACTGATGTACATAGTATTGCTATGAGTTGTCAATGACTCAACGGTGCATAATAACAATGTGAAACTTCGTAGAAACAAACATTTTTGCATACTGTCTAGTCAGAACTAACCCACCCATAGCAGACCCTGTAGCAGGTTTTCAGAGGCAGTAAATTGCCAGGGAGGAGATTTTTCTCTCACCTTTCTCCCACAGAGCAACTGGTAAAATTGAATCATACACCTTTGTGTGGGAAGCACAATTCCTTACCACCTAAACCACTAGGGGTCCCAGGTCATTATCTTGGAAAAATAAAATGTAACTGTTGTTATTGTTGTTCTTAGGTTCCATCCATTCAATTACAACTCATAGTGACCCTATGAACAATAAATAGACCTGAATCCTGTGCTGCTCTCATCATCTCTGATACACTTGGGTGCATTGTTGCAGTCACAGTGTGAATCCGTCTAGTTAGGGTTCTACCCCTCTTTTGCTGACTTTCCAAGCATGATGTCCTTTCCAAGGAATAGCTTCTCCTAGCAATGTGCCTAAAGTATAAGAGATGAAGCTTCTCCATGTCTTTTGCCCATTTTGTAATTGGGTTATCAGTCTTTTTCTTGTGGAGGTCCTATAGTATGCTGTAAACTTTTGTTATGAGACCCTTGTCTGAGATTGCCAAACATTTCCCCCTCCTCCCCAGTCAGTAGGTTTTCTTTTCACCCTGTTGGAAAAAGTTTTTAATGAGTACAGGGATTTGATTTTTATAAGGTCTTATTTATCAATTTTATCCTTTCCTGGTTGTAAATTTCTGATTGTATTTGTCAGCCTATTTATAATCTCAGCTAGGCCTTCTAAGCTTGGTCCCACTTTGTCTTTGATGATATTTTGTTTTGTTTTTATGATTTTTAAAATTTTTTATGTTACTCTGATTTGTTTACAAAGCTTGAATACATTGGTTTTTCACAAAAGATCCTTTCTTCCATCAACAAACAAGTGGATAGAGAAGCTGTGGTATATTCACACAATGGAATACTATGCTGCATTGAAAAACAAGGAACTCATGCAATATTATTCAAAATGGGTGACCCTGGAGG
>NW_006399788.1:2743052-2746331 GCF_000299155.1 Elephantulus edwardii | reverse complement strand
TTCTCAAACCATTTGTTTGTGGTTGGACATCTGGGCTGTTTCCATGTTCTTGTGACGCTACTATGAACATTGGTGTACAACTTTCCATTTGAGCCTCAGTTCTCATTTTCTTGGCGTATATTCCAAGCAATGGAATAGCTGGGTCATATGGAATTTCTATGTTCAGCTTTTTTGATAAGCGCCAAACCACCTTCCAGAGTGGTTTGTACCATTGTACAATCCCACCAACAACGTAGAAGAGTTCCTATCTCACCACTTCCTCATGAACATTTATTCTTGCTCTCCTGTTCAACTTTGCCACTGCTTCTGGAGTGAGATGGTATCTCATTGTGGTTTTGATTTGCCTTTCTCTTATTGCCAGTGATTTGGAGTATTTCTTCATATGTTTGCTGGCCATTTGAATATCTTCCTCTGTGAAAATTTTTTTCATGTCTTTTGCCCATTTTGTAATTTTGTTATAAGGCTTTTTCTTGTGGAGGCCCAGGAGTATTCTATAAACTTTTGTTATGAGGCTCTTGTCTGAGATGGTATTGTCAAATGTTCCCAGTCAGTAGGTTTTATTTTCACCCTGTTGGAAAAAGTTTTTTATGAACATAGGGATTTAATCTTTAGAAGGTCCCATTCATCAGTTTTATCTTTTTCAGATTGTACATTTCTGGCTATATTTGGCAATCTCTTTATACCATAGACTAGAGCTTCTAAGCTTGATCCCGATTTGTCTCTTATGAACTTAATGGTTTAAGGCTTTACCCTCATGTGTCTTATCCACCTTGAAGTGATTTTTGTGTATGGAGTGAGATGTGGATTCTCTTTCAGCTTTCTGCAGGTAGCAGTCCAGTTTTGCCAGCACCATTTGTTGAAGGGGTTGTCATTTCCCCATTTGATAGGTTTTATTTCCTTGTAAAAAAGTTGGCCATAGATAGCTGGGTCTATTTCTGGGTTCTCAGTTCTGTTCCACTGATCTATGTGCCTGTCATTGTACCAGTACTATGCTATTTTGGTTACTACCACTTGTAGTAGGTTTTGAGGTCAGGGATTGCCATACCTCCCACTTCATTTTTGTTTGCAGAAGTGTTTTGCTTATTTGGGGCCTCTTCTCTCTCCAAATAAACTTGACAATATCCCTTTTGGTCTTCTTAAAGAAAGAATTTTGTATTTATATTGAGATTGCTTTGAAGATGTAGACTGCTTTTGGTAGGATTGCCATTTTCACAATATTGAGTCTTCCTATCCATGAACAGGGCACATTTTTCCATTTCTTTAGGTCTTTTGTGATGTTTATGGTTTGGGGCTTTACTTCTAGGACTCTGATCAAGCTTAAGTTGATTTTTGTGTATACTGAGAAATGTGGATCCTGCTTCAGCTTTCTGCAGATAGCAGGTTTTGTTTCCTTGTCAAATATCAGTTGACCATAGATAGTTAATATCTGGGTTCTGAATTCTGTTCCTTTAATCTATATACCTGTCATTGTACCAGTACTATGTTGTTTTGGTTATTACAGCTGTATAGTAGGTTTTAAGATCAGTCAGTGCTATTCCTTCCACTCAGTTCTGTTTTTAAGAAGTCCTTTGCTTATTTGAGGTCTTTTTCTGTCCAAATAAACTTGCCAATTGCCTTTTCTATCTCTTTGAAAAATGAATTTGGTATCTGTACTAGGGTTGGGTTAAACATGTAAATTGTTTTTGGTAGGATTGTCATTTTCACTATATTGAGTCTCCCTATCCATGAACAGGGAACATTTTTCCACTTATTTAGGTATGATTAATACAGACAGGGAAGCAGGATTGGCCATCCACTCCTGAAATAAGAGACCTTGGAAAACCCTAAGAACAATAGCAAAACATGATTACTATAGGTAATATAAAGGTAGAGCCCAGCTTAGAAACACTGAAAAATAGAGAGAGAAGCTGCAATCATCCGTTACTAACTTAAATGTGGAACGTATGAAGTATAAATATAGAAAAACTGGAAGTTGTCAAAAATTAAGTGGAGCACATAAAGATCAGTATTCTAGGCATTAGTGAATTGAGTTGAACTGGCATCGGCTACTATGAATCAAATGGTAATATAACCTAATATGTTGGGAATGAAAATTGAGGGTGAATCATGCATGTTCCATAGTTAAAAAGACTGTTTCAAGATCTATCCTGAAATATAATGCTGTGATTGATAGGGTGCTATCCATACATAAACAAGATCTATTGATGCAACTGTTATTTAAATATATGCACCAACAGCTAAAGCCAAAGATGAGGAAACTGAGAAAGTCTACTAACTTTCACAGTCTGAAATTAACCAAATATACAATTAAATGCATGAATAATAATTGGTTACTAGAATGCAAAAGTTAGAGACAAAGAAGCAAGTATGATAGTCAGAAACTTGGTGATAGAAATGAGACTGGAGATTGAATAATTAAATCTTCTACAGACAAGGATTTCTTCATCACAAATACCTCTTAATAAACACAAATGATGACTGTATATACACATGGACTTCACTTGATGGACTGTGCAACAATCAGATTGACTGTATCTATAGAAAGAATCATTGGGAAAACTCAGTATCAGCAGTCAAAACCAGGCCAGGTGCTGACCATCAGTGAAAGTTGAAACTGAAGTTGAAGAAAAGTAAAATCCATAAGAGCCAAAATATAGTCTGAGTCTATCCCACATGAATTGCTGTGGAACAGACCATCACTCACTTGTAAATTCAAATTAAGGATGAAGTAAATGAAAGCATGTTCACAAAACCAAAAATACGACCTTGAGTCTATCCTACTTGAATTTTAAAATCATCTAAAAAATAGGCTGGAGGCACTGAACACTAATGACCAAACATCAGGCAAGCTGTAGGACATTAAGGATATCATCCATGAAAAGAGAAAAAGATTATTACAAAGAGGAGAAAGAAAAGTCCAAAACGGATATAAGAAGAGACACTAAAAATAATGCTATATTGGCCAAAAAGTCAAAAGAGAAGAGATGCTGAAGGATAAAAAGCTAAACAGGATTTTTAAGGGCAACTTAAGAAAACAAAGGAAGCAGATATTGTTCTAAAGCTGAGCATTCAAATTAAGACAGACCAGGAAGGCCATACACTTCTGAAATAACAGTTCTTGGAAAACTCTATGTACTATAGTGCACACTTAGTAAACTAGTAAATAAGGCAACTGAGGCTGAGCCCTCAAATTTGGAAACACAAAGGAGGAGGAACAGTTGTAAGCAGACACTAGTGATTGAAACGTGGAATATAAGAAGCATGAATGTAGGAAAATTG
>NW_006399788.1:2730922-2739362 GCF_000299155.1 Elephantulus edwardii | reverse complement strand
ACACCAATAACAGGGAAACAGGAATTCCCTCAGCAACATGAATTGACACAGTGACTGTAACAATGGGCTTGAATGTATCAGAGACAGTGAGGATGGTGCCAGATAGGGCAAGGTTCAGAGCTGTTGTTCATAGGGTCAATAGAAATCACAGTGGACTTGACAACTTGGGAGAACTTGAAAGAGGAAGAATTTATTACCTGATGACCCAGAGAAACTCTTGTTCCAAAGATCTGAGAGTTGGTGGGAAGGGATGTAATTGTGCAATAATGAAATTTTTAAAAAAAAAAAGTGAACTGGGGGAAAAAGGGAGAGTGGACAACATTCATGTGCAACAATGAATGAATATCTAACTTTTAAGGTAAATTTTCATTAAAATTGCAATTAAAATTTTAAAAAAATATTTTTAAAAACAAACCTACAATCCCCATCCCCAATATCTGTGTGTAAAATGGCCAGTGAGCATACCTTTTATACTGTGTCTGCTCTAGGACATAAAAAGGGGCAGGATTTCTCTTGCAGATGTTACCAAAGAAGGGTGGGGATTCCTAGTGCAGATGTGGCTGCTTTGAGGAACGAGGGCTAGGGGAAAGGCCATACCTTGGGAATGAAGAACTACGTGCGGTAGGGATGATATACCAAGTTTCTCTTTCCAAGGGCTAAAATTCTTTACTGAATTCATTTTTGCAACAACAGGGAAATAGGATACACACAGTCCTAAGTTCAGGTCAGGACTACACAATGTACTAGCTGTAAAACTTTGGGGAGTTTCTTGAAATTTGGTTTCTCCATCTGTAGAATAATGATTGTGCTTATCTGTAGGGTGTTTAAGAGAATGGATTGAGAGAATGACTGTAAAGCATTTCTGCAGAATAAGAATTCAGTCAGTATTAAGCACTGTTTTTACAATGCTTAATTCCTGAAAATGTTAAAAACTTTTTA
Organism: Elephantulus edwardii; assembly: GCF_000299155.1. NCBI lineage: Eukaryota > Metazoa > Chordata > Mammalia > Macroscelidea > Macroscelididae > Elephantulus > Elephantulus edwardii. The sequence goes on along the minus strand of NW_006399788.1, from coordinate 2,738,423 downwards.
TTGACTCAAAAAGAAAATTTACAAAGAAAATTGGTTTTCCACCCAACAATTCATATATAAGTTGACTATATTTTAAACAAAATGTACAAGAACAGCCTAAGTGGTCCATAGAAGAAAGGTCTTTCAAGGGTAGAATGATCATCAATCTCACAGTTGTAAAAGATGGGGACAAACTTTACCTGAATGGCTTACCTGAAATACCTCAAGGAAATACCTTGTTTGTAGTTGAGAAACAGCTATGAGATGCTTGTGTAATGGCCCAAATGTAAAAATAAGTCTGTTTATTTAGTACTTTAACCATTTCCTCCTATCTTATGACTACGTAAAGACATTCCATGGTGCAGTGGTTAAGTGCTTGGTTGTAAGCGAAAAGGTCATTAGTTAGGACTCATCATCTGCTCTGTGGGAGAAAGATGAGGAAGTCTCCTTCTGTGAGGATCAACCAAAAAGCAAACCTTACACACTGCCTCTGAGTTGATTCCAATTCATAGTGATCCTCCACTGGGTTTCTGAGGCTGTAAATATTTTTTTAATTATTAAATTTTATTAATTTTAATGAACATTTACAGAAATTTTGGGTTCTACAATGGCCTACTATCCCATCTTTCTCTCACAGAATGGCTAGTGGATTTGAGTTACCTATCTTTCAGTTCTCAACCCAACCTGTAACCCACTAGGCCACCAGGGCTCCTTCCATAAAGATTGCTGCCTTGGAAACCTTTTAGTGCAGTTCTGCTCTGTCCTGTATTGTTGCTATGCCTCTAATAGACTCCACGGCAAATGTGTGTGCATAGGTTTTAATATCATTTAAGGTCATTCAACCCCATCAGGATTGGTGTCCTTGACTTCATATAACCTAACCATATAAAAGCCCGTTCCTATGGGACCTGATTTTGCTTTCTCTTTCATTTAATTAAAGTCAGTTTACCCAAGCCTGAATATTTTATAAGTAGCTTTCAGCACACTCTGTGGTTTGTCAAGTGCAGTGCAAGCACAGGCAACTTACCACTTGTGAGACCAGTAAACACTTCTGAGTATACATACAACCCTGGTTCACTTACAGGTTCAGTGTGGAAGGAATCCCTTGTCACACAGCAAACTATGCAGTTTGTAGGCACTAAAGTTCAACAAACAGTGGTTTTAGGGAGACATAGTTTCGTGAATTTTCTCATGTAAAAAATAACCATGGGAAGAGTAAAAGATGACCATATAAATTATGTTTTCTTCATATCTGTGAAGAAAAAATCTACATTTTAGAAACTTTGTTCATTTAATTTCCTTGTACTTTAATATTATTCTATACTTTACCGTGTATTTGCTCAAACATTGTACTTTACCCATGTTCCTGCTAACCTTCGACTCTTCCCCTTAGACAAGAGTTGGTGAGAACAGGCTCTTTTAAAACTCATAATCTGCTGTTTTCTGGTTTCGAGAATCTGTTTGTTTTCATTCTTTACTATTCTCAGGAAGAGTACTCTCTTCAGTTTAAATTTCTAGGTCCATGGAGAACTGGAAGATGCCCACGTGATGTAGATGGGGCTGAGTGAAGAGAATAAGTGCATCATCAAAACTCTGTGTCATGACTTTGGAACAGAACACCACCAGATAAGAGCATCGCTTTGTGGCCTATTTCCACATCAGCCTCTTAGTGGGAAATTGGCACTTGTATTCTTTGCTTCAATTTATTTTCACTTGAAGACACTAGAGGCCTCAAGAATCCCTGAATGGTACAATTGGTTAACACCATTGGCTGCTAACTAAAACCTTGGAGGTTCGAATTCAATCTTGAGTTCAACCTCAGAATAAAGAACTAGTGATTTGCTTTTGAAAAATCAGTCACAGAAAACCTTTCAGAGTATAATTCTGCTCTGATACACATTGAGCTGCCATGAGTTGAAGTTGACACTGTAATAACCAATCTGCCCACGGTGTTTCCAAGGCTGTATATCTTTATAGAAGGACAATGCCAATTCTTTCCTCCACAGACCAATTGTTGGGTTCAAATAGCTGATCTTTTGGTTAGCAATTGAATTCTTTAACAACTGTGTCATCAGGGCTTTTTCAAGGAGCTGTGGACAACCGCCCTAATTTTCTGTTTCTTCTTATTTATTGCACCAGTAGCAAGAGACACCTGGACCTCTTTGGCAAGCTTTGGGGTCTGTACATGATATGGGCTCTCCCTGCTGCCAGGTTCCTGCCACCTGCTCTGCTTGGAGAAGACAGATAAGGGCAGGGAGGGTGAGAAAGCTCTTGCCAGTTGGCAGGCTAACTGGCAACCTGATGCCATGCTGGGCAAGCTGCGGTCTTTTAGTCTAGATTGGCCTTGGAACAAGTGGATGTAGAAAATGTCCAGAACTTGGCAGTAGGCAAAGGAGCCCAGATGGGAAGAAAGCTTGAGAGGTTAGTATATTGGTGCAGGCTTCGCTGTGGGAAGCAGGGAATTGCACAACATGTTTTCCTGGGCTCTTTGGGAGAGACGCTGGGGAAGAAAACCGGCTTCCATATACAACAGTATTCACTCCAATGTGTTGTCATTTATTTCTGTGACTAAATTATAATAAAATACCAAGGACTTCCTAAAGGCAAGAATTGAGTCCTTTGTATCCAGAGTTTAGCTGAGAGCCTGGGTGTATAGGAGGATTCAGTTAACTTTTGCTGATTTGAATAGAATGAAAGAAATCGGTGTGGTAAATTTGAGGCCCAAAGGAAACCCAGACAAGATAACAACTTGACACTATATAATATTACTAAATATTTTCTCAATAATTATTTAGAAAAGAATTAGGAAGGTGGAGTAAACAAAAGGCAATTAAGAACCCTCAAATGTGGAGAGACAGGAATTCTCATACCTTGTTGGTGGGATTGTAAAACGGTGCAACCACCCTGGAAGGCAGTTTAGCGTTGCCTCAAAAAGCTGAACATAGAAATTAAATATGTCCCAGATATTCCACTGCTTGGAATAGACCCTGAAAGAATGAGAACTGAGGCAAAAACAGAGACTTGCACACCAATATTCATAGCAGCATTATTCACAAGAACATGGAAACAGCCCAAATGTCCAACTACAATCAAATGGATTGAGAAATTTTGGTACATTCACATGATGAAATACTATGCAACACTCAGGAGCAACAATTTCAAAAATTACTACATCACTAGGAGGGACTGGAGAGCAATATGCTTAGTGAACTAACTCAGTCTCATAAGGACAAATACTTCATAAGACTATTATTATAGAAATAGAAAACTAGCAAAAGGTATGTGAATATTGAAGGAAGGGGGAGGGTGGGAGCACAGAAGTGAGGATGTGCAGGGGGTAAATCATAGGGTCACACTATTTGGTGGGTGGAGGAAGCAGGGACAAAGGAAATGGGAAAGATTTGGTGGGCATCTGGAAAGACAGAGTAAGGCTGGGCATAGTTCAATGGTGATTAATTTCATAAAACATAATGAATGGGAATGATTATATGAACACATGTGAATGAAGGATAGTGTGAAACACAATGTATACAAACTTTGTAAGCAATTCAATATAAAATAATTTTATTAATAAAAAAGAACTTTCACATTTTCAGTTAAAAAAAAGAAGCAGCCTTACATTAAATAACTAAAGAGGCCTGGTGGCAAAAATAATTAAATGCTTGAGTCATAACTAAGTGGTTTGGGGTTCAAGCCCATCCAGTGGCTCTGTGGGAAAAAGACCTTGCAGTCTGTGTCCTTTTAGACCTGCATGTAGGACAGTTCTCTGTCAATGTAATCATAAAGAGAATAGACTTGATGGCACCCAATAATAGTTAAACAGATCAACTCTTCTTAGAAGACATTTGTGCTGTCTTTTGTTGTTACTTAAGTCTGTGCTTTGGGGGTCTCAAGGAGCCCTGACAGCATAGTGCCTCGCATGCTAGATGCTAACCTAAAGGTTGGCTGTTCAGAACCACCAGATGCTCCACAAAAGAAACATAAGCAGTCTCCTTCCATAAAGTTTTACAGTCTCTGGAACCCATTGGAAGGTCACTGTGAGTCATAATCAACTCAGTGGCAGTGGTATTGGTTTTGGTCTAGATGTCTCAATCTTGAATGTACCCCTTATAGGAGGACTTCTGATGAATATTTTCTTCATCAGATTCCAAATCATGTTTTAATGCCCCTGGAACAGAGCTCCAGTGAACTGCATAGATACCCTCAACATAAGCAGTGCTGCAAACGTGTTTCTCTTCAGTAGTTGTTGTTGTTAGGTGTCATTGAGTACGACTCATAACAACCCTAGGTATAACAAATCTGGACCCTATCCTGTCCTATGACAACCTCATTATCACTGACACACTTGAGCCCACTGCTGCAGAGAAGGAGTTAAGTCAGATATTGCTGATTTTATTTTGTTGTATTTTAAAATAATATTAGTATAACATTTTTAAAAGCCCCTTTAAAAGAAGAATAGCAAATTGTTTCCTATTGCACACTGTGACAGAATAGATTTTGTTTTATTCTGGAGGCATTAGCCATAATCATACATATTTTCTATGTATGATATTTTATATCATTGTAATCATTGTGAATATAGTATTTTCAATTCTGTTTTATTGACTTCACATTATATCACATATGTTTCTCTATATTGCCTCATTCATTTTACATTTATCTTTTTAATAGTTGCATAATATTCCATAGAATGGATAAAGAGACTGTTTAGATTTAGGGATGGTTTTTTTCCCTTTTATTTTTCTACTATAAGCAACTATGCAATGATGCCTTATTCATACAGCTTTATTCTTGTTTACATGATTTCTCTTGGCTTATTTCTTTGGGGTAAAATCAAAGACAGTAGTGTGCTGGAGTTAGTTTATATCTGTTTATGAATGTCTATCTGTTGCACATCACTTCTCAACTTTATATTAAGTGAAATAATCTTTGTATTTTCTTGAAATAATCTGTGAGTGTGAAAACCTATGTGACTGAAATCTGTTATCAGCATACTATTGATCAAATGGTATAGATTTGTTTATCACTCTTGTATTACTTTTCCAAGAAGATCTCTGTCTCTCATTGCTGTTGAGTGGGAACTGAGTCATAGCTGACTCTTCAGCTGGTTTTCAGAGGCTGTAAATCACCCATCTGTCCCAAGGAGCTGCTGGTGAATTTGAACCAGAGAGATGTGCAGTCTTTGGATTAGCAGCATAATTCCCTTTAGATTATATCACTAGAAATTAACTTTCAAAGAAGAGCCAATATATATCTAATCTGCTTGATTAAAACATCTTAACTTTTTAACATATAGTAATGGAATATGGATTGAGGCTCAACATCAAGAAAACAAAGATTCTCACCACGGGGCCAAGTGGCAGCATCACTATGGATAATGAAGAGATTGAGATTGCAAACAGCTTCAGTTTGCTTGGCTCCACCATCAACATCTTGGTACCAGCAGCCAGGAAATAAAGAGACAAATTGCCTTGGGAAAGTCTGCTGTCAGGGACCTCTTAGAGTACTAAAGAGCAATGATGTCAGTCTAAAGACTAAGGTGTGCCTAATCCCAGCAATATTCTTTGCAATTGCTTTTGCAATTTGCTTTGCAAATGCGTCAGAGAGCTGGAAAATCATCTAGGGATGACAGAAAGAGAATTGTTGCCTTTGAGTTGTGGTGTTGGAAAAGAGCATTGAATATTCCATGGACTGCCAGGAGAACAAACAGGTTGGTCCTAGTGAGGGTGAAGCCAGCCTGCTCCTTGAAGGCAAGAATTTTGAGGCTTCATCTGACATATTTTGGACATTGTTCAAGGAGCAAACAGTCCTTGGAGAGGGATACCATGCTTGGGAGGGTGGAGGTATGGCGCAAGAGAGGAAAACCCTCAATGAGATGGATTGATTCAGTGACTGGCGTAATGAGGGTAGATGTGTCAGAGACAATAAGCTTGGTACAAGACAGAACAGGTTTAGGGCTGTTGTACATAGGGTCGCCATGAGTCACAGGTGACTCTATGGCACATAACAACAACAATGAAATAGTTATATTTCTCCCTCAATGGCAAAGAGTGTATTTTGTCAAAATCCATTTATATCTGAATCTACTTCCATCATTGGTCACCTAAAACAGTCTCATTTTGGTTATGAACGTCATGTTGTTAATTCTGTCCTCCTGGGACAGGCCTAGTGATTCATTCAGTAACATGGAGCAGCTGGCTGTGTTCATACTATCAACTTTTCATCTAGTGGTCAAACACTTAACTATTTGCACCACCTAACTGAGCTCTGGTGGCAAGAAGCTGCGCTGCAATCCTGAAGGCATGTAGTTTGAGGCCACCAGCTGTTCTGCGGGAGAAGGATGGGCATGAAAACCTGCCAGAGGGTCAGCTATGGGTCGGTTCCAACTCTATGGTACACAACAACAAAAAGGTAACATTAACCAAATCCAAAACCACTATCCGTAGGTCAGTTCCAACCTATAAAGGACTCCCATTGGGCTTTTGAGGTAAAAAATCTGTACTTAGAGGTGACTGCCTAGCTTTCTTTCATGAAACTGCTTATGCCTTCAAACTACTGACCATTTATTTAACAGCACAACATGCAACAAACACTCTTCGCTATGAGGTTTTCAGTGTGTTTAAAGACTTTCATTTTTTTTCTTCAGAGTTCACCACATTTTTATTTTACAGATCAAGTGTGACGCTAGTCGTGTAGAATAGGAGGGAGTGCTATCTGCTCCTCTCACAAAGTGTGAGTCTTTGCACCTTTGGAATTACTCTTGTATTTATGGCTATATTATTTTTCAAAGGAGCTCTCTTGCTCTTTGTTTCTCTCATTGCTGTTGACTGGGAACTGACTCACAGCTAATCAAGTGAGTTGGGGGAAAGGAGAAAGGAATCGTATGATGGCTCATGATATGCTGGCTCTTCTCTTCTTTGTTGTTCATGTCTATGGTTTCTCTCTTGGCGTTCACGTCATCTCCTCATGTCCTGCTGGCCACTGCTGAGTCCTATCAATGAGTGATTATAGTGTCTCTTTCTGTATATTTACGTTCTGTTTTGACTCTCTTCCTCTGCTTGAACAACTAAAAAAACTGGACCAAATATGGGGGGGGTATGGTTTTAAAGACACTGAACATCAGAAAACAAAAGATAATCTCCTGAGAGATGCAAAAATTTAATAAATGGATTAAGTGTCATGATTGTTAGCCTGAGAGATTCCTCAGGTTGTTGTACAGAGAAAGAGAACTCACTTGGAGCCTCATGCACTTCCTGACTGGAGAAGATGGAGTTGAGAGTCTTCACAAGCCAAAGACACTATAATATATATAGTAGAGTTCCAGACAGGAGAGACTTCAGAGTGAAGACTCTAAAGACGAAGAAAGTCCCGTTCCAGAATTATTGTTGTTGTTGTTATGTGCCATTGAAATTGCTTGCGACTCATAGCGACCCTATGTACAACAGCCCTAAATTCCTCTCTGTCCTGTGCCAATCGCACTGTCTCTGACACTCCCATCCCAATTATCCCAGTCACTGAATCA
>NW_006399788.1:2729293-2730822 GCF_000299155.1 Elephantulus edwardii | reverse complement strand
ATAGGTTGGAATAGGACATTTTGAATCAGACAATCATATGATCTACTATGCCAGACATGAAAAGATGAGGAAAAATGGGGTCACTCTCATAGTTAAAAAATTATCATTTGCAGATCAACCTTGAAATACAATGCTGTGACAGGATAATATCCAAATGCATACAAGAAAGTCCAGTGAACACCACTATCATTCAAATATATGCACCAACAACCAGAGCCAAAAAGAAGGAAATTGTTTTTTTCTACAAACTTTTGAAGTAAGAAATCAATTGAACATGCAACCAAGATACATTAATGATAATGAGTGACTGGAAAGAAACAGTTGGGAACCAAGAAGAAGGATCAATAGTCAGAAAACATGGACTTGGTGACAGAAATGAGGCTAGAGATAGAATGATAGAATTCTGTACAATCAATAATTTATTCATTGCAAATACTTTTAATAAGAAATGTAAACACAGACTTTACACCTAGATTTCACCTGATAATATGCACAGAAATCAGATCAATTACATCTGTGGAAAGAATAGTCAGAGAAGCTCAATATCAGCTGGGAAAATTAGGCCAGGGCTGATTGTAAAACAGACTATCAAATACTCATTCATATGCAAGTTCAAACTAGAGCTAAATGAAGAAGCTTAAATCAAATCCACCAAACCAAAATTTGACCTTGAGTCTATCCCACATGGCTTTAAAAAACCATCTCAGCAACATGTTTGAGGCCTTGAACACTAATGAACAAAGACCAGATGAGCTTCAGGAGGATATCAAGAATATCATCCAGGAAGAATGCAAAAGGTCATTTCAAAGACAGAGGAAGAAGAAAAGACCAAGATGGATGTCAGAGAGGCTCTGAATATTGTACCAGAGCATTGAGAAGCCAAAGCAAAGGGAAGAAATAAAAAAATTAAGGCTCTGAACAGAAGATTTCAAAGGGAAGATTGAGAAGAGAAAGCAAAGTATTGAAATGTGCAAAGAGCTAGAGTCAGAAAATTAAAAGAGCCAAAATCACTTGGCATTTCTTTTCTTAAATTTTTTTTAACTTGGGATTTGAAAGTTTACAGAAAAGCTGGATTTTCATTCATATGTTGTTGTTGTGTGCTATTGGATGGCCTGCGACTCATTGCAACCCTCTGTACAACAGCCCTAAACCATGCTCTCTCATGTGCCAACATTATTGACTCTGACACACCAACTCCCATTACCCCAGTCACCGAATCAATCCATCTCATTGAGGGTCTCCTCTCTTATGCTGTCCCTCCAACCTCCCAAGTATGGTGCCCCTCTCCAAGGACTGGTCCTTCCTTGCAACATGTCCAAAATATGTCAGACAAAGCTTCAGAACCCTTGCCTCCAAGGAGTAGTCTTGTCTCACCCTCTCTAGGACGAACCTGTTTGTTCTCCTAGCAGTCCATGGTATATTCACCACTCTTCTGCAGCACCACAGTTCAAAGGCTTTAATTCTCTTTCTATTATCACTTATCATTGTCCAGCTTTCTGATGCATAGCAAGTAATTGTAAGACTATATG
>NW_006399788.1:2717132-2718124 GCF_000299155.1 Elephantulus edwardii | reverse complement strand
CCCTTCTAAACCCAGCCTAGACTTCTGGTAGTTCTCTGTTGATGTGCTGTTCCAGTCGTTTTTGGATAATCTTCAGTAAAATCTTGCTTGCATGTGATTAGCTGAGTATTACTCTGAAGAAGCATTTGGGAGCTCAATGGCCAAGTAGCAGTAGACTGGGCTTCAGTCTCAAAGGTACATGGTTTGAATGTTCCAGTTGCTCCACTGGAGAAGGATAGGCAGTATCACTTGATTTTCTGCCTCTGAAGACCCACTGGAGGGTCACCTGTGATTTAATTCCAACTCAATGGCACACAAGAACTTAAGATCAGGACAAGAATCACTCAAAAGATTGTATACCGTGGAATCAGAATTGACTTATAGATGACCTTAGGGAGGGTTTTCAGAGGCAATTAATTGCATGAGAGGAGATTGCCAATCTTTCTCATGCTGAGCAGCTGGTTACCTTGAACCCTGTGCCTTTGGATTGCAGTGAAGCATCTTGCCACTGGGCCACCAGAGAAGTATATTTTAAAAGTCAAAGCTAGTACAAACTCAGAAGCTCTGGTAGCCTAGTGGCAAGAAGCTATGCTGTAATCCCAAAGGTGCGTGGTTCAAAGCTACCAGATGTTTCGCTGGAGAAGGAGGGGCAATCTTCGCCTATGCCAGTCAGATCCAATTTGAAGGTACACAAGAAAAAGAAAAAGAAAAAATAGATAGTGCAAACTGTTTCTATTCATGATAGCAGAGTGAAAACCTGGTAATTCAGGAGGAGAGTATTCTGAAAAGTTGGGCTGAGTTGTTTGTTGTTGTTGTTGTTGTTGTTGTTAGCTGCTGCCAAGTTGACTATGTGTGACTCATAGCAACTCTGAACAACAGATCAAAACCGTCCTTGGTCTTTTGTTACCCTCACAACCTCTGCTGTGTTCAAGCTTACTGTTGCAGCCACTGCAGCAATTTATATTGTTGAGGCTCTTCCTCTCTTTCATGACCCACGACTTTTCTTTTTTTTT
>NW_006399788.1:2713912-2715075 GCF_000299155.1 Elephantulus edwardii | reverse complement strand
TTTGCTTATTCGGGGCTTTTTCCCATTCCATACGAAATTGGAGATTGCCTTTTCCATCTCGTCGAAGAATGGGATTGGTATTTGTATTGGGATTGCATTAAATGTGTAAATTACTTTTGGTAGTATTGCCATTTTCACAACACTGAGTCTTCCTACCCATGAGCAAGGGATATTCTTCCACTTTTCAAGATCTCTTTTTGTTTCTTGACTTTTCCAATCATGATCTCTATTTCCAAGACTATTGCCTCCTAACAACATGCATTTTGAGTACCTTCCAACGCAAACGGCTCATCTTTTAGGCTATATTGAAAACTGTTTTGCTGCTATTTGACTAAAAGTAGTAAGACAAAATTAGGACTAGGTCTACTACTGCTCTGGTCCTATCTAATAAAGTGTAAAAGCAAAACATAAAAGCATCAAACTCTTTCCAATTAACTTAATGCATTCGAGAACAAAGCTCTGGGATTTTAATAAGTTGTCATCAACATGGTAAAATTCACATGTCTTGCACTTAATTAAAAAATATTTAAGATATGCAAAGAAAATACAGGAAAATATAACTAATAATGAGAAGAAAGTTTGGTTTAATGTTAAAAAAATAAGTGTGATCTACCACATTGACCTAATGAAAGATTTTTTTAATTCCATTCATTTTAATGAATAAGAAAAAAGGGAAAAAAAAAAAGAAAAAAGCATTAACAAAACCTAGGCTTCCATTTCTGGTAAAAACTCTCAGCAAACTAAGCATAGCGAAGAATAACCTCAATCTGATAAAAGACATCATTGATAGCAACCTCCATACTTAATGGGCAAAGACCCTGTCCAAGATTAGTATCTGCTTTCATCACTTGCATCCAGCATTATCCTGGTGAATTCAGCCAGTGCAATAAAGGGGGGGAAATGTAAAAAAATAAAGAAAAAGAGTAGACTTGGAAATTTTGCAAGATAGAGAATTAAGATATCCAATTCAACTTTGCTATGTTTATTGTTATGGTTGTGTGCTGTCAAGTTGGGACTTACCCACAGCTGACACTTCAGGGGGGTTTCAGAGGCAGTAAATTGCAAAGGAGAATATATGCGTTCTAGCCAACTCAATGGTATATGGCAGATAAGGAAAGTTTTACTTCATCTATATACTAGTAATTAACAATGTTGTTGTTGTT
>NW_006399788.1:2674834-2691476 GCF_000299155.1 Elephantulus edwardii | reverse complement strand
TGTGTGTGTGTGTGTGTGTGTGTGTGTGTGTGTGTGCATGTGTCCTCAGTGCAGCTTGACGTTGTCTTCCTTCAGCACTATTGGTTCTTGATCAATTACTCTCTTGTGAAACAGTTCATTGTCAACCAGTTCTTTTTGGTACTCAGATTCTGTGTATTCCATCAACTGATACTTTATCAGACAGTACTCTTCTACTGCTCATCAAGGTTTTTCAAGGGCCTGTGATTTCAGAGGAGGATGTCCAGTCTTGCTTCTTTATCCTTCTTTGTCTAGAAGCTTCACTAAGAAAACTTGCCCATCACAGGTGATCTGCCTAATAGTTTAAATGCTGGTGGTGTGTATTCTATCCTCACAATAGTTTGAGGAACCACTACAGTGTTGACAAACAGATAAGTGCTGGTCAACCAACTTAGATTGAAAATGGTACCCTGGGCACAATGTTTAAATGTTCTAATGAAAACCAAACCATCTGCAATTTTCATTTTCTCAGCTGTCCCATGGGAGAAAAGGCCTATTGCTATGTAATAATTGCAGCTTTTTAGTCACTTCCTATGATGAATAAGGGTGACAGAAGAAGAGTTTATGCCTTTAGACTATGGTGTTGGAGAAGAGTGCTGAGTATCCCATAAACTGCCAAAAGAACAAACAGGTATGTCTTGGAGAAGGTGCGTCCAGCATCCTCGTTGTAGGCAAAGATGAAGCTTTGTCTCACAATGAGCCTGTTACCAGGAGAAGATATTCCATGGAGAGGGACATCATGCTGGAGGAAGGTGGAGTGGAAGCAAAAAGAGGAAGACCATCCAGAACAAAGTGCACTAGGGATGGGGAGAAGGAGGAAAATGTGCAACAATGAAAGAAGTTTTTAAAAGAGAAAAGCAAATTGGGGTAGGGGTAGGGAGGAAAATGTGCAACAATGAATGAATGGAAATCCAAGTTCTCAGTAAACCTTATTTAAAATCCCATCATTTTTTCTTTTTTTTAAAAAAAGAGACAGACCCGTCAACCAAATGGATTGACACAGTGCGGCAATGAGCTTGGGTGTGTCAGAGATGATGAGGATGGCACAGGATAGGACATGGTTCAGATCTGTTGTTCAGAGGGTTGCTATCAGTTGTTCTACTCTGTCTTATAGAGTCACTATGAGTCCACAGCTATTTGAAGACACATAACAATAAGGAGGTAGATTTTATTTCTTTCTAGCTAATAACTGAGGAAAATTAGGCATGGAATGGTTAAGCAAACTGTCGAAGGTCACACAGCCATGAAGACCTAGGATGCAAGCCCAGACCAAAGTCCATGCTGTCTCTGTCTTTACCCGGCATTGTGGGGACAGCAAGCTCCCAGGAAGCAGGAAGTCTGGGAAGAGCGACTTGTGCACTCTAAGGTACCCTGAGAAGAAGCATACAGTGCAGGAAGAAATGTTTAGTACAAAACAGATTTACATTTGACTTTGCTAGTAATCTAGAGCTCCTATCCATCTGTCAGTTTACCATGCTATGGTAGCAGCTTGAGTGTTGCTATAATGGTAGGAATGATGGCACTAGTATTTTAAGTATCAGCAGGACCACCCAGAGTGAACAAGTTTAACAAAGCTTCCAGACTAAATTGGACTAGGAAACCTGGTGGTGACCTACTGCCTAAAATTAGCCAATGAAAACTTTAGAGATCACAGCAAAGGATTATATGATGTATTGCTGGAAGATGAGATTTCTCAGTTAGAAAGCATTCAAAATAAACTCACTATGGTAAGAAGCTGCACTGCAATCCCAAAGGCACTTGGTTTGAATCCTCTACCTGCTCCATAAAAAAGGATGAGCAATCTCCTGCTGTGTAATTTATTGCCTCTGAAAATCTGCTAGAGAGTCAGCTATGAGTCAATTCTAACTCCACGACACTCAACACAACAATAACACTGTCCAAATCCATTTCAATTTATACAGGAGTAGACCTGTCACCCGAGATTTTAGAGGGTTGAAATCTTAACAAAATCAGGCTGCCTCATCTTTATCCACAGAATAGTTGAAGGGTTTAAGTCATCAATCTTTCCTTCAGCAACTCAATACTTAGCACACTGTTCCACCATGGTTCCTCTCAAAATACCCAGCAACCATAATAACAGACTGCAGCATACTCACTAGGATGAAGATGCTGTAGGTTGGGCCAGGTTGTGCTTTGCTCTCTTATACATGTGGGTCTGCATGAGTTGGAATCAATTCAACAATACTAATGAAAAAACAGCTATCATTCAGAAACAACCCCAGAGTTATCCGTTTAGGTCGATGGCACATTTGGAAAGTCATTTTTCCTTTAATGTCCTTCCTTTTCTTTTCTAAAAATGAGGATAGAAAACTGCCCTGTGTTGTTGTTGTTGTAGTTGTTAGGAACCATCAAGTCAACTCTGGCTCACTGAGAGCCTATGAACAACAGATCTAAACCTTGCCTTATCTTGTGCAATCATCACAATATCTGCCAAGCTTAAACCCACTGTGACAGTCACTGTGTCAATCCATCTTGTCGAAGAAGATCTTTCTCTGACCCTCCACCTTTCCAAGCATGTCTTTCTCCAAGCACTGGTCCCCCCTGACAACATGCCCAGAATATGTGAGGCAAAGCTTCACTACCCTTGCTTCTAAAAAGTGTTCTTTAGTGGCTTTAAATATGGTGATGTTTAAATAAAACAGTATTCTTGAATGATCTGAAGTTCCTGGCCTAGAGAAGCATCTCACTTAATCCACCGTTTGCTTCCTCAGCTCCACCATCACAGTGTCCTAGATCTAGTCTGCAACTAAACAACTAAACAGTCCCCTGGAGTTGAGTTGAGAGTTTGTTCTAAGATGTTTTCAAGGCTTTTCAGATCCCTCACCAAAAGGGACCCTTTCACATCCTCAAGGTTAGTTCCCTCGCATCTCCCCCACTTCAATTTTTTTGGAGACTCTGAAAGAGAATAAACATTCCTGCTGAAACCAAATTGTTCCTCCCCCGTCCCCTGCTCCCCAGTGCCACGCTCACCTCCTCTCAGTCAATGCGGTTGTGTCAAGATGAGATTCTGGTTCATCAGGTAATTACTGCCAAGAAGCTGTGGCATTATGAAACAATACTTAAGGAGCAGTGAATGTGACTCTACTTATAAACCAATAAAATAACTATACCATTCTTATTAAAATAATTGCATGCTTCAACCTCACTTTTTAACTCACGTGACAAGCAGGCTTAGTTTATGACGCAGTGGTTTCTTGTCAAACTCTAATACACATGTTTCAAGGCCTATGAAGACACTTTTACCAACAGGAGGCAGTTCTTCCATAGGTCTGGAAGCTAAGAGTCTTGTGTTCTGTTTCTATCACTGTTTCCTCTCTCAAAAAATTTTACTTCTTTCCATGTATGTGGATTCTCATCAGCAGAGTAAAAAGAATTAGACCATAGCAGACATTTTCAAAGCACGTTCCTCAAAATGCTAGTTCTTCAGGATGTAAAGAAATGATTAGAGTGTACAGTAGTGAAATATGGTCAAACCAAGTTAAGAAACATTGAGTTAAGCAATACTTTCCCAGTTTCTTTTCTGAAAGAATTCCTGAAACCTTACATAAGCTAATGAAAGGGGAAATCTAAAATGCATGGTTTCCAACTTGGCTTAACTCTGGAACTTGATTTTCTTTTCATTTTTAATTCAACATCTCTTAAAGTTTGTGTTCCAAAGATTAAGACACAATGGCTTAAAATCTATCTGAAGATACCTTACTTACAGCAGCAATAAACAGTACTATAAAAACGATGATTCTTACCACCAGGACAACTGATAGCACCATGATAGATGGAGAAGAGTTTGAGATTATTAGCAATTTCATCTTTATCTGATCCCAAATCAACACTCTTGGCACCAGCAATTAGGAAATCAAAAGATTAAGAAAGTCTATTATCAGAGACCTCTCCAGAGTAATGAAGAGCAACGTCAGTCTAGACACTAAGGTGCACCTGACCCAAGCCATGATCTCCACAATTACTTGCTATACATCAGAGAGCTGGACAACGACTAAGAATGACAGGAGAATAATTGATGCCTTTGAGTTGTGTTGCTGGAGGATAATATTAAAAATAACATATACTGCCAAGAGAACAAACAGGCCTGTTCTGGAGAGGTTGATAGCAAGTTGCTCCGTGGAAACAAGGATTTTGAAGCTCCATCTGACATACTTTGGGTCTTGTACCAGAAGAGAAAAGTCAGAGGGTCAGATGGACTGACAGTGACTGGAGTAGCAGAGGTAGTAGGTACATTGGAGACAGTGAGGTTGGCTCTGGGCAGGTCAGGCTTCAGAGCTGTTGTCCGTAGGGTTGCTATGAGTTGTAGTTGACTACCTGGCACATAACAAAACATAACACACCTTAATGGCCAATGTTCATCTTCTATCCCCTGCCTACATAATAAACCAACTTCCATCACATCTAGCCCAACTCACTGTCATTCCATACTTGTCACAGTAGAATTGTGTGTAAGTTGATTGTCAAAAGAAAAAACATAGTAGATTGTCAGGCCTTTTCTCCAGGGCACTTCTGGACAGACTCAAACCGTCTACCTTTTCAGTAGCAGTTGAGCAAGGTTAACTGCACCATCCAAGGCCTTCCCAAGAACAGCAGGTTACGTTCAAAGAAAAAGTGAGGGACAAATCCATCTGTGCTGACATAGACAATCTCCAGGATACATGATTAAACAAAGCAGGCAAAATGCAAATTTTTTTAAAGGGCCTCATTTATGTATGCCTGTTTAAGTGCAGGTGGAGGTGAGTTGATTTAAGGATATATATGAGTGCTGACACATGGAAAATTTTTAAGCAGTTACATAAAAAACTCTTTACAGGTGATCCTTTTGGGGAGTGGCACTGAGAGCAGGGATAAAGGATATTTGCACTTTTCATCTTATCCCTTTAGGTGCTCTTTGAACTTACATTTCTCAGGACATGTATTGGTTTCAAAAGCTAGTAAGTAAACTGATTTTTTTTTATTTTATTTTTTTTAGTTTCCAGAAACATTTTGTAGGAAAAAAGATGGGAAATTTCCTTCTGTGTGATTTACAGTCCCTGAAAACCAACTGGAGGGCCAGGGATGAGTAGTTTCTGACGTGACAGCTCACAACAATAGAAACCCTTTCGTTTAAGTTTTATGATTTTGTCATTTGTTTGCACTTCAAATTTGGCTAATTTAAACCCATATTCCTAACATAAAATGGCCACATTTTAGATATACTGATTTCTGCTTCTTTCCAGGATTAAGGCACTCTGAATGAGCACACCTTGGGACCTACACCTATGAACTCAGCCACAAAGAGAGAAACAGAACCTAAAATTTCACTGTGAACAAGCACTAACAGACAAACCACAACTAAGCATGGAATTCTCAGACTCAGAAAACATCTGAGCCGAGTTGAGGCTAGGGGGGAACCACTGAAGGTTTATCTATGCCAACTGCCCCATTCTACAAAGGAGAAATCTGAGACTCAAAAGAGGGAAGTGGAAGGCCATATGGTTGACCTCATCTGGGACTCCCCATTCCTGGCCTAACCCTAATCCTAGCTCTAACCCTAACTCTCTAGAATTTCCACCCCACGATTCTGTCTTTCAAAAGGGGATAGATTTTCCCCTTAGTTCCCCACTGAAAGACATGAGGCTCTCCTGGCTAAAAGGATTAGCAAACTGAGACACCTAGGAAAACAGATACAAAGATGAAGGGAAAGGAAGTCTACACACATAATTTAGGGAAAGCTCAAATAGATGGAAATCTTGGGAGGAAGTGCATCAAGTTAGAGTAAAGAAATAGAAATTCATACAAATTAAAGAATAAAACAATTTTGTATCTACAGATAAAAGAAACTATTTAAAAGCTGTTTATACAGTTGATTCTACACTGCATCTGTGAGGGGTTACTTTATCAACCAGTTACAACTGTAAAGTTAGTACTAATGGCAAAGCACAAAAAATGGTATACATAGAGAATGAGAATTTACATCTAATCAAAGAATGAAAGGGGGTTTATGTCTATAAACTAGTTTACATATATTTTCACCATTTTTTGGGAAGCCTTTTTCTAAGTGCTAGGTATTTAACAGGGAAGCCCTTGCTGGTACAGTCCTAGTGTTGTTGCACAGCGAACCCAACAGTCAAGCACTTCAGTGGTTCTAATCTACCAACAACTCCAAAGGAGAGGGTCCAGTCTCTTCCTCTTTTGAGTTTACAGCCTTGAAAACCCAGTGAAGAGTCACAATGGTTCTGAACCAACTGGATGACAGTGAGGGAGTGGTATATTCATTGCCTAATTAAACAGAGTGGCCACATTCCATTTAATGTTTGTTTCCTCTTATTTTTACTTGCTTATATGAGTATTTTAACAGTGAGTGAAATACGTTCTAATTTCTTTTTTTTTCTTTTTTGTTTTATTGGGAAAAACATATTGGGGGTACAAGGAGGTGAGGGTTGGGGGCAGAAGGGTGAGGATGGGCCAGGATGCAGTTGCAGAGCTGCACGGTTTGGTCAGTGGGGGGAGCAGATGAAGGAAATGATGAGGGTCCAATGGGGACCAGATGCTACAGAGGAATGACAAGCATTTTCCAATAGTAATTAAACCAACTGTCTTATTGATTTGGGAACTGGATGCCAACTCTCTGGCTTTTTCATGCTGAACAGGGGCGTAGATGTAAAGGGGGAAAGAGAGGATGCTTTATCTCCTTACTGGTAGTCTTGGGTTAAAGAAGCTGCTTGCTTTCTTGCTCTGTTAGATGATATTTTCCTGTCATTTGCTCCCCTCTGAACTGAAAAGTGTTTTCCCAGGTGGGTCCAGTGGGGATGGCTGGTTGAACCCAGAGGCTCCATCCTCCTTTGCTTCCTTAGCTGTCAGTTGTATTTCCTTTTTGTCACTGGCACTGGGTTCAGGGTCAATTCTGGAGTAAAACTCAGTGTTAAGGTTACCTATAGGAAAGGGAGCAAACCTAGAGAGACCAAACTTGTGAGTTACAAATAGAAGGGCTTTGAGGGTGTTGCTTTCAGGTTTAATGGGGGCGGGGAGGGAGGGTGGCAGAAGGTGGCCTAGGTAACATTCTCTGGATACCCTAGGCATGCTTTTTTTTTTTCTTCTCCTTCCCCAACCAGGGGTCAGATGGCACAATCTGGGGACTGAGGAGCTCACCCTGAGGGCCCTGGGCAGAGGGCCATGACGGTTTGCCCCAAGCGGGGGGCCGAAGGCAGCCCATCCCGAGCATGGCAACACCCCCAGGAGCTGGCTGGTATACTCCCCCTCTAATTGCCCCTACCCCAGTCTGGTCCTCTCGCCTGACTGAGGACTCTGTGGTCAGGGATAGTGTTTCCAATTTCAGCACTGCCACTTTTACCCCCCCCCATAAGTGGTCATATTATATTTTGAAGTAGGTGTTACTGCCCTCCCCCTTTATATATGATAAAGGGAACCTGAGAATTGTGAACAGACTCCCCCCCAGGCCTAACCATATTTTGGCAGAAGCATTCAACAGAACAAAATATGTGGTGCATTTAGGATGTCAGTCCTCTTGTGCATGCTGCCACTGTTAAGGTCACCAGACTCACAGTGACTTTCAGCAATCTATTGAATAGGTAATCATCTTCTTTGGCCTGTCCAAGGAAACCCAAACCTGCAGATGGTGGGCATACATCCTATCCCCCACCTCCAACGCAGGCAGCCAGTGGGGCTCGCACCCCCCTCCCAGCGCAGGAGGCCGGCAGGAGGCATGCGCCCCCCCCCAGCTAAGGTGGCCGTTGGGGGCATGACCCCCACCCTGCTGCATGGGTGCTCTGTGGGTGTGCGGCCCCTCTTGTGCGGGTGGCCGGCGGGTGCCCGCTTCCTCCACAGCCGCCATCCTGGCTCCAAGAATTATCTCCAAAACAAGTCCACCTTGCAGCAGTGTGGTGGCTTTGCTGTACCAGTCTTGAAGAGGGCCGGTGCCCAGCATCCATCCTGGGTGAGGGAATCCATTCTTTCCGGCTGTGGAAGCCTCATGGAGCTGCAGTGGCTGTTCGGCTCAGCACAGGCTCTGCGGGGGGTGGGAGGGGGGAGCCACGAGACTCACTCATTTCTCCTTGGGAATCCTTGAATTCCTGTTGTTGAGCCTTGATCTTCACTGAGGGCCAGTCATCAACTGTTTAAGTGTTCAATTATCAATAAGCCGAAGTCTGTGGAAGGCCGTAACAGCCCTGCTTTAAGTGGTTCGCTGCTCCCACAGCTCACCACACTGTCTCTGCCTCTGCCGCCATCTTGGATGCTCAAGTTATAATTTCTACAACTCAAGAACAAAAAAATGTAAAAATAGGTAAAAGATGTAAATAGATCTCTCACCAGGAATATAAAAATGGCCAATAAGGACAAGATATTAAAACATTGTTAGTATCAGAGGAATGCAAATTTGAACCACAATGGTATAGCATTTCACTGCTGCTCCAAACCCACTCAATCTGTATGCTTAGCAAGTAATTTGTGAAACCAGATTCTAAAAATTAGAATGTGCCATTGAGATTGGAGGAAGACTTATCAACGACCTGCATTATTCAGATGACACAACCTTGCATGCAGAAAGTGAGGAAGACATGAAACACTTGCTACAGAAGATCAAGGACTAGCCTTCAATATGGATTTCATTTCTGCATCAAGAAGGCAAAGTTCTTTGCCACTGGGGCAATATTCAACATCATGATAGATGAAGAAAGGACTGAAACTGACTACTATTTCATCTTACTTAGATCCACAATCAACACCCTTGATCCTAGAAGTTGGGAGATGCATTGCTTTGGGCAAGTCTGCTGTCAGGGACCTCTCCAAAATACTGAAGAGCAATGATGTCTATTTGAAGACAAAAGTATGCCTAATTTAGGCTATGATCTTTGAAATCACTTGCTATGCATCTGAGAGCTGGGCAATGAATAAGGATGACAGAAGAAGAATTGATGCCTTTGAGCTGTGGTGTTGAAGAAGAGCATGGACTATCTATGGATTGTCAAAATAGCAAACAGATAGGCCTTGGGAAAGGTGCATCCAGAGTGCTTCTTGGAAGCAAGGATGGTGAATCTTTATTTCTCATACTTTAGATATCTTACTAGGAGAGGCTATTCCTTGGAAAATGATATCATTCTTGGATAGGCAAAGGGTCAGTGAAAGAGGAAGACTTCCAATGAGATAGATTAACTTGGTGACAGCAGCAATGGGCCCAAGTATATACGAGATGTTGAGGATAGCACAGGAATAGGACAGGATTCAGGTCCATCATTCACAGAGTTGTTATGACTTGACTGCACCTAAAAACAGTTGGATGACTAATAGCAGAAAAAAACCTGGGGAACGATAGATGTTGGTTGAGATCTAACAGGGATGTAAAGCAGTGTAGCCAGTGTAGAAAAATACTGTGGTCCTTCCTCACAAAGTTAAACATAGACTTACCATGTTGTTGCTCTTATTATGTACCGTCAAGCCAGAGCCTACTCATAGCTGACCCTCATGTGCCTTTGTGTTGGCAGCGTCATTCCTTGCCACTAACCCATCTGTGCTCCCTCAAACTTAGCATACGACTCCACAATTCTATTCCTGGGCATATACTCAAAAGACTGCAGAGTAAAGATTCAAACATATTTATCCACCAGTGCTAACTGCAGCATTATCCACAATGGCCAAAAGTGCAAACATTACAAGCATTTGACAGACAAATTGATGTGCGATGGACTATTATTCAGTCATAAACAAAAATAAAATTGCCATCCATATTATAACATGAATCTTCAAGATGTTATTCCAAGTGAAAGATTCAGACACCAAAGGGCAAATCTCTTATGACCACATTTAAATATCTAGAATAGGTAAATGCATAGAGAGAGAATGGAGCTCCGGTGGCTTAATTGTAAGGAGCTGCGCTGCCAACACAAAAGCATGAGGTTCAAATCCACTAGCAGCTCTCAGGGAGAAAGATGAACAATCTCTTCTCATGCAATTGATACCTTCTAAAAGCCAGCTGGAGAGTCAGCTCTGAGTCAATGGCACATAACAATATAGAGACAAAAGTGTATTGGTATTTATCAGGAGCTTGAAGGGAGTTACTGCTTAAATGATACTGAGGGTTTTGTTTGCAATGATGAAAAACTTTTGGAAATATTTATGATGATGTTTGAGCTACCAGATGAAAGCTATCCTGGGGCTGAACGACTCTTGTCATTCGCTGAAAATCTCTCTTCCTTTTCTATCTCTGGCTGTCATTGTATCTGCTTCTAGCAGCATCTGCTCCCTTTCAATTTGCTGTTTTTTACTGCATCATGAGCTGGGAAGCCACAATTCTGTATGTTGCCTGCTATACAAACAGAGACAATAGTGTTCATCCAGAATGGAAGTGTGCCCTTTGCAGAGTACTCAGGCGATATTGTTTGTTCTGAGGGTCTTTCTCATTTCTAACTGTGCTCCAAATAGCTGATGTGAACAGAGGAGTTACAGCTACAGCCTGGGTCCTTAAAACACAAGAATAGATGAAGTTCTGCTACTTTTGTGATGATCTCGGCCAGTGAAGAGGGAATGAAGAAAAGGATAAAGGAAGGAGGAGAAAGAACAAGAATTAGGAGGAAATGAAACTGAAGGAAGCTTAGTTTCCAAGAATAAAGTAACTATGGCATTATAATGAGTGGTCTGGTCAGGTGACATAGGCAGAATGTTCAGGGTCTCTTCCCTATAATTTACCTCACATGCTTAGGCTACCCCAATCAACACACAAGCCAAGTAAAAACAATATGCTTGCTATAAAACATAGCTTCTAGACAAAGTCTCTAGTTCCTCGCCTTCAAAACAATCCCTTAACCCCTCTGGGGTGTCCCTATATGGTACAAATGGTGAACCTACTTCCCTGCTACAAAATGTTGGTAGTTCACTCAGAGATACCTTGAAAGAAAGTCTTGGAAATTGATTTCCCCAAAGTCAGGCATTAAAAACTCAATAGAACAGTTTTACTCTGACCCGTATGAATGGGCCACAATGTCAGTCAACTCGAAAGCTACACAAACATCCTTAGGCGCAAGGATGGGGATACTTTATCTCACAAACTTTGGACATGTTATAAAGGGGGATCAGTCCTTAGAGAAAGATCTGCTTGGTAAAGTAGAGGAACCATGGTAGAGAGGAAGACTTTCATGAGAGAATTGACATAGAGCCTGGAACAGAGGTCTGGAGCACAGCGGAGGCAGTGAAGATGGCGCAGGATCGGGTTTCATCCTGCTGTGTGCACATGAAGTGGCTATGGGTCAGAACTGACTCACTTAACAACAACATAGAGCATTCTGGAACCACTGGTGCCCAGGAGATCTGGTTGGCAGGTCTTGATTTCCCACTCATTCTTGGATAAATTTCACCCCAGTGGCAAATCAAATGTAATAGTGGGTAAAAGATCCCAAAAGACTTCCATATTCTGGAGAGGGGTGATGCCCTGCCCCATCTCCATGGCCTATCAGACGTTGGGCTGCTCAGGCCTGGAAGTGGCTTACTCCAAGCTGCTGCTCTGTACTGCCATGAGACTATTCACCAGGGGTAGAACTAATGGGAGAATGTCTGTGTGCTGCTCTGTTAAAAAAATAAAACGACCCATAAGGCTGGTAATAACCATCCCTGTGAAGAGATATGAGCGGCACTAAAGCCGTCATGCCAGGAAAAAGGAATGATTGCTCATATCTTCACACATTCTCCCCACCAGTCGCAGGAACCTCACACAAATGGTAATTTACCCTGGGCTCAGCTGGAGCGCATCAGTGAGAACTGGAGCAGGACAGAGATGGATGAGTTCTGTCCAGGAGGCACCCAGGGCCCTCGTGATCTCCCAGCCCTGTCAGGGGACTGAGGTCCCCAAGCAGATTCCACTTCAGAACTACCTGGGAGACTTTTATACAAAAGACTGAGTCTGAGGCTCTACTTTAGGAATGCAAAATCAAAACCAGAAATCTGTGGGAGGTTTTAAGCTCCCGAGTGAATCTGTTACCGCTCGTCCAGGGACTGGCATTTAGAAACCACTGCAGTAGGGGAAATAATAGAAGTAGAAGATATAGTTTGTCCTT
Organism: Elephantulus edwardii; assembly: GCF_000299155.1. NCBI lineage: Eukaryota > Metazoa > Chordata > Mammalia > Macroscelidea > Macroscelididae > Elephantulus > Elephantulus edwardii. The sequence continues at coordinate 2,679,393 of NW_006399788.1, read as the reverse complement.
AAGGAGCTTACCATATAAGCAGAGAGATAAGGCACGCTCATATGAAGCAGATTTAATTATTTCCTCATCGTGTTCTGATGGTGCTTTTATACGTATCTCTATTATAGCTTTGTTTCTTTGGGTGGGAGATGTTTATTCGCCGCTCTCCTTTGCAAGTATTCTGTGAACCATTTGAAGGCAGAGACCATGTTTATTCATCTCAGGTGCTTTTATTCATGCAATCACCCATTCACTCATTCCTTTATTTAAACATTTCCTGTCAGCCTTCCAGATGCCAAACACTGTCCTAGGTGTTGGGAGGGCAGCACAGATCATGCCCACCAAGTGCCCTACCCTCCCAGAACTTAAATTCCAGGGGGAACATGAAAGGAGTGAAAAGAGGAAAAGAGTCCAATTATTGGTATCAAGAAAATAAAGCAAAGTCAGAGGAAAGGGAAGTGTGGCAATGCTTTGATAATCAGGGGCCTCTCGAAGTCTATGGATGGCAAAACTGCTGTGTGGGACATATTTTATAAAACAAAACCAAAAACCCCACAGAAACTTGTACTTATTGAGGCAAATTTTATCCTTAAGGGCCCTCATAAGGTTTTTGAGGGTATAAATCTCTGCAAGAGGAAATTGCCCATCTTTGTCCTGTAGAGTAGCTGGTAGAATCAAACCACTTACTTTTTAGTTAGTGGCACAGCAAAAGTTCCTTAAAACATATTCTGTCTTCGAGTCTGGCTTAACTAATTGTCATTGAGTCGGGCTTGACTCATGGCTGATCCTCCATTGAGTATCCGAGGTTGTAAACAGCACAGGAGGAGATTATCCATCTTTCTCCCATCTAGCTGCTGGCAGATTCGATCTGCCAGAGATGTGCTGCCTTTGAGTTAGCAGTGCAACTCCTTATGGAATAGTCTACCAGAGCTCCCTAAACATATGCTATAGATGCCTTTTTATTAAGACACAGGACACAGACAGGACAAAGTCAGACAAATCACTGTGGTAGGAAAGAAGCCACCGGCATGATGCCAAAAGATATTCTACTAAAACATGGCTACCACTTACATTATTCAATGCACCAGTGCCAACAGGACCTCCAAAAGAAAAAGAGTTAGCTAGGATGAGTACACATTTCAAAGTTAAAAGCTTACAGGACTAAAAAAAAGGCTTAGAGGGTTGTTAGTTCTGGGGTTTCTACCACCTAGCTTTATGATGGTCATAGCTGTCACTCAGGACACACCTAGCAACTTCCTGGGTTCTCCATGCAAAACAAAACATGTGAAATTGTCCCACCTCACTCTTAAGCCAAAATTGTTATCATTTGTAATTTGATTTCAACCTCACTCTCCTTAGAGACTAAGTCACATGACAGGATTACTGATTGGAAAGAAATGAAATAATATCTAAGCCTATGTCAAGAAATATGTCAATTGGTATTCCATCAATTCCTGGGGCCTTGTTTCTTGCCAGTTCCTTCAGAGCAGCTTGAATTTCCACCTTCATCACCATTGCCTCTTGATCATATGTTGCTTCATTAAATTCTTTTGTGTCAGCCAATTTATTATTTTTTTTTGGTACAGTGACTTTATGTACTTCTTCCATCTTCTTTTGATGCTTCCTAGATCATTTAATATTCTACCTATAGCAGATTTAAGTATTGCAACTCAAGTTTATTCTTCAGTTCTTCAGCTTAAGAAATGCCAAACTGAGTTCATCCCTTCTAATTTTCCAACTCTAGCTCTTTGCACATTTCATTATAATACTTGGTCTTCCTGAGTTGCCCTTTGAAATCTTGTGTTCAGTTCCTTAACTTCCTGATTTCTTCCTTTTGCTTTTGCTTCTCTGCATTCTAGTGCAATATTCAGAGTCTCTTCTGACATCCATCTCATCTCAGTCTTTTTCCTTTGTATTTGTAATGACCTTTTGAATTCTTCATATGATATTCTTTATATCCTCCCATAGCTCATCTGGTCTTCCTTCATTCATGTTCACAGCCTCATATCTGTTCCTGAGATGGTTTTTAAACTCCAGTGGCATAGATCCAAGGTCAAACTTTGGTTCTTATGGATTTTTTAGTTTTCTTTAGCTTCAGTTTGAACTTGTATATACACAGTTTATGGTCTGCTCCACAGACAGCACCTGGCCGACTTTTCACAGTTGAGATTGGCTTCTCCAATGATTCTTTCCATAGATGTAATCAATCTGATTCCTGTGAAATCAGGTGATATATTTGTCAATAGTCATAATTTCTTATAAAAGGTATTCGCAATGAAAAAAAATCATTGATAGCACAAATTCTATCATTTTCTTTATCTCCAGCATCATTTCTGACTCCAAATCCAAGTCTATGTTTTCCCACTAGTGATCCTTCTTCCTTGTTCCCAACTTTTGCATTCCAGTTACCCATTATTATTAACGCATCTTAGTTATATGTTCAGGAGCTGCACTCTATGAAGAGGAATGTGGCCTTAGGATTGGGGGGAGACTCATCAATAACCTGTGTTATACAGATGACACAACATGTTTGCTTGTTGAAAGTGAGGAGAACTTGAAGTACTTGTTGCAATAGACAAAAACGAATATAGCCTTCTATATGAATTACATCTCCATATCAAGAAACAAAAAATCTTACCACCGGGCCAATAGGCAACATCATAATAGATGGAAAAAGATTGAAACTGTCAACTTCATCTTACTGGGATCCACAAATAACACTCTTGGTACCAGCAGTCAGTAAATTAGGAGATATATTGGACTGGGAAAGTCTGCAGTAAGGGGCCTCTTCAAATCATTGAGTCATAATGATACAAGTTTGAATACTAGGCTATGTCTGATTCAGGCCATGCTCTTTCCCATCAGAGTTGGAAAATGAATGAGAATGAAAGAAGAAGAATTTATGTCTTGAGCTGTGATGTTGGAGAAGAGCACTGAGTATCCTGTGAATGGACAAAAGAATGAACAAATATGTCTTGGAGAAAGTGCAGCGAGAGCACTCTTTGGAGATAAAGATGATGAGACTTCACCTCACATATTTAAAGCATGTTGCTAGGAGGGGCTATTCCTTGGAGAGGGAAATGATACTAGGAAGGGTGGAAAGTCAGCAAAGGAAAGGAAGACTCTCAACCAGGTGGACTGACATGGTGACTGCTGTAATGGGCTCTAATATGTCAGAAAGTGTGAGGATGGAACAGGGTTCAGATCTGTTTTTCATAGGGTTCCTGATGTGTCCAACAGCACCAAACAACAACAGTTGCAAGTTCAATCAATTTCCAGCTGCAAAAGTTTGTAGAAATGTCTATTTCCTCCTCTTTGTTTCTGGCTGCTGGTGCATATATTTGAATGATAGTGGTATTAACCAGTTTTCCTTATATGTGGATGGATATTATTCTGTCTCTCACAATATTGTATTTCAAGACAGATCTAGAAATTACTTTTTAACTATGAAAGCAACCCCACTTTCCCCCACCTTTTCATCTTCTGCACATGATTGTCTGATTCAAAATGTCCCATGCCAATCCATCTCATTTCACCAATGTCTATTATGTGAATATTTATGCATTCCATTTCTTAACAATGTCTAATTCTCCTACATTTCATATTTCTCACATTCACACTTTAATCTCTTAGTGTCTGCTTGCAACTGTTCCTCTTGCTTTGTGTTTCCCAGTACAAAGGCTCAACCTCTGGTATCATATCTGCTAATCTAGTCTAAGTGTTATCTATTATACATAGGATTTTCAAAGACCTGTTATTTCTGAAGTGGATGGCCAGCCTTTCTCCCTAGTCAGTCTTAAGATGGATGCTCAGCTTTTGAACAATATCTGACAGGCAAGGATCTTACCCAAAAGAGCAGATGGAAGACTTTTTACCAATACACAGCTAACAGATTTGTTGTTGGTCCCATTGCTTCCCCACTCCCTCCTTTCAGCATAGGAGTTTATTTATTTCAACAAATAGATGCTGTTCCGGATGAGCTCATCAGATTGTGCCAAGAAATTTGTAAGACATATTTATACCCATTCCAAACAATAGTGATCCAAGAGAGTGTAGAAATTATCAAAAGTACCATTAATATCACTGACAAGCAAAATCTTGATGAAGAAGATGCAAAAACAACTGAGACAGTATATTGACAGAGAAAAGAAATACAAGCTGGGTTTAGAAGAGGCTGTGGCACTAGGGAGCTCATAGCCAATGTCGAAAAATCTTGGCTGAAAGCAGAAAGTACCAAAAGAATGTCTGTCTGTATTTCATTGACTACACAAAGGCATTTGACTGTGTGGGTTATGATAAATTTTGGCTAACATTGAGAAGAATAGGAATCCCAGAACACCTGACCATGCCCATGCCTGTACATGGACCAGGAAGAGGTTATCAGAACAAAGCATGGAAACACTGCATGGTTCAAAATCAGGAAAGAAGCATATCAAGGGCGCATCTTGTCTCCATACTTTTTCAATATGTATGCAGAACGGATCATTTTGGAGGCTGGGCTTTAGGAGGAGAAATGTGGCATCAGGATTGGAGGAAGACACATCAACAACCAGTGTTTTGCAGATGATACAATTTTGCTT
>NW_006399788.1:2669514-2674639 GCF_000299155.1 Elephantulus edwardii | reverse complement strand
AAAATTAATTACATTAGGAAAATCTGCATTTTAGGGACCACTCCAGAGTGCTGAAGAGCAATGATGTCAGTCTAGAGATTAAGGTGTGCCTCATCTAGGTCATGGTTTTCACAATTACTTGCTGTGCATCATAAAGCTGGGCAATGATTAGGGGAAAAAATTATGCCTTTGCGTTGAGGTGCTGGAGAAGAGCATACCTTAGACTGCCAACGGAACAAACAGGTCTGTCCTAGAGAGGGTGAAATCAACCTGCTCCTTGGAGACAAGGATTTTTGAAGCTCCATCTTACATACATTAGGCATGTGGCTTAGGAGGGATCATTGTTGGAGAAGAACATAATGTTTAGAAGGGTAGAGAGTCAGTGCAGGAGAGAAAAGACCATGGATGAGATGGATTGACACAGTAACTGTGGTAATGGGAATAGATGTGTTGGAGAAAGTGAGATTGGCTCAGGATAGGGCAGATTTCAGACCTACTGTGTATAGAGTCATTATGAGTCAGAGACAATTCAATGGTACATAACAACAACATATCAAGAGTTGAAATTAGGGCTTCATTATATACCCCTAGGCTTCCAGTTTGATGACTAAGGAGCACTTCATCCAAACTAATCTTTTTAATTACTTATTACACAATTGGACAATAAATAAGTATAATAGAAGAACAGATACCTTTGGGTTGTGGTGTTGGATAAGAGTACTGAATATCCCATGGACTGCCAAAAGGACAAATAAGTTTTGGAGAAGGTGCAAGCAAGAGTGCTCTTGGTCCCCAAAACCATAAAGGTCATAAGAGACAAAGTGGGACCAAGCCTTAGAAGGCCTAACCCATGTTATAAAGAGGCTGACAAATACAGCTAGAAATACACAACCAGGAAAGTATAAATTTGATAAATGAGACCTTCTAAAGATTAAATCCTTGTGTGCATCAAAATCTTTTTCCAAAAGGATAAAAAAGGAAACATACTAACTGGGAACAAATGTTTGATAAGACCATCTCAGACAAGGGTCTCATAACAACTTTACAGAATACTTCAGGACCTCCACAAGAAAAAGACTGATAACCCAATTACAAAATGGGCAAAAGACATGGAAAGCCTTTACACAGAGGAAGACATTTAGATGGGCAACAGAGACATGAAGAAATGCTCTAAATCAGCAGCAACAGGAGAAATGCAAATCAAAATTACAATATGATACCCTCTCACCCCAGTAGCAGTGGCAAAGTTTATCAGGACAGCAAGTAATAAATGTTGGAGAGGGTGTGGAGAGATTGGAACCTTTATACACTGTTGTTGGGATTGTAAAATGGTGCAACCACTCTGGAAGGTAGTTTGGCATTTCCTCAAAAAGCTAAACATAGAAACTTCATATGACCCAGCTATTCTACTTCAAGGAATATACCACAAGGAAGTGAGAACTGAGACATGAATAAAGATCTGTACACCAACATTCATAGAAGCATTATTCATCATAACAAGAACATGCAAAGAGCCCAAATGTCTGACCACAATCGAATGAATGGAGAAATTGTGGTAATTTAACATGATGGAAGACTATACAGCACTTAGGAGCAACAGTCTCAAAAATTACTCCAGACCTATCAGTTCTACTACTAGGAATTTACCCTAAAGAAACCAAAACCATCACCCAAACAGATAAATGCACACCCATATTTATTGCGGCTTTGTTCACAATAGCAAAGACCTGGAAACAACCCATGTGCCCATCAAAAAAAGAATGGATAGAGTAGCTCTGATATAGTCATACAATGGAATACTATGCAGCACTGGGGGGAAATGGAACTCATGAAATATTATGCAAAATGAATGACCCTAAAGGACATTATGCTGAGTGAAATATCTCAGTCACAAAAGGACAAATATTGTATAGGGTCACTGTTGTAAAACAGGACTGACATCGAGGTTCAGGGAAGACAGAAAAGGAGGGGAAGAATGATGTATATGGCATTAAAACAGATGAAGGAGAGAGCTGTTTAAAAGGGATATATGATTGGGTATTATTGTCATGACAGGAGTCCAGAATGAGGGCTGCACAGTGAAGTGGATTTGGGAGGAGGGATTGTGTAGCAATGAAGGAGGTTTTTCTTTTACTTTTTAAGAAGAAGAGTGAAGGGGGGCGGGGAATGGGTAGGGAGAAAAGTGCAACGACGAATGACTGGAAACCCTAAGTCTCTGTAAACTTTCATTAAAATTAATAAAATTAAAACAATTACTCCGTAACTTCGGAGAAATTGGAGAGCATTATGCTAAGTGACCTAACTCAGTCTCATAAGGACAAATACTGCAAAAGACCATTATCGTAGAAATAGATAACTAGTAAAATGTGTATTAGGATCCAATTGCAGGAGAGTAGAAGCAGAGGGGTGAGGATAGGTGAGGGGGGTGAATCATATGGTCACACAATTTGGTGGGTGGAGGAAGGAGGGATAAAAGAAATGGGAAAGATCTGGTGGAGACTTGAAAGACAGTGTAATGGTGGGCCTGGTTCAATAGTGATTAATTTTATAAAACATAATGAATGAGAATGATTGTATGAATCACAATGTGAAAGAAGAATAGTGTGAAACACAGTGTATATAAACTTTGTAAGCCAACCTATATAAAATATAAGAATAAAAAAGAGTGTTCTTGGAGGCAAGTATAGTTAAACATCTCATATACTTCGAGTATGCTGTTAAGAGGAGGCAGTCCTTAGAAAATTACTTCAAGCTTGGAAAGGTGGAAGGTCTGCAAAGGAGGGGAAGACCTTCAATGAGATAGATTGACAGAGTGACTGTAATGGTGGAGTCAATTGTGTCAGAGATAATCCGAATGACACGAGATAGGACAGAGTTCAGATTGTTGTTCATAAGGTCACTATGAGTCCTAGTTGACTCAAAGGCTCTTAGAATCAACAGTAACAAGCCTTCCACAGCTGATTTTAAGTTTAGTACAAAAATGGATTCATGCAAAGAGTATCCTAAGTAAAAGTAACAGTGAATGCAAAGGCCCAAAGACTTGAATTAACTTATTTGATCCAGTAATAAAGAGAAGACCAACTGGGATCAATTGGAAGCAAGAAAGGAGGCCAGAGGCAGGCAGTATCTAGACTGTATGAGCCATGATGGGGCATTTCTATTGTACCTCTATTTCTGCTGCTATTACATTTTAAATGCAATAGAACATCACCAAGCTATGATGTCTGCCTGTAAAAATCACTCTATTGGAGGAAGTGGCATGTGGCATTAGGGGTAGGCAGGCAGGGAGGGAGCAAAGATGTGTGTGTAGAAACAATCAGCCCTAAGGATTGATAGAGCCTGTGACCATCAGCCTCCAAGGATTTGAGACCTAGATGGTGCCTTGCTGCCACCACTGACTGCCCCAAATGGGCTTGTAGTGGAACATTCCAGACAGAATGGTTCGAAAACATGCGCTAAAATGAAAGTATAAAATGGCCAGACTTGCTTTTCTGATAGATTAGTGGAACTTCTAAGACTATTCCTTAGCCATCTCTTGATTCTAAAACAATATTCATCCCTATGGTTCAACCTTCAGCCAAACAATAGAACTATAAGGTAACTAATAATAGCAGGGAAGAACTCTCTCCCAGTAATAACCAACCACATAAGAGCAAAAGGGCAGCATGTGCCCAGGGATAGAGCTCTGAAGGCAGAAAGAAATAGAGTAGAAGGATTAACAGAAAATAGAAATGCATGGAGGAAATCAGAAAACAGTGCTTACATTGCGGCTACCCTAATTAATGTCATTAAACAAGATGTGTACAAACGGGTTAGTAGAAAATCAATTTGCTTTGTAAACTTTTACTCAAGCCACAATTAAAAAGAAAATCAAGAGGTACAAGGCATTAGGAACTTAAGAATATATCAAGTTGATGGTATCTAAAGCTCTTATATAGGAAGAATAAGATGTGACTGAAGATTGTTTGAGCTCTAAGGTGATATCTGTCCCCATTCATATGTTATTAACACTTTCACAGTTAACACTTAGAAGCAGACCCTCTTGACACTAAACAAGTAGTTGATGCAACTTTGCGTTTTGGACAGACAAAACCATTGTGTCTTTTGATCAGCACATCTGATGCCCATTCTTTTAATAAAAGACTGTCTTATATTAGTCCCTAAGATGAATTTTTTTGAACTTGAAAGCAGCAGTATACAACCCATGCTGAACTTTCAGAATTGCCTAAAGGTGGAAATAATCCAAGTGACAGTCAACAAATGAACGGATAAACAAAATGTAGTACATACATTGTTGTTGTTGTTAGGTGCCATTAGGACAACTACGACCCATTCCTTTTTCTGTAAACAGCAAATCTGAACTTGGGCCTATTCTGTGCTATCCTCATGATCTCTGATATGCTGGATCCCACTGTGACAATCTTTGTGAACTCTTAGAAACCATCAAGTTCCTGTTGATGGTGATGAAAAAGTTGACAATGTATGTCCACGATGATGATCCAACATGACTCATGTCATTGTTCTCATTGAATTGTACACACAAAAAAATGTTGAATTGTCAAATAATGTATTTATTTTTTTACTAGTTTATTTACAAAATTCTAATACAAATTTGAACAAATTCTTTCAATTTCCCTCACACACCCCCCCATTAAATTGTACAACCCAATGATTAATCCTCACTTCCCCCTATAAATCCATATCCCTCTGCATCCAGCCTCTCCCATCCCTCCTGGATCCTTATACTCATTCTACAATAACGGTCTTATGCAATATTTATCCTTGTGGGACTGAGTTATTTCACTCAGCATAATGTTTTCCAGTCCCTCCCAAGTTAGGTAATAATTTGCAAAGTAGTTGCTCCTGCATGCTGCATAGTATTCCATTGTGTGAATAATGTACCATAGCTTCTTAATCTGTTTGTTTGTGGTTGGTCATTTGGGCTGTTCCCATGTTCTTGCGATGGTGTATTCTCTATTTTTACAATTTAAAAATGTTATCCAAAAATATTCACCTTGACTTATGAGGGGAGCTCTGGTAACTTAGCCTGTAGGATGTCACACTGCTAATCCAAAGGCAGAGCCTCTCTGGCATTCAAATCTACTAGTGACTCTGCAGGCATGTTGTTGTTGTTGTTGTTGTTGTT
>NW_006399788.1:2663868-2665514 GCF_000299155.1 Elephantulus edwardii | reverse complement strand
GTGTGTGTGTGTGTGTGTGTGTGTGTGTGTGTGTCTCAGTTTGGCTATGAGCTTTGTAAAGGGGTGGGAGGTGCAGGGGAAGTGTCGAGGCAACTGTGTTGGTGAAGCAGAGAATAGAGATACAGTTGGTTGAATATGAAAACAGGGGAAGAATATGAAGCATCTTGAAAGCCAGGCAGTCGTTTGGATTCAGAGAGCTGTAGAGATCTATCATGAGCTCTTGTCTACGGATGCAGCACGCTGGCAGCAGGTGATTTATGACTTGAATTTGGCTGGTCCGGGTCCGGAGGTGGGTGACACAACACGGTGAGACAACAGATGGGATAGAATTACAGTAATCCAAACTGCCTTCTCTGAAAAAATAATAATGCCACGAGACTGGGCTCCAGCTCGGAAGAACACAGCCATGACAGAGGCCATTGGAACTGGCCTGGGAAACAGGCAGGAGAGGACAGGGAAGTGGTCAGTGGAGGAAGAGATTCAAGCCAACAGAGTCACTTTCTCCCATGCAGCTCTTACTGCAGCTTGAAGAGCAAACAGGAAAATTTCAGTTGCAGGTGGCTGAGAGTCCCTGAGCCAAATTGTATATGCAACTGAATCCAAACCTACCGCTAATCCTTGGTCCTTTCCAGGGAAATAGCAGCTGCCATGAGTGGGCCATGTTTATGAAGAGCATTGTCCTCAGTGATTCGTGACTTAAAGGCCAGCCAACAACAGCCTCCAAGCACACAGTTCTTACAGAAAGACAAGGAGCAGAGAGAATGAAGTTCTTTCTCCTTTCACATTCAAAATACAGCTGAATCATGACCCTTTTACCCCAAAATAAATTATAACAAATCCACAACTCTGTGGCTTACCCAACTCCCAGCCCCAGTAGGTCAGTGAATTACCACCTTGTCACCTGGAAGCTGAGGTGACAGAAAAGCACAGAGTCCGGTTTCTCCACTATGAGAAGACACGTTAGCGATGGAATGGCAGCAGCAGCCTCTGGTGGAAACATGGGGTCCTGCAGCCTGGAATTTCCCTGGCTTCTGCAGCCTAGGAAGTGGAGAAGAAGCAGACCAGACAACCAGTAGGCAGCAATAAAAAACCAGATCGTGCTAAAGAGACTGGAATGGTCCTAAATAGTAACCATCTGCTCTTGGGAGCCTGGCTGATGGGAAATGATTCACAGGCAGGGTGCACCCAGGCTGCTTGCTCCGCCGGTAAGCAGACAGTCTCCCTGTGGTTCATGCACAGATGGCACCCTCCACACCCTATTTTGTTGAAGCCTGGCAACTAGTTTCAGTTCTTTTTGCCTACAGTGTCCTTCCCCCCAAGAATGTTGGGTGTACAAGTAGATGCACGCTTCAATCATTCAGCGGTACTTACTGAGTGAGTGTCTAATAGGTAATTTTGAGGGGGTTGTTGTTGTGTACCATAGAGTCAGAACCAATCCTTAGCTCACCCCGCCCCCGCCGGGTTTTCAGAGGCGGTTAATCTCACTGGAGGAGATTACCCATCCTTCTCCCACCCCTATTGTTTGAGGGGGCAGTAAGGTAGTCAAATTCTACCCTGATTCTATTAGACCTGGCTTTAAAACCATATCAAGAACGAGTTTGAGGCCTTGAACATTAGTGAACAAAGACCAGATGAACTGTGAGAGG
>NW_006399788.1:2649861-2662348 GCF_000299155.1 Elephantulus edwardii | reverse complement strand
TGGGGAGGAGGGTAAAGAAAACAGTGCAACAATGAATGAATGAAAACCCAAAATCTCTGTAAATGTTCACTAAAACTAATAAAATTTAATAATAATTTTAAAAAAGGTGACCCAGCAGAGTGTGAGAATTATCATACAATATCACTAACATCACACACAAGCAAAATCCTACTATAGATTATCCAAAAATGACTGGAACAGTACATCAACTGAGAACTATCAGAAATACAAGGTGAGTTTGGAAGAGGCCAGGGCTCTAGAGACATCATAACCAATGTCAGAGGGATCTAGCCTGAAAGCAGAGAGTACCAGAGGAATGTCTATCTGGTTTTCCTTAACTATGAAAAGGCATTTGACTGTATGAGCACACAAAAATTGTGACTAACTTTGAAAAGAACGGGGATCTCAGAATACCTGATTGTGCTCGTGTGAAATATATGCTTGGACTAGGAGTCATAAGAGCAGAGCAAGAAAACACTGCTAGGATCAAAATCAAGAAGGGAGTATGTCAGGGAAGCATCCTTTCTCCATATCTTTTCAATTCTATATGTGGAACACATCATTCTGGAGGCTGGACTTTATGAGGAGTGTGGCATCAGGATTGGAGACTCATCAGCAAACTGCTTTGTGTAGATGACATAGCATTGCTTGCTGAAACTGAGAAGGACCTGAAGCATTTGCTGCAGAAGGTCAAAGACAGTACAGTAGTCTTCAACATGAATTGAAGTTCAATGTCAAGAAAACAAAGACTCTCACCATTAGGCCAACTGGCAGCACCATCATAGATGGAGAAGAGATTGAGATTGTTGATAATTTCAACTTGCTTGGCTCTATAATCTTGACAACAGCAGTCAGGAAATCAAAAGATTACTTTAGGAAAATCTCCTGTCAGGAACTTTTCCAAGAGTGTCGAAGAGCAATGATGTCAGTCCAGAAACATACTAAGGTGCACCTGATATAGGCCATGGCCTTCACAATTACTTGCTATGCATCAGAGAGCTGGACAATGACTAAGAAGAAGAATTGATGCCTTTGCTGGAGAAGAATATTGAACGTATTATGGACTGAGAAGAAAAAAATAGGTCTGTCTTCTAGAGGGTGAAACCAAGTTTATCCTTGGAGGCAAAGATTTTAAAGTTTCATCTCATGTACGCTGGGCATGTTGCCAGGAGGGACCAGTCCTTCAAGAAAGACATCATGCTTTGAATAATAGAGGGACACTGCAGGAGAGGAGGACCGTGGATGAGATGTATTGACACAGTAACTGGAGTAGTGGGAGTAGTTGTGTCAGAGACAGTGAGATTGGCTCAGGATAAAGCAAGGTTCAGCACTATTGCACATAGGATCACTACAAATCACAGCTGACTCAACAGCACATAACAACAAGGAAACATAGAAAGGACATAGCCAATGACATCAAAAGGATGAAAGTCAACCAGGAGCTTCACCACCATCATACACCCCAGTGCCAAATGCAAAGAAGAAACTGATTGGTGCCCAATCATTGCAAAACCCATCTGACCCACGGCTGACCCTGACCACTGTTTTAAGCACAGGAGAGGCTATATTGCGTGTGTGAAATGTAGAGAGAAACTCAGCACAATCACCTGGTGGGTCAGACAACATCCACCTAGGCCTGCCTATTGTTGGAATTGGGAGTGGACAGGGAGTGAGGAGAGTAAGCAGAGCCTCATCTAAATATGCACAATGGAGGATCCACATGATGTTGTTGTTGTTGTTGTTATGTGCCGTCGAGTCACTTGCGACTCATAGCGACCCTATGTACAACAGCCCTAAACTCCGCTCTGTCCTGTGCCAATCGCACTGTCTCTGACACTCCCATCCCAATTATCCCAGTCACTGAATCAATCCACCTCATAGAGGGCCTTCCTCTCCTGCGCTGTCCCTCCACCCTCCCAAGCATGATGTCCTTCTCCAAGGACCGGTCTCTCCTCACAACATGTCCAAAGTATGTTAGACAGAGCCTCAGAATCCTTGCCTCCAAGGAGCCACCCGGTTTAACCCTTTCCAGGACAAATCTGTTTGTTTTCCTAGCAGTCCATGGTATTCTCAATACTCTTCTCCAGCACCACAGCTCAAAGGCATCAATTCTCCTTCTCTCCTCCTTGGTCATTGTCCAACTCTCTGATGCATAACAAGTGATTGCGAAGACCATGGCCTGTATCAGACGCACCTTAGTCTCCAGAGAGACACCATTGCTCTTCAGTACTTTGGAGAGGTCCCTAACAGCAGACTTTCCCATGGCAATGTGCCTTTTAATTTCCTGGCTGCTGGTGCCAAGACTGTTGACTGTGGAGCCAAGCAAACTAAAGCTGTGTACAATCTCAATCTCTTCACCATCCATCCTGATGCTGCCAATTGGTCCAGTGGTGAGAATCTTTGTCTTCTTGACATTGAGCCTCAATCCATATTGGAGGCTGCAGTCCTTGACCCTCTGCAGCAGGCGCTTCAGGTCCTCTTCAGTTTCAGCAAGCAGGGTTGTGTCATCCGCATAACGCAGATTGTTGATAAATCGTCCACCAATATTGACCCCACATTTCTCCTCATAGAGCCCAGCCTCCTGGATAATCTGTTCTGCATATAGCTTGAAAAGGTATGGAGATAGGATGCATCCCTGGCATACGCCCTTCCCAATTTTGAACCATGCAGTGTTTCCTTGCTCTGTTCTGATGACTGCCTCCTGGTCCAAGTATAAGTTTTGCATTAGAACGATCAAGTGTTCTGGGATTCCCATTCTTCTCAGAGTCAGCCATAGTTTGTTATGATCCACACAGTCAAATGCCTTTGCATAGTCAATGAAACACAGGTAAACATTCCTCTGGTATTCCCTGCTTTCAGCCAAGATCCATCTAACATCAGCTACAATATCCCTAGTACCACGACCCCTTCTAAACCCAGCCTGGACTTCTGGCAGTTCTCTGTGGATGTGCTGTTCCAGTCGTTTTTGGATAATCTTCAGTAAAATATTGCTTGCATGTGAAATCAGTGAGATTGTTCTGTAGTTTCCACATTCTGTTGGGTCACCTTTCTTTGGGATAGGAACAAATATCGATCTCTTCCAGTCAGTTGGCCAAGTGGTCATTCTCCAGATTTCTTGGCACAACTTGGTGAGCACGTCCAGGGCAGCATCTGTTAACTGAAATATGTCAATTGGTATACCATCTATTCCTGGAGCCTTATTTTTTGCCATTTCCTTCAAAGCAGCCTGAACTTCTTCTTTCATCACCATAGGCTCTTGCTCATATGTTGTTTCATGAAATTCTTCTGTGTCTTCCAATTCCTTTCGATACAGTGACTCAGTATATTCCTTCCATCTTCTTTTAATACTTCCTGGATAGAAAAAAAATATAGTATTAAAAAATTCAAGGGAAAATAAATCTGACACATATATAGATCAAACTCTACATAATATTATTGTTGTTGTTATTATGTGCCACAAAATGAACCCCAACTCATAGTGACCCTACGTACAACAGGGAATCCTGTGAGATCCTGCGCCATCGTCACAATCTCCACGGTGCCTAAATACGTTCTTGTTTTCACAGCACCAACTTATTTCTTCAAGGCTATCCCTTTCCATCCTTGACCCTCTACTTTTCCAAGTTTTATGTCCTTCTCCATGAGCTGACCGCTCCTGACAACATGCCCACAAGGCCAAAGTATCTAAGACAAAGTCTCCCCACCCTTGCCTCAAGGGAGTATCCTGGCTATCTGTACTTCATTTCACACAGATTTATTTGTTCTCCTTTTGGCAGCCTTTGGTTTTTTCAGTACTCTATAGGAACACCATATTTCAAAGACATTGATTCTTCTTATACACCGTCCAACTTTCACATGACTATGAACCAATTGAAAACACAAAAGCTTGGACCAGGCACACCTTGGTTTTTAAAGTGACATCTTCAGCACTTTATTGTTTTTACTACAATATGATAGGCATTATTCTAAAAAATGGTTCCCTAAGTGGCACAAGTAGTTAAGAACATAACTATTAATCAAAAGGGTAGTTGTTCAAGTTCACCCAGAGGCACCACATTAAGAAAGCCTGGTGATCTGCTTCCAAAAGTGTTACTTCACCTGTCCCACAGTCACTTTCAATTCACAGTGACCCTCCATTGAGTTTATAAAGAAGAACACCCATCTCTCTCCCTCAGAGCGACAGGTGGGTCCACATACTGACCTTCCAGTTAGCAGCACAGTACATTACACATTATGCCACCAGGCCTCTGAGAGTGCACATCCCTTGAGAACCCTATAAGACGTTCTGCTCTGCACACAGGGGATTCGCCACAAGTTGGAAACTCATATGGGGGCAGTTAGAAGAGTTTTATCTAAGACAATTTACGTGAGATATGTCTTGAAGGAGAAGAAGGCTACTTACTGTTAATCCAAAAATCTATTTCATTCTCACTATAGTCAAGTTGAAACCAATTCATTGTTGGCCCTCTGTTGGGTTTCCAAGGCTGTAAACAACATGGGTGGAGACTGCCCATCTTTCTCCCTCTGTCTCTGGAGGATTTGAACCAGCAGAGAGGTGCTGCTTCTGGGATAGTGGCACAACTTCCCCTGTACTATGCCAACACAGCTCCCTAATCCAAAAATACTGATAAAAATTAAGGAAGAAGAAACAGCTTGCAAAAAGGTGCAAAACCATAACCACCACCCACGCAGATATATACACACCCATGTTTATTGTGGCATTGTTCACAATAGCAGAGTTGGAAACAACACAAGCGCCCATCAAAAAAATGAATGAATAGAGAAGCTGTGGTATATTCACACAATGGAATACTATGCCGCATTGAAAAACAAGGAACTCATGCAATATTATTAAAAATGGGTGAGCCTGGAGGACATTATGCTGAGTGAAATATCTCAGTCACAAAAGGACAAATACTGCATGGTGCCACTGTTGTAAAACAGGATTGACATTGGGGTGTGGGGAGACTGAGAAAGTGGGGATAAATAATGTACACTGCATTGAAACAAATGAGAGAGAAAACTGTTTAAAAGGGATATGTGATTAGGTATTATTATCATGACAGGAGTCCAGAAGGAAGGCTGCATAGTGGAGTGGACTTGGGGGAGGGACTATATAACAATGAAAGAATTTTTCTTTTACTTTTCAAAGAGAAGAACGAACTGGGGTGGAGGTATGGGCAGGGAAAAAAGTGTAACAATGAATGAATGGAAATCCTAAGTCTGTAAACTTTCATTATAATTAATAAAAAAATGTTTTTAATGTGCATAACCCTGGAAGCTTCTGTTGTTTGGTGTTGTTGTATACCATAGAATCAGAACCACCCCATAGCTGACCCTCCAGCAGGTTTTCAGAAGCAGTTAATCACACAGGAGGAAATTACCCATCATTCTCCCATGGAGCAGTTGGTGGCCTCAAACCACGTGCATTCAGGATTGCAGGGCTGCTTCTTGCCACTAAGCCACTAGAGCTCTAATAGGCCCAAAATACTAAGGAGTTCCTTGCTACAAACAGATGTGACAGAGAAAACCTAGTGACCTAGTCAATTGGAGACAAATTATGAAGGTCTTTGCCAAAAAAGGTATTTGCTACTTGTGAAGAGGGTAGTTTGTAAGCAAGACAAAAACACAACCAACATTATAAGTAACAGATAGTGTGAATATTGTTAGGGCGTGTACATACACAAGTGGCATTATTGGTTGTGCAAGTCCTGTATACCCCGACTGAGCACTTGCCAGTCATAGCTGGATTGGATTCTGTAGCTTGAGCTCAAGGACCCACGGAGGACCTCTGTTCTCTATGCTTTCAAACCTAAATATGTCTGTGGGAAAGCAGAGTAAGACACAAAGGAGGGCTCCGTGCAAAGGGGCTCTGACTTTCCACTGCTGCTTTAGTGAAATGACAGGGACCATGCTGACCTTTGGAGACAGGAAGCAGAAAAGCAGTACAACCTGGAATCCGAGGCCTCTTACCATGGTAACCAAAGAAAGTAAACATGATCCTACAGTCTCAAATAAAGAATGGCATTTTGCTTCCTCTAATCCTCTCCCTGTGCTCTCTCTCTGAGCCAGTGGTATCTCTCATGTGAGCAAAGTATGTGTTCTTCAGCTGGGGAAGAACGTGCTTCTGCAGAGCATGTTCTACCTTTCACTGGGTTAGGTGTGCTTCCTCCCACAAATACTAATGTGAACTAATCCAACCACCAAGTCTCTCAGTTGTCCCACATGCTCCAATTCCCAACAGGTAAGATTACAACAATATCACAGTACACTCTCTCCACCCAACATAACTTCACATATAGGAGACGTGACCCACTACTCACTGCCGTCAAGTTAGTTGTGACTCAGAGACCCTGCACTGGATTTCTGAGGCTGCAGGTAAGTCTTGTCAGGAGGAGACTGTCTATCTTTCTTCCTCAGAGTCGCGGGTGGATTTGAACTGCTAGAGACATAGTATAGCACAAAACCAACTATGCTACTAGAGGCCCTTATAAAAGACATGGCCAAAGTTAACATTTCCCAAATAAAACCTAAACTCTATTTCGCTGCTACTTGTGAAGAGGGTAGATAGTTATGAGATTAAAGGAAAAAGAGACACCTGAACGTAATTGGTAGAAACTTACCACACATTGATTTCATAGAAGGTCAAGGGGTTAACAGGTCTGCTTGAGTTTGAAGCACAAAGCAGGGAGGGACCTTTAGTATCATGACCCCACCTCCCAGTACAGGAGCACAGATGGGAGACACTGGTTTATTAGATGAGCAACGGCCAAGAATATTTTTTTTTCTTAGGAGCAACAGAGGTCCTTGGAGAGGGACATCATGCTTGGGAGGGTGGAGGGACAGTGCAGAAGGGGAAGGCCCTCTGTGAGGTGGATTGATTCAGCGACTGGGGTAATCAGGATGGGTGTGTCAGAGACGGTGCAATTGGCACAGGATAGAGCGGAGTTTAGGGCTGTTGTACATAGGGGTCGCTATGAGTCACAAGCAACTCAATGGCACATAACAACAACAACAGCAACAGAGTAAGCAGCCTTGTCTCTAGGACACTGACTGAGTTTCATTTCCCCGGCAGCAGTACAAACTTCTTTTTCTATCACTAAGTTTTCTTCTGCAGCAAGCTCTGGCTTTTCCAAAGAATGACATAATAAATCAGCAACCCTCCTCATGAAATCTCCCCTGATCTTCCCCACTATGCAGCTATAAACATTCTTCTTTCTTAGATGGGAGCTCTCGTGGTATAGTCCATAGGGACTTGCTCTGTTACTCCAAACAGCGCCTGTCTCCATCTGTCTGAATTTCATTTATAAGCAGTTCAGATAGAGAAAGATAAGCAGTCTTTTCCCATGCAATTTACAGCCTCAGGAAGCCAGTGGAGGGTCAGCTATGGGCCAGAATTGACTTGAACACAGTGAGTTTGAATTTTGTTACTACTTAGGACTCCTCTAGCCCTTATCTATGTTTTTCTTGTTATAACTTTCCTTTCCTCTTAAGTTATTGGAGTGTAACTCTCTAGAGAAGCACACACACATTCACGGAGAAGGAACTGTGCACAATGGTCAAGTGTTCACCTGCTAACAAAAAGGCCACAAGTGTACTCACCAGTTGCTTCATAGGAGAAAGATGTGGCAGTCTGCTTCTATTAAGATTACAGACTTCAAAACCCTATAAAACATTTCTATTTTGTTCTACATATAGGGTTGCTATGAGTTAGAATTGAATGCACTGGCAACAGGTGTTTGAGTTTATTTTTTCCAGTTCCTAGTAATTAAGATTAGTCTTTGCAATCACTTGCTATGCATCAGAAAGCTAAACAATGACTAGACATGATAGAAAGAGAACTGATGCCTTTGAGCTGTGGTGCTGTAGAAGAGTATTGCATATACCATGGACTGCTAGAAAAACAGACAGGTTCATCCTGGAGAGGATGACGCCACACTGTTTCTTGGAGCAAGGATCCTGAAGCTTCATCTGACGTACTTTGGCCATGTTGTAAGAAGGGACCATTCCTTGCAGAGGGACGTCATGCTTGGGAGGGTGGAGGGACAGCTCAGGGAAGGAAAATCCTTTATGAGATGGATTGATTCAATGACTGGGGGAATGGTGTGTCAAAGACAACATAACTCGATATTAACAATTCTGCTACGAGTAATACATTCCTTTCACTCTTTACAGTTTTTCTATTTTGCAGTCTCATTTGTAAGCAAACCAATATAAAATAAATTTTCTTAAATAAAGAGGGGAAAAAAGAAAAAGAGAGCTCTGGTGACATTCATAGTCCATAGGAGGTGTTCTGCTCACTCAAAGGACCACATTTCTCTGGAAGTTTGAATCTAATAGCGGCTCTGAGGGAGAAAGTGGGCAGTCTCATCCCATGTGATTTACAGCTTCAAAACCCAATTGACGGTCAGCAACGAGTCAGTTTCAACTCAACAACAGTAAGTCTTAAATACTAAACATTACATAGAAAGAGAACACCATAATCTTTAATCGTGTAAGGCCGTTTTAGCTAGGTTTTCATGGTCACCAAATGAAAGCAGTTTTGCAGCAATCTGTGGACGCATGAGTATTTTGAGGGTCAAGGAGGAAGAAGGCAGGAATCTGAGAGTGTAAAAACTTATTAAGGTAAGGAATGTTGTTTATCTTGTTTACCTTGTTCACTCCAGCACTATAATGGTGCTTGGAATATAGAAGGTGTTCAGTAAATTTGTTTTCCAAAAAGTGAATGGAAATGGCAAGCGAGTATAGAAATCTAGACATTCTCCAGGAGAAAGTCAATGGCCTGAAAACAAAGGCACGATGAGTTCTTTTTCTGTTAGCAGTCTCAGGGACAGCATACCAAATGACGAGAAAGTTCAGCAGCATCGATAGATGCATGTGAAAGTTGGACGGTGAATAAAGAAAACCAAGGAAGAATTGATGACTTTGTATTGGCGAAGAGTGTTTAATATACCAGGACTACCAAAGACTAATCAAGTCTGTATTGGAAGAGGACAAGCAGGGTATTCCTTTGTCTTATATACTTTGGATACATGGTCAAGAGGAACCAGACCATAAAACAAGGACATCATTCTTGCAAAGCTTAGAACAAAAGAGGAAGACTCTCAACAAGACGAACTGACACTGTGATTGCAATATGAGGGCAACGCTGACGGGCTTATTAAGCGCAGCAGAGATTGGGAGGATGTCGACGGACCAAGCAAAGATTTAGTCTGGGTGCACCAGATTGCTGAGTCAACTGGATGCCATTCTGTCAAAAATTGACAATTCAAATTTACCCACCAGGGGGCAATGCAGACCAAATACAAGGGGCTTCTTGGTCAAACCCCAAGTGGCCGCTGACAGCAGGGGGCCCCCAAATACCGTTTTGAACCTGCAACAGCTGCTGGCTCTCACGCTCTCTCTCTCTCTCCCTTTTTCTTCACATTAATATAAAAAATTTGTCTAAGTACTTTTGTCTTTGTTTCTCAGACCTGAAGCTAAGACAGGCGATGATTAAAAAGGCATTCTGAAATTTACTCAATCAACAAAAATAGACTGTATTTAGGAAAAAGCAAAAGAAAAATACATACATTTTCTGCTACTGGTACTGCGTTCACTGTTTAGAACATTCTCGGGTGCATATTTCTATGCAATGAAGGTATTATCTCTGAGGAGCCTGGAACATCCCACTGATGATTCATATTTAATTGATAATTAATATGCAGCGAGCACTGCATTATGTCTATGAAAACCACAGCAGAATCTTTCATGGAAATGATGCCAAGTATTTGGAATCTAACTGAGTGACGATCTTAGATAGCAGTCTGACCCCTTCATTTCTTTTTTAATTGTGAAAAGAAATGGGATTAAGGAGTCATAATTATAACAGAGATTTCTTTATACGTTTTAAGAAATATACAGGCTCTCATTAACATCCGTTTTCTCAGACGATGAAGTAGACTGAGAGAGGCAACATTCTTCATCCACTCTTTCAGGTGTCATTCACTGAGTTCTTACTTTGTTGTGGCTTCTAGTAATACAGTGTTTACAGTATCATCAGGCTACTACCCAAAAGGTCAACAGTTTGAATCCAGCAGGTGCTCCATGGCAGAAAGATGAGAAATCTCTAAAAGAAATGAACAGATGAACAGCCTTAAATACCTGATGGAGGGTTGCTGTGGATCTGAACCAGCTCAAGGGTTGGTTTTTGGTGTTTTTGTGTTTGTGTTTTGTGGGTTTTTGCTGCTTTGCACCGGGGGTTGTTCTGGATACTGACACTACAATTTAAGACCTCAGATAGGTGGGTCAGACAGGAACAAAGATCATGATAGTTGAGTGTATTGTACATTATAGCCTAGATTCTTCTTTAAATCTTTTCTTTTACAATATTTGGCTGCCTTCTACATAGTGTATGTGGCTCCAAACCTTTATTGTATCTCCAGTATTTAGTAACTTGGAGATCACATGATTGGTGATCATATGGATGTTGTTGTTATACGTCGTCAAGTTACCTGCCACTCATAACAACCCTATATACGATAGTTTTGAAGCCTGCCCTCTCCTGAGCCAGTCTCACTGACACTGATACCCCTATCCCCATTGCTCTAGTTATTGTATCAATCCATCTTATCTAGAGTCTTCCTTTGCTGTGCTGTCCCTCCACCCTTCCAAACATGACATCCTTCTCCAAGGACTGGTACCTCCTGTCCAAGTGTCTAAAGTATGTGAGACAGAGCTTCAAAATCCTAGCCTGCAAGAAGAAACTTGGCTTCACCCTCTCCAAGACAGACCTATTTGGGTTTTTTAGCCGTATGTTGAAGACTCTTCTCTAGTACCACAACTCAAAGGCATCAGTTCGTCTTCCATAATCCTTAGTCATTATCTCTGATGTATAGCAAGTAATTGCAAAAACCATGGACTTGATCAGGTGCCCATTAGTCTCTAGACTGACATCGTTATTCTCAATACTCTGGAAAGGTCTCCGAAAGCAGATTTACCTAATTCAATTTTGCCTTTTGATTTCCTGACTACTGGTGCTGAAAGTGTTGAAGAGCTGAGCAAGCTGTAATTGTTAACCTCAATCTCTTCTCCATCTATCACAGTGCTGCCAATTGGCCCAGTGGTGAGAATCTTTCTTGATGTTGAACTTCAGTCCATATTGAAGACTACAATCCTTAACCTTCGTTCGGCAGCAAGGGCTTAAGGTCCTCCTCTGTTTAAGCAAGTAAAGTTATGTCATCTGTATAACGTGGGTTGTTGATGAGCCTTCCTCCAATCCTGATACCACATTCCTCCTCATAAAGTCCAGCCTCCTGAATGATCTGTTCTGCATATAGATTGAAAAGGTATGAAGACAGGACACATCTGTGACACACTCCCTTCCTAATTTTGAAATATGCAATATTTCCCTGCTCTGTTTTGAGGACTGCTTCCTGGTCCAACTATAGGTTTCACGTAAGTATAATCAAGTGTTCTGGGATTCCTATTCTCCTCAAGGTTTTTTGTTGTGATACACACAGTCAAATGCCTTTATACATCAATGAAAAACAGATAGACATTCCTCTGGGACTCTTTGCTTTCTGACAAGATCCAACTGACATTGGTGATAATTTCTCTAGTGCTACTGTCTGTTCTAAATCCAGCTTGAATTTCTGGAAGTTCTCTGTCAATGTACTGTTCCAGTCATTTCTGGATAATCTGCAGCAGGATTTGGCTTGCTTGTGGTAGGAGTGATATTATACAATAATTTCCGCAATCTGTCAGGTCACCGATTTTGGAATGGGAATAAATAGGGATCTCTTCCAGTCAATTGGCCAGTTAGTTGTCCTCCAGATTTAATGGCACAATCTGGCGAGCACCTCCAAGGCTGTACTTGTTTGTTGAAATATATCATTTGGTATTCCATCAGTTGCTGGAGCTTTCTTTTTTGCCAAGTTCTTTTGAGTAGCTTGAACTTCCTCCTTCATCACCATTGCTTCTTGATCATATGTTGTTTCTTGACATTCTTCTTTGTCACCCAATTCGTTTTGTTAGAGTGACTGTGTCTATTCCTTCCAACTTCTTTTGATACTTCCTGGATCATTGCATATTCTGCCCATAGCATCCTTAAGTATTGCATCTCGAGGCTTGAATTTGTTCTTTAGTTCCTTCAGCTTAAGAAATGCTGAACATGATAGATGAAAATGATTGGTGAGCAGACTAATGAATGGTTGAATCTGAAGATCAGGGTCAAAATGAGGGAGAAGAAGTAAAATACTTGGTGAACTCATGATAGACTTTATTCATTCTGATGCACCTATTATGTGTACATATATGGATGTTTTCAAATCAAGGAACTTTCCTTAACTGTCCTTTGTCACGCACAGAACCTGGCACAGTGTTAGAGACCTCAGTAAAACTCTGAGCACCTGTTGTTGTTGTTATGTGCCATCGAGTCGCTTGCGACTCATAGCGACCCTATGTACAAGAGCTCTAAATGCTGTTCTATCCTGTGCCAACCTAACCA
>NW_006399788.1:2642893-2647831 GCF_000299155.1 Elephantulus edwardii | reverse complement strand
TTTCTTGACGTTGAGCTTCAGTCCATATAGGAGGCTGCAGTCCTTGACCTTCTGCAGCAAGCGCTTCAGGTCCTCCTCAGTTTCAGCAAGCAGAGTTGTGTCATCTGCATAACGCAGGTTGTTGATTCTTCCACGAATCCTGATGCCACATTCCTGTTCGTATAGCACAGAGTCTCAGATGATCTGTTCTGCATACAGATTGAAAAGGTATGGAGACAAAATATATCCCTGACAAACCCCCTTCTTGATTTTGAACCATGGAGTGTCTCCTTGCTCTGTTCCAACAATTGCCTGTGTCTGAGCACCCAGGAAATGATTTTTTTTCCCATATTTGACCTGATACTCCCACTTAATTTTGGCAAATTGGGTTGTTGTTGTTTTTTCTCACTCCCTTTCCTCCTTCCTTTCTTCTTCCCTCTCTCCCTCTTTCTTCCTTTATTTCTCTCTCTCCCTCTCTCCTTCCCTTTTCTTACCTTTCATTCAAACATTCTAGTGCTACTGCCTTGTTTGAAAAGTAAGCCACAGTAAGTGAAGTACTGAGGGTCTAAGTTATTATGTTATCTGGAACTCCATGTTCTAACTCCTGAAACAAAACACTGAGAAAGCACATGGTCTTTATAAGGGGCATCAGGAAATCCCAGACCCAAGGAAATGGACGAGCCATGAGCTGAGCCTCCTGTGAGTGAGAAGAGTCCATGAGTTGGGACAGGCAGGCACTGCCAAGGCAAAAGATGATGGGAGCTAGGCTGGCCGTTGTGGAAGAGAACAGGAGAAGATGCAGGAGTTGGGAGCCCACATGCTATAAACAGAGCATTCCTCAGCCAAGGAGGAGGGGCTGAGGCAGAGCCCTCAGTGGGAGCTTAGTGGAAGCAGCAAAATGTGTCTCCACTTTAGCTCTCCCCAACCCCTCCTTCTATCACAGCAGCCCAGCAGTGCTTTGGGAGTGGGAAACCCCAAGATCTCTCTTGTGACAATAGGCACAGGGAAGGGCCAGCCACCACGCAAGAATCAACCCTGTGTTTTGAAGTACTGAGTTGTGCCCTCATTTTTTAACTACCAGCTACCAAAAAGTTGACCCCAACTCCTAATATGAGAATCAACTGTGTTTTCAAACAAAGGTTGGGTTTTTTGGAAGTAGATCCTGAGGCCTTTCTTCCTAATCTGTCTTCAGCTGTAAACTTCACTGAAAGCTGTCTGGTATGAATGATAGGATCAGAATTGAAAATATTGGTTATGGCACCTAGCACCAGGGCAAAACACAAGCCACATAGTGCAAATGTGCTATGTACAAACTGATGACAAGTAGTCGAAAGTTTCTAAGGAGCCATCTCTTTTTTTTTAAAAAAAATCTCAGTTTATTAGTTATTGATATGATGTCCTTGAGAAGATTAAGTGGATTGCTATTATTGTTGTTGTTGTTATGTGCCATCAAGTCACATGCGACTCATAGCGACCCTATGTACAAGAGCCCTAAGCGCCGTTCTATCCCGTGCCAACCTCACCATCTACGACACATTCACTCCCACCACCCCAATCACAGAATCGGTCCATCTCATCAAGGGTCTTTCCTGCGCCGCCCCTCCACTCTCCCAAACATGATGTCCCTCTCCAAGGACCAGTCCCTCCTTGCAACATGGCTAAAGTATGTCAGATGAAGCTTCAGAATTCTTGACTCCAGCGAGCATTCCAGCTTCACCCTCTCCAGGACAGACCTGTTTGTTCTCCTAGCAGTCCATGATATATTTCACACTCTTCTCCAGCACCACAGCTCAAAAGGCATCAGGTCACTTTCTATCATCCCTAGTCACCGTCCAACTCTCTGATGCATAGCACATAATTGCGAAGACTATAGCCTGGATCAGGCGCACCTTAGTCTCCAGCTTGACGTCGTTGCTCTTCAGTACTCTTGAGAGGTCCCTCACAGCTGACTTTCCCAATGCAATTTGTCTCTTGATTTCCTGGCTGCTGGTACCAAGAGTGTTGCCGGTGGGGCCAAGTAAACTAAAACTGTTAACTATCTCAATCTCTTCACCATCCATACTGATGCTGCCAATTGGCCCATGGATTATTACATGGGAGGGGGGGGATTAAACTCCCCATGGAGGCACCTAATAGGTGCTCAACAAGTTTGCTTCCCTTCCTCTCCTCTCAGCACATTTCATAACTATACACCCCAATTTCCACATGACTTGAAAGAGAATAATAAGAGCCCCTGCGTAAACTTTTCCTTATTATTATGAGGAGCAAACAAAAAAGTACACTCAAAAGTCCTGTAGAGTAGATGAGTGAAAATGCAAAACTAAAGTTAAAATATGCAGTCTTCCAAATACAGCATGCCAATTAACATAAATCCACTGAGGTACAAATACATGGGAGACATTCCTTGAATCTCACTCAGTCTGCCCTGCCTTTAGAAACTCTGCCTACAGCTGCCTCCCTCCCAGCGTTCCCTGTGTGACCACCATTTGGTCAGTCTCTCTTGTCTGTATCTCATCATTACCTTAGGTTCCAACTCATATGGCTCCGACACAACAGAACAAAATCCTGCCCAATCCTACATTATCCTCACATTTCTGTTGTGCTTGAGCCCATAATTTGCAGATACTTTGTGAATCCCTCTTCTTGATATCATCAACTCTCTACTTTGCCTTGAGGCACTAAAAAAAGCTGCTCCCACCTCCTTAGCTGATAACTCTGGAGGCAAGCTGCTTTTGCTAGAGCTTGAAGTCAGCAAAGGCATGCTGCAGCCTGCCCTAATGAGGGGGAAGCAGCTACTTCCTTGACTTTGACCTAGCTACATGGAAAAAGATGAGAAAGATCTGCCCAGTGGTTACTCAGTAACCTGAAAACATGCCTAGAATACTCACTAATGCCAATCAAAAGAACTCTAGTGACCTAGTGAAAAGGAGTTGTGCTGCCAACTCAAAGACACGCACTTCAAATCTACCAGATGTTCCATGGAGAAAGATATCCTTCTGTGCATTTTACTGCCTCTGAAAACCCAATGAAGGGTCAGCTATAAGTCAGTTCTGATGTGACAGTACACAACAACATGTAATTCAAGCTATAGTCTTTTCAATTGTTTGCTATGCATCTACAAGTTGAACCATGAATAAAGATGACGGAAGAATTGATGCCTTTGAACTGTGGTTTTGGAGTAGTGTTAAATATTTTTCAAAAAGAATAAATAGATATGTCTTGGGAAAAGTGCAGCCAGAGTGTTACTGGGAGGCAAGGATGGTGAAACTTCATCTCACATACTTTGAGCATGTTAGGAGGGGCCAGCCCTTGGGAAAAGACATCATGCTTGTAAAGGTGGAAGGTCAATGAAAGAATTGAAGACGCTCAAAGAGAAGAATTGATATAGTGACTATCAGAGCGGACTCATTTTTGTGAGGTAAAAAGGCAAAAATGGAGAGAACCAGACAAAGTAAAACAAAGGAATTTATTGTCAGCTTTTGGACTGGTTCTACACACTGAAGCTGGAGGGAGGCAGTAGGAATGGGAAGTCACACATGGAAAAGTTACAACAAAGATTTTATGGGGGTGGGGTGGGGGAAGAGGGTATGTAAGTTCATCTACTCAGTGGTCAGGTCTCCCTATTTGGTGGTCAGATCCCTGTAGAGGACATTAATTGGGTGCCTTCTGCCCCTTCCCCTGTATGGAGCTGCCCAGGACCCTTTAAGTGAGTTAGTTTTATCACTACTCTTGGTAAGCAGAAAGTGGTGGTTATGCTCTTTTCTGATTGGCTGAAGCATTGGAATGTTTCCCAAAGGTCATGTCTACGCAGAATTCTGCCCAGCTTCCAGATGAACTTTCAATTTTTAGAGCCTATAAATTTCACAAGAGGAGAATGCCCATCTTTCTCCCACAGAGTGCCTGATGGATTTGAACCATTTACCTTTGAGTTGGCAGTGCAACACCTTACTCATTAGCCGTTGGAACCTCTTTGCCTAGAATAAGGCCTATTAAAATAGTAATTATTTCTTCAAGCTGTTCTAAAAAGCCTTACTTACAGAAGATTAATTATTACCTATGAGCTACAAGTAGAAACAGTTGGAGTGAAGGATCGAAAGCTAAAAGCCAAATCTGTCTTTTGTTATTTAATTTTATTCTTGTTGAGAATTCTTAGTTTTGCAACCATTCTCATGAGCTGTCCTACTTCCATTAGCATAAATTCATTAGCCTCTAGGATTTCTATCTAACACAAGCACAATTTCTTGTATTACACACAAAATACAAGCTGGGTTTACAAGAGGTCATGGCAATAGAGACATTATTGCCAGTGTCAGATGGATCTTGCTAGAAAACAAAGAGTAGCAGAAGAATGTCTACCTGTGCTTCATTGACTATGCAAAGGCATTTGACTGTGTGGATCACAACAAATTGTGGCTAACCTTAAGGAAAATGGGAATCCCAGGACACTTGATTGTGCTTATGGGAAACCTATACTTGGACAAGGAAGCAGTCCTCAGAACAGAGCAGGGAAACACTGCATGGTTCAAAATCAGGAAACGAGTGTGTCAGTGTTACATCCTGCTTCCATACCTTTTCGGTCTATATACAGATCAGATAATTCAGAAAGCAGGGCTTCCTGAGGAGGAATGTGGCGTCAGGATTGGTGGAAGACTCATCAACAACCTACGTTGTACAGATGACACTACACTGCTTGCTGAAACTGAAGAAGACCTGAAGCACTTGCTGCAGAAGGTCAAGGACTGTAGTCTTCAATAAGGATTGAAGCTTAACATCAAGAAGACAAAGATTCTTTCCACTGGACCAATTGGCATCACCATGATAAATGGAAAAGAGACTGAGTTTGTTAAAAATTTCTGCTTGCCCGGCGCTGGCTGAAAATCGCCTGTGACTTCATCCATAGCCACTGGTGAGAGTCAGCGCCCAGAGCCATCAGGGGCTTTAAGCTAGTTGCCCACTGCT
>NW_006399788.1:2613633-2641935 GCF_000299155.1 Elephantulus edwardii | reverse complement strand
CCCCACTGGACCCTCATCATTTCCTTCACCTGCCTCCCCCACAGACCAAACTGTACAGCTCTGCAACTGCATCCTAGCCCATCCTCACCCTTCTGCCCCCAACCCTCACCTCCTTGTACCCCCAATATGTTTTTCCCAATAAAAAAATATTTTAAAAAAATTTCTGCTTGCTCAGCTCCACAATCAAAAGACTAATTGCATTGAGAAAATATGTTGTCAGGGTCCTCTCCAGAGTGCTGAAAAGCAAAGGATGTCAGTCTAGCGACTAAAATATACCTAATTCTGGCCAAGGTCTGCACAATTACTTATGTGAGGTTTTGTTGTTGTTCTTTTGTTTTTAATTTTTGTTTCTTTTTTTAACCCTTTGCTGTGTGCTATTGAGTCAGATCTTACCGGCACAGGAGGAGATTGCCCCTCCTTCTCCAGTGGAGCATCTGGTGAATTAAAACCACGTGCCTTCGGGATTGTAGCACAGCTTCTTGCCACTAGGCCACCACAGGTCTTTTCAGAATTATTTGTTCTGCTTCAGAGAGCTGGACAATGCCTAAGGATGACAAAAGAAGAATCAATGCCTTTGGGTCGCGGTGCTGGAGAAGAGTCTTGAATATACCAGGAACTGCCAAAAAAATAAATAGGTGTGTCTTTGGAGTGGGTGAAACCGAGTTTCTCCTTGGAAGCTAGGATTTTGAATCTCTGTCTTACGTACTTTGGGCATGTGGCCAGGAGAGACTGGACCTTGGAGAAGAACATCAATCTTGGAAGGGTGGAGGGACAGTGCAGGAGAGGAAAAGCCCAGATGAGATGGATTGATACAGTAACTGGAGCAATAAGGGTTGGTGTGTCAGATTTAGTGAGACTGGCTAAGGACAGAGCAGGATTCAGGTTGCTATGGGTCACAGAAGACTCAATGGCACATAACAACAACAACAGCATTGTCAATTTAATCCCATACAGATGGTTTATTAAAAAGCAAAGTACTCAAGGCAAATATTTCTTTATCTACTTAAACTAAGCTATTGTTCCATCTTTAAGAATATTTAAGAGAATATTTTTTGGTTTAAAGTTTGAAGATGATCTCAGGGATATCATTTCAGGGGTTTAACAGGCTCCATAGCTCCAGAAAGTCTCAAGTCCATGAGAATTTTAAGGTCTGTTCTGCCAGGTTTTTAAATTTATCACTCACTCCTCAAGATTAAGATGAGCAATCTCCTTCCATAAATATTGACAGCCTTGGAAGTTCAACTGAGAGTGGTCATGAGTTCTAACATGTTAGAGTCTGCATGGGGACACCAGGGTTCCAAGCCATTATTCCTAGAGTCACTCACTATGAGTTGCAGTTGGAATCAAGTCAAAGACAGTGATTGGGGGGGGGGGGGTTTAAATCATTAATAAGTTCCTCAAACTCTATGTTGTTTTGCTGTTATTGTTGTTGTTGTTGTGAATTCACCCATAGTTGACCCTCCAGTGAATCTTCAAGGGCAATTAATAACATGGGAGGAGACTGCCCATCCTTCAACCTCAGAGCAGCTGGTGGCCTTGAAGCATGTGCCTTTGGGATTGCAATGAAGCTTCTTGCCACTAGGCCACCAGAGCTCCCTTAGACTTCAAATATTCTTATGTTCAATGTGACAATTATTTTCAGACCTAAACAAGAAATATAAATATACAGTACAGTATAGGGTTTGGTCAATAGATAATGCTCAATAAACACGAGCCAAATAAAAGAAATAATAAATATCTCACAAATTTTGGGACCAATAGAGAGTTCAGTTTTGAGGAAAGCTGGTGGTTGCACCAGTAAGTAGCAATTTTCAACTCCCTAAACCTAAATGACTGTAAAAACCTCTACATAATGGGTAGGAATTGTTTCTGGAAGCATGAGCCTTGTTTGGAAGTTAAGAATGGGTAGAGGGAAGAGAAAAACAATAATAAAAAATCTTATTTTGAAAAGAATATGCTTTTGCTTAATGTTTTTCAATGGTTCCCATTTATCCAAATTTCAATTCCTCAGACAACATTCAAGGATCCTCACTGGCTCACCCCAACCAATAGCTATGTCTGTTTGTTGAAACACGTCAATTGGAATTCCATCAGTTCCTGGGTCCTTGTTTTTTGATAATGCCTTCAGTGCAGCTTGAACTTATTCCTTCATTACTATTGGTACTTGATCATAATGTACTTCCTGAAATGTTTCCACATCCTCCAGTCTTTTCGGTACAGTGACTTTTGTGTGTTTCTTCCATCTTCTTGTGATGCTTCCTGCATTATTCAAAATTTTGCCCACATTCAGTATTTCAACTTGAAGCTTAAATTTGTTATTCAGATCTTTAATCTTAAGAAACACCAAATGTGTTCTCCCCTTTTGATTTTCTAACTCCGGGGGTTTCTACATTTTGTTATAATACTTTGCTTTGTCTTCTAGGGCTTCCCTTTCAAATCTTCTGTTCAACTCTTTACTTCAGCATGTCTTCCCTTTGTTTTGATCTCTCTACATTCTAGTACAATTTTCAGAGTCTCTTCTGACATCCATTTGGCTTTTTCTTTTTCTTCTGTCTTTGTAATGAACTTTTGCTTTCTTCATGGATAATACATATTTGGTGTCATTCCACAGCTCATCTGGTCTTCAATCATTTATGTTCAATGCATCGAATCTTCTCTTGAGATGGTTTTTAAATTTAGCTGGGATAGACTTAAGCTCATGTTTTTGTTCTTGCAGACTTGTTTAAATTTCTTCAACTTCAACTTGAACATGTACATGAGTAATTGATGATCTATTCCACAGAGTCAGCCCTGGGCCTTGTTTTGACTGCTGGGTTGGAGCTTCTTGACAGACTCTTTGCCCAGACATAATCTAATTGGTTTCTGTGTAGCCCATCAGGTGAGGCCCATGTGTATAATCACCATTTCTATTTTTTTAAAAAAAAGATATTTGAAAGGAATAAATCATTGCTTGTACAAAGCTCAACCATTCTATTTCCAGCCTCATTCCTGCCACCAAGTCCATTATTTTCCAACTACCAGTCTGCTCCTTTGTTAATGACTTTGCTCCACCCATCAAGAAGTACAATCTTATTCCCTGTCTCGAATGTCAGCTAGCCCTGTGATTTATGACAGAAGTGACAGTGAATGACTTTCCATTCTAGGTCTCAAGAGGATTTTCAGCTTCCAACACTTGCTGAGACTAGAATTCTGTTATTTTTTTATATGATGAATGTTGTGTCAGCCTTGAGGATCAGATAGCATGTGGAGAGAGAGGCTTAGGGCAGTGAGCAGCAACCCCATACATATGAGTGAGGCCATTTCTGACCAAAGCATATTAGTGTCCTTGGACAAAATAACAGGAGAATCTCTCAGCTGTCTCCAGTCCAAATTGTAGGCTCACAGGCAGATGTACAAATAAAATGTTGTTATTTTAAACTACAAATTTTTGATATTTTTTTTGCACAAAGCAAAGATAATCGTGTGTGTGTGTATACATATATATGTTTTTGATGTATAGATATATATATAGAGAGAGATCTAGATAGATATAGATATAGGTATAGGCATAGGCATAGCATAGGCATAGGCATAGGCATAGACATAGACATAGACATAGACATAGACATAGACATAGACATAGACATAGACATAGATATAGATATAGATAGATATTTGTGTGTATGCATAATTAAATGCTATGCACACATTAGCATCAAAAGTAGTTAAGTGAATAAATGAATGAATGAGTTAAAAGTCTTAAAATATACCATTTCTAGATTTTTTTCATCTCAACCCTTTTATATGTGATTTTGCTCCTCCATATTATATGTGCAAGAAAATAAACCTCTCTTCAAAAAGGTTAGGTGAGCCTTGAAGAGAAAAATATTTAGGCCAGAGAAGAACATCTTCTTAGAAGGAAAAAAAAAAAAGCACGAACAAAGATCTGGTTGTAAGGATTACAAAGAGGACACAGAAAATAGATTTTCATGATTCCAGAAGGAGGGTGAAAGGATCCTCCACTGATAGGAGGTTGTCCAAAGGTTGGTAGAAGAAAATAAATGTGTGTGTTTCCATCAAGATTTATAGCTTTGGAAGCTCCAAGGAACAGGTTCAGAAACCTGGTGGAGGGTTATAAATCAAAACAGACTCAATGACAGTGAGTTTGTTGTTTGTTTTTTGTTTCATTTTGGAGGCGGAGAATGGTAAAGGCTCCATAAACAAGTAATTAGGTAACAGAGTCAACGTCAAGTCATGGCTGCGTGGTGTGTATCCCAGTAGAACTGTGTTCCATAAGATTTACAAGGGTTCCGATTTAAATGAGGATCACCAAGCACTTCTTCTGAAGTACTTCTCAAACTTCTCAACCTTTTGTTACCAGCCTAGCTTTAACATCAACAGACATCAGGTAAGCAAAAGGGAAACAGGTGATACCCAGGCTCCATTAAAGCCACTTTCCTGAAAGGTTTTGCAGATCTCAGATGACTGAAGCTATGGCCTTCTACCCACACAAAACAGACCAACACAGACAGACACAAATGTGTGTGTGTGTGTGTGTGTGTGTGTGTGTGTACATATATACATACACCAGTGCACATGTACAATCTCCTGTGTACTCGTGTTAGAAATCATCCAGTGAAATTCCAGAGGAGGGTGGAGAGGACCAAGAGAACAGATTGTCAAGGCTCTAATTACATATCTTTGAGGTGGATATTTAGTAAAACCACAGACTTGGAACAACATAAAAGTGCATAAAACAGCCTCATCCATTCATTATGCAAAGGAATTGCTCGTTTATGGAGCTTGGATTACAGTAAAGAGCTTATAAAGCAAAATGATGGTGCTTTATCGAATCCTCTAAGCACCAGAATATTCTCTTGTGAAGTCACACCTGTTGGATGGAGCCTAATCAATGCATTTGTTCACTTTCCCGGCCAGAGTGATGGCCCCACAAGTGACACCACCACCCACCTCTGGTGGTAATGAAGAAGAACAAGGGCCAAAACCCTTGCTCAGAGAACCGCTGTCTATAAAAAGCCTAGGATCGTGTAAAAAGAGGTACACTGAAAAGCCATCTATGATGAAAGAGAAATAAGCAAATGCTGGGTTATACTGGTTATGCTGGTGACAATACGGACCGGAGCCTTATGCATTGACGGGGTCATGTATTAATGATTTCAGGTATCTCATGGGACTAGAATCCCTTCTTTTAAAAGCATAAAAGCTCTGAATCTAATTCATTTTCCTTCCTAGATTTGATTAGCTATTTTTCTTGTTATTTACATTAAAAATTCCTTTGAGAATGATTAATTCACTAAAAGAAATTTCCTCATATTGTGTTCTGTGGACTACTCGTTACCCTGTCACCATGAGGTCCATTCTGACTCCCGGGGGCCTATAGGGGAGAAGAGTCCGTTGAGGCTTCCAAGGCTGTCATGTTTGTGTGCCCAGACGGCCGCGTCTTTCTTGTACAGAGTGTCTATTGGGTTTGGTTAGCAGCTGAACACTTTAACCACTGTGCCACCAGGGCTCCATAATACTAATTTACAAGAAAAAAAGAGTTTAAATGTCAAGCACATTTAAGAAACCTGCAAAATAATCTCATCCCTGTATCCTTCCACCGTGAGAAACTTAACAGTGAACATTCATGTTACCTTACTAAAGGTGCTGAGACAGAAGTGCTGCAGTCAAGAAAGTTGTTTAGTTTTGTTAAACACTGTGTTTCTGAGATATAAGTATTCAAGGCACAAGTTCTTTGATTTTGTTTGTAAAGCATTCATTGTCATCCTGAGTGCTTTACAGAATAAGCTTTGGAAAATAATGACTTCTTTGGCTACTTTTTCCAGTTTCTGTTTTCTGGAATAAGTTTGAAAACCTCTCAATAATTTTTCAAGACAAATTCTCAGGGCCTTGTGTTTTAGTCCAGCATGTGAAAGTTCTACACGGTCTCATTCGGCCTTAGTCCTCTCATGTAGAAATGTGTTGTTTAGTCATAAAGAGATTTTTTTTCCACCAAGCATTCTGGGTTGAAATTTAGAATCCTTCAGCTGAAGGGCCTCTGAAACCTGTTATGTCCTGATGGCACACCCACCCAGGGAGGATGAGGAGCTAATCAGAGTGCTCCAGGCCAGATCTAAGGAAAGAATTTTCTCATTGTATTTATGTGTGTAAAAAAAAATCAAAAGACAAACAATGGTGAAACTAGAAATTGCCCCAGTTCTATCAACATATGGATAGTGGATAGATAAACAAATCCTTCCATATCTAAACAATGGATGCTGTTGATAGTTGATAACCAGTTTCTACAATTCTAGATCTATTGTTACTGCAATTGTGTGTCAACTGCCCAATTGAAGTCTCCCCATGCCAATATTCTTCACTGAACACCACTGCTCTCGTGTGTTAACTCTTCTGTCTCCCTTTTTCTACTGTCCTTTTGCAATTTTATGCAGCAATTGAAAAGGCCTAGTGGCAAGAAGTTGTTCTGCAATCCCAAGGTCACCACCAGTTTGACTCCACCAGCTGCTCCGCAGAAGAATGGACAATTTCCTCTTATGGGATTAACTGCCTCTGAAAACCTACCAGAGAGTCAGCTATGGATTGGTTCTGACTTGACGTACACAATAACAATAAAAAGGAATAAAGCCTTGATACAGATAACATGAATGATCTCAAAATTACTATGAAGGAAAGAAGCAAGAAAAAGAAGAGAACATACTATATGTTTCATATACTTAAAACTAGAAATTGCAATCTATATGCAGAACAGATTATCCGGGAGGCTGGGCTCTATGAGGAGAAATTTGGCATCAGGATTGGAGGAAGATTCATCAATAATCTGCATTATGCAGATGACACAACCCTGCTTGCTGAAACTGAGGAGGACTTGAAGCGCTTGCTGCAGAGGGTCAAGGACTGCAGCTTTCACTATGGATGGAGGCTCAATATCAACAAGACAAAGATTCTCACCACTGGACCAGTTGGCAGCATCAGGATGGATGGTGAAGAGATTGAGATTGTTCACAGCTTTAGTTAGCTTGTCTCCACAGTCAACACTCTTGGCACCAGCAGCCAGGAAATCAAGACATATTGCAATGGGAAAGACTGCTGTTAGAGACCTCTCCAAAGTACTGAAGAGTAATGATGTTACTCTGGAGACTAAGGTGCACCTGATACAGTCCATGGTCTTTGCAATCACTTGCTGTGCATCAGAGAACTGGATAATGACTAGGGATGATAGAAGGACAATTAATGTCTTTGAGTTGTGGTTCTGGAGAAGAGTATTGAATATATCGTGGACTGCTAAGAAAATGAACAGGTTTGTCCTAGAGAGGGTTAAACCAGGCTGTTCCTTGAAGGCAAGGATTCTGAAGCTTCATCTGACATACTTTGGACATGTTGCAAGGAGGGACCAATTCTTAGGGAGGGACATCATGCTTGGGAGGGTGAAAGGACAGCCTAGGAGAGGAAGACCCTCTTTGAAGTGGGTTGATTTAGTTACTGGTGTAGTTGGGATAGGTATGTTGGAGACAATGAGATTGGCACAGGATAGAGCAGAGTTTAGGGCTGTTGTATATAGGGTCATTATGAGTCACAGGCAACTTGACAGCACATAACAATTACAACAGGTTGTTTTTCAACGTCTTTCCTAAAGATGCCTCTGGATAGACATGAATCCAACTTTCTGTTAACAAGGCAGGCATCAACCATTAGCATCACCCAGTGACTCCATGACATAGTAATACCCAACTTCCAACATATCTGTGTTACCATGAAGTGCATTTACAACCATCCATTTTTTTGTACATTTGATCATTAATAATATTGATGTTATCATTTTCATGTGTTCTTTGGCAGATGTTCAATTTTCTGACTTACTTTTCAAAATATTACCCTATATCTTTAATTTTCTAAATTAAAGGCTTCACTAGCTTGAAAATATGGACCCAAACGTTTATTGCTTTGCAAAAGTAGATCATGAGCAGTTTCAAGGAGCAGCAAGGTGTTATCATAAATATATAAAGGGGGGGGGAAAGAATGAAAACTCTTACCAGCTTTTCTCAGCTCTAGTGGCCTATTGGGTAAGGAATTGATTTGCTAAACCAAAGGCAGCTGGTTTGAATCCACTTGCTGCTCCTTGGGAGAAAGATGGGTAATCTCCTCCTATATAATTAACACCCTCTGAAAACTAACTGAAGGGTCAGCTATGAATAGGTTCTGACTCAAAAGCAATTAAGTTGAGTTTGAGTTTTTGAGATTCTTCTGACTAGAAACACCATCCCCATTCATAGATATGATGCAAATGAACCAGAACCTTCCATAAGTGAGATAATTACCACAACTAATAAAATGCCAACTCTCTTTGTCAGAATATATTTTTATGATTTGTGTATTTTTATATGGGTATGCTTTGGTGACCTAGTGATAAGAAGCTGTGCTGTAATCCTAAAAGCACACAGTTCAAATCGGCGAGTTGCTCCACAGTAGAAGCATAGGCACTGTCTTCCCATGTGATTAAACTGTCTCTGAGAAACCTGCTGGAGGGTCAGCTATAGGTCAGTTCCCACTTGATGGCACACAACAACAACAACAACAACATGTGTTCAATAGATCTGTACGATTATATGCTATTTTTCCAACCCCCAAGACAAATAAGATTGGATTTATAAGATACTAATAATAAAGGAAAAAGATCTTTAAAAAAAAAAAGAAGTATTTGACTTACTAAGAAACCATTTACAACACAGTAGTCAGAACCATGCATGTTGTTCTAGCATTGAGCTACTTTAAATGAAATTTATGGTGAACTTTAAAAATCCCCCTTCTGTCCCTACCAAATGTCCTTGAATTATTTAAAGCTCAGGAGGAATTTTAAAATGTTAACCTAGCCCTGGAATGGAGTAACCACAAAAGACAGTTGTCTATGTAAAAGTCAACTGCTAGCCAATTAACCGGGAACCTCCCAAAACCAACTCTTTATATGTGCCTACAGATGCCTACAGGGGCTGGCCAGGTCAGCCTCTTACAGCTTATTGCTGTGCTTTCAAAACAGGGAGAACCTACAGATGCATACAGCAGGCTCCACAACTTGCTGTGCAGATGTGGAGAACAATTCTCTGGCATGATTTATCTGTGGGGTAAGAATTGGGACAGAAAGGGGAAAACAGTTTGGGCAAGCTATATATGCCTCCGATTTCAAGAACTAGTAACACTATCTTCTGGTAGCATTGGTGAGTCATACATGACTTGGAGGGCAACTGTGAACAAGAATGAACCACCATCCAGTAGCCAAAATTAAACCTAAGAAAACATCTCAGCTGCATGTCTTGATTCTCAGAAAGTGGAGAAACGAAGGCATGTGTACTAAACACTTGGAGGTAGAAAATGCTTGGGGATGACATAGCCAAACTCAATTCATTGCCATCAAGTCAGAATTGACTCACAGCAGATTCTCCAGCAGGTTTCTGAGTCTGTAAATTGGATGGGAGGAGATTGTCCATTCAGTCACTGGTGAATTCAAACTGCCAGAGAGGTGTGGCCCGAGGCTTCGCAGCACAGCTCCCTGCGGACTATGCCATCAGAGCTCCTGGAGATGACAAAAGGGATTTTTCAAGGAATTCTAATTTCTTTTCCCTTTGCCACTCCATTCGAAATGATCATTCTCATTTATGAAAAAGTGTATCTTGTGAAAGGAAAGGCAACAATGGACTAATTGGTACAACATTACTAAAGACACACATGGAAAAGTATAGAAAGATTAATGACATCAGAATGATAGGGGAGAAATGGGAAAGGTTCCATTATATTGTGAGTTCTGAAATTAGTGTTATAGAAAACATATGTATGAATAGGTAAATAAAATCTTAATTGACTTTGTTATCCTTCACTCAAATCACAATTTTGAAAAACTTAAAATTTGGAGGAAGAAAGAAAAGGCTTACCTGAAGAAGTAGATTTAGAAATTACTTATTTTGAAGTCATAACCTAAGGTTACTAGACCAGATTTCTAGACATGTCCTAACACATTGGCACCATTGACACACATTGGCATACATTAAATGAATGGAAGTGTTCAGTCTCAATTATAAGGAATAGTAAATGCTGGAGCAATGGGACCTAATTCCCTGTGACAGAGCCACCATTTCTTTGCGATGGAAATTTGGGTGAATCTTTTAACCTCATTGTGTCTTAGATCCTATATTTCTCCAATAAGTATAAATATACGTGGTCTGTCCTCCATGGTCTATAATGAGACTCCATTGTTGTTTTGTTGTTGTTCTTATGTGCCATCTAGTCACCTGTGACTCATAGTAACCCTTTGTACAGCAGCTCTGAACCCTGCACTGTCCTGAATAGTCTGATTCTGACACACCTACTCCCATTAGTCCAGTTACGCTCATCCCCCTCTCATCCAGAGTTTTCCTCTTCTCTCCTGCACTGTCCCTCTATTCTTCCAAGCATGATTCTCTTCTCCAAGGACTGGTCCCTCCTGGCCACATGTGCAAAGTATGTGAGACAGAGCTTCAAAACGCTAGCTTACAAGGAGAAACTTTGTTTCACCATCTCCAAGACAGATTTATTTGTTTTCTGAAGATTCCAGATGAGATGGGTAGATACAATAACTGTGACAATGAGGGAAGTTTGTCAGAGTCAGGGAGACTGGCTCAGGACAGGGCAGGCAACTCGATGGCACATAACAACAACAACCACGGTATGTTCAAGACTCTTCTCCAGCACCACAACTCAAAGGCATCAATTATTCTTCTATTATTCTTAGTCATTGTCCATCTGTCTGATGCATAGCAAGTAATTGTGAAGACCATGTCCTGAATCAGGTGCACCTTAGTCTCTGGACCGACATCTTCACTCCTCAGCACTCTGGAGAGGTTCCTGACAGCAGATTTTCCCAGTGCAATTCATCTTTTGACTTCCTGACTGCTGGTGCCAAGAGCGTTGATTGTGGAGCCGAACAAGCTATGATTGTTAACAACCTTAATCTCTTCTCCATCTATCATGGTGGAGCCAGTTGGCCCAGTGGTGAGAATCTTTGTCTTCTTGATGTTGAGCTTCAATCTATAGTATAGACTATAGTCCTTGACCTTCCCCAGCAAGTGCTTCAGATCTTCCTCAGTTTCAGCAAGTAAGGTTGTGTCATGTGCATAATATAGGTTGTTGATGAGTCTTCCTCCAATCCTGATGCCACATTCCTCCTCATAGAGTCCAGCCTCCTGAATGATCTGTTCAGCATATAGACTGAAAAAGTATGGAGACAAGACGCCTCCCTGACATACTCCTTTCCTGATTTTGAACCAAGAAGAGACTCAGGAAAACCTATATGAAAGGATTTTGAGAAGCACAACTTCAGTAGCGGAGATAGAAAGCACTCACGACTGAGAGTCAAAAGGGCTCATTCATCCACCAACTATGAAAAATATTTTCCTCTTTGCCTCTTCATCTTTTGTTTTAAGCAAGTGTTGCCCTTTGATCTCACATACTTGAATATCAGAAAGTGATCTCACATTCTGAGTACATTCTTGGCAGATGTTATTATTTAATTTATAGAAATATATATCACTTAGGAGCGCTGATGGTGGAGTCTGTAGTAGGTTACACTGTTAACCAATGGCTTTTTGATTTGTATCTTTAGGAAGCTCTACTGTTCATAGGGTTTTCAGCTATTCCTTGGAGAGGAACATGATGTTCAGAAAGGTGGAAGGAAGGTTGGCAAAGTAGAGGAAGACCTTCAACCAGATGGATTGACACAATGACTGTGCAATGGGCTATAGTGTGTCAGGAAGTGTCAAGATGGCACAGGATAGGACAGGGCTCAGATCTCTTGTTCTTAGCGTCACTATGGGGCATACCCAACTCTACAGAACCTAACAAAAACAAAAACAACAATAATAACGGGCAGCTCTGGTGGCCTAGTGGTAAGGAACTACACTGCAATCCTGAAGGCATGTGGTTCCACTCTATTATTTGCCTCTGAAAATGCATCAGTATCAGCCATGGATCGGTTCCAACTGGGTGGTACACAACAACAATAATGACTAATGACTGCACCTTTTTATGTCTTTGTTAACCAGCTGAATGTCTTAAGTGAAGCATCTGTGTCTTTTGTCTATTTTTAATTGGCTTGTTTATCTTCTTACTGTTGAGATATTGATGTTTTATTTTTTGTTCTTGTCCTTTTTTATGCAGTAAATGTTATTAAAACTTGTCATTTCCAGTGTTTTCCCTCCTATCTGTAGCTTTTTCTTTTTTTTACTCTTTTAGATAGGTCTTTCAACACGTCTAAGTATTTGTTTTTAGAAGTCACCAGTATCTAGCTTATTTTCTATTGTTTGTGAATTTTTAGTCATATTTGGTTGCCTATTTAGAGCCAAAAATTAAGCTCCCTAGGCCTATATTTATGTGACCTTCCACTAACTTTATAATTTTAAGTTTTATGTTCAGAACTTTTATCCAGTTTGAGTTAATTTTTACATTTACTGTGAGGTTTTATAGACTATGCAAATGCATTCAACTGTATGCATCACAACAAAGTAAGGCTAACATTGAACAGGAATCCCAGAACATTTAACTGACCTGTGCTCATGAAAAATCTATATCTAAACCAAGAAGCTGCTATCCGAATGGAACAAGAAAACACTGCATGGTTTAAAATCAGGAAGAGTGTGCGTCAGGGGTGTATCCATTCTCTATGCCTATTCTATCTGCATGCTGAGCAAATAATCTGTGAAGTCAGACTCTGTGAAAAAGAATGTGGCATCAGGATCAGAGGAACTCTTCAACAAGCTGTGTTGTGCTGATCATACAACTTTGCTTACTAACAGTGAGGAGGATATGAAGCATTTGTTGCAGAAGATCAAAGATCAATATGGCTTGCCTTTTAACATCAAGAAGACAAAAGTCCTAACCACTGGGCCAGTGGACAGCATCATGATGGATGGAGAAAGGACTGATACTGCTAATGATTTTGTCTTGCTTAAATCTAAAATCAAGACCCTCAGTACTGGCAGTCAGGAGATGAGGTGACTTACTGCTTTGGGCAAGTCCACTGTCAGGGACCTCTCCAAAATACTGAAGATCAGTGATGTCAGTTGGAAAACTAAAGGGTGCCTGATTCAGGTCATGGTCTTTTCAATTACTTGCTAGGCATCTGAGAGCTGGATGATAAATAAGGAAGACAGAAGAAGAATTGGTCCCTTTGAGTTGTGGTGTTGGAGAAGAGTACTTACTATCCCATGGGCTGGCAAAAGAACAAAAGGTATGTCTTGGAAAGCCAGAGTGCTTCTTGGAGGCAAGACTGACAAAGCTTCGTCTCTCATGCTTTGGGCACGTTACTAGGAAAGACTATTCCTTGGAAAAGTATTTCATGCCTGGAAGGGTGGAGGGTCAGCTAAAGAGAGGAAGACCCCCATCGAGATAGACTGACACAGTGACACAGCAATAGGCTCAAATGCATCAGAGATGGTTAGGATGGCATAGGATAGGATGGGATTCAGGTATGGTGTTCACAGGATCATTATGTGTTGTACTCGACTCAACAGCACCTAACAACATGGGTCTTGTTTAATTTTTCTTAATATAGCTATCCAGTTTTATCACAATTTTTTAAGAAAATTATCTCTTCCCCCTTTAATGAACTTGTACATTTTGTCAAAGATCAACCATCCATAGATGGATACATTTACAGATGGATTGCTCTTAATTCCTTTTAGATCATGCAAAGGGATCTGCCTGTTCCACCACTGGTAGACCAAACAGGAAGCACCTCTTCGGACTGCTTTTGTAGTGATATGGAAGGCTACCCACCCAATTGTCAGCAATTCCTAGTACCAGTATCTCTGGACAGCATCACACCAGTACAGGAACAGGAACACAGCAGCTGCAGACCAGCCTAGGTCTCTGTTGATATAATTTCACAAAGGACATCTTAATGTCCCAGGGGACCCTTCCAGCAGTGTACACATCCCTCCTGTGGCAGAAATGGTGGAACTAGCCTGGAAGCGGTACAGTGCTTGCTGTTTAGGTGTAGTCATGGCCCCATTTTATGTAGTATGTGAGTTTACACAGTAAAGGCAGTGCTTCATGGTGGTTAATAAAGACGACTTTGGAGACAGTGATAAGCTCTGTGGGTCTGAACAAATGTCCTAACTCTTCT
This sequence comes from Elephantulus edwardii, assembly GCF_000299155.1. Lineage (NCBI taxonomy): Eukaryota > Metazoa > Chordata > Mammalia > Macroscelidea > Macroscelididae > Elephantulus > Elephantulus edwardii. The sequence continues at coordinate 2,627,789 of NW_006399788.1, read as the reverse complement.
GTGTCTTAGCTTTGTCAAACAGGAAAGTAACCCTTTTTACTGCATTTCACTGCTATGCACTTAAAAGGATGCAGGGAACTCTGGTAGCTTCTTGTTGTCAGTAAGTGCTGTTGAGTGAAGCATAACTCATAGGGATACCATGAACAACAAATTTGAACCTGTTCTATCCTGTGCCACCTTTATCATCTCTGGTATACTTGATCGCATAGCTACAGTCACTGTATCAATCCATTTTACTGAGGATGTTCCTCTCTTTTGCTGATCCTCCACCTTTTCAAGAATCATGTCCCTTTGGAAGGAAGAACTGTATTGCACTGAGAGACATATTGCGATGGGAAAGTCTGTAGTTGGGGACCTTTCCGTATTATTGAGGAGCAACGGTGTCAGTATAAGTACTAAGATGGGCCAGATTCAGGTCATGGTTTTTTCCATCATTTGCTATGCATCTAAAAGCTGGACAATGAATAAAGATGACAAAAGAAGGATTAGTGCCTTTGAACTGTGGTGTTGGAGAATGTCGACTATCTCATGGACTGCCAAAAGAACATGTAGCTATATCTCAGAGAAGATGCAGCCAGAGTGCTTGTTGAGGGGGGAAAAAAAGGTACAACATCATCTCATATACTTCGGGCATGTTGTTAGGAGAGGCTGTTCCTGGAGAGAGACATTGTGCTTAAAAAGTTAGAGGGATGGTGAAGGAAAGGAAGATTCGCCACCAGATGGACTGACACAGTGACTACAGCAGTGGGCTTGAGTGTATCAGAGATTGAGAGGATGGCACAGGATAGGACAGGGTTCAGATCTGCTGTGAATAGGGCCACTAAGAGTCTACTAGACTCCATGACACCTAACAACAACAACATGCTCAAAGCATGTTCAAAGACAATCTTCACCATCCTTGCCTCTAGGGAACATTCTGGTTGTGCTTTCTCCAAGGCATAGCTATTTCTTCTTTTTGCAATCCCTGGGACTCTCAGTACTCTTCTCCAACATCACAACCCAGAGGCATCAACCTTTCCTCTGTCGTGCCAATTCATTGTCCAGCTCTGAGATGCATAGAAAGTGATCGAAAGAACTATAATATGTATCAGGCACACATGAGGCTTTAAGCTGATGTTAGTGTTCTTTAGTACTTTGGAGAGGTCCCTGATGGCAGACTTTCTTAGTGCAATATTTATTTTGATTTCTTGACTACTGGTGTTGATTATGGATCCAAGAAAGATTAAATCATTGACAACTTCAATCTTGTCTCCATCTGTTATGATGTTGTCTATGGGCCAAGTGGTAAGGATCTTTGTGTTTTTTTATATTGAGATGTAATCTAGTGGTTTAATGGTAAGGAATTTCCTTGCTATCACAAAGGTACACGGTTCTAACCCACCAGCTGCTCCACAAGAGAGAGATCTCCTGTGTAATTAACTGCCTCTGAAAATCTGCTAGTAGACCAGCTATAGGTTGGTTCCAACTTAGTGTATACAACAATAACAACATGCACGTTAAGTGCTGGTAGACATGGCAAGCACTCAATAAATGTGAACTATTGTGAATTTTACAGGTGCTTTTGACGACAGAGCTATCTGTTCAATTCCAGTATAGGGTTGCTCTTGTTGTTGATTGCTGTCAAGTCGAGCATGACTCATAGCCACCTTATGAACAAAAGGCCTGAAGCTTTTCTATAATTCTCAACATTTAACAAAGTTCATAGAGTTTCCAGAAGCATGTTGTTTAAGAAGTGGATCTGCCCCATTGTTATTGTAATGTGCCGTTGAGTCCCCTGCGACTTATGGTGACTCTATGGAAAACAGCTCTGAACTCCGCTCTGTCTTGAACCAATTTCATTGTTTCTGATAAACCTACTCCCATAACCCTAGTCACTGAGTCAATCCATCTCATACAGAATCTGTCTTTCTTGAGCTGTCCCTCCACCCTTCCCAGCATGATGTCTCTCTCCAAGGCCTGGTCCCTCCTGGCAACATGCCCAAAGTGTGTCAAATGGAGCTTCAAAAGCATTGCCTCCAAAGAGCAGCCTGCTTTTACTGCCCCACAGGTTTCTAGAACATTTTAAAAAACCAGTTGCCCCAACTTTCTTCCATAAATCGACTAGTAAATTCAAACTACAGATCTTTGTTTAGTAACTTAACCACGTGCCACCAGGGGCTCAATTCACATGTGCATGTCAGGGTGTATTTATACTTAGACACTAGGGCCTTCTTCAGTGGCAGATTCAATGCATAGCGTACACTTAAAACACTATAAAGGCCAACTCTGTCTTTGGAGTCAGAGGCTCCTGTGTCTAGATCTGTGAGGGTAATTGCAGAGGACTGTGCAGTCTGTGTCATTAGGACACATGGAACCACAGTTATCACAGAAGCCAGATGGACAAATGCCTGCACTGGGGGCAAGGACAGACTTAGGGCCCTGTATTTTGGACAGGGTCCAGGAGGTTGCCCCTCAGTCTCAATCACCCTAACAATTGGGCTTTCACTTGGTGCTTTGCACATATTATCTCCTTTGATTTGCATGACCACCCAATGAAGAAGGCTGGAAGATAACTACTAGTACCAGCTGCCATTGCAACAATTCTGACTTCTGGAAATCCCAAGTGGGACAGAATAGAACTATGCTTTACAGGATTTTCAGTGACAGGGTTTTGGGGAAGTAGGTCAGCAAGCATTTCTTCTGAAATGCCTCTAGGTAAACTCAAAAGTCTAATCTTTGGTTAGCCGTTCAGCACATTAATTGTTTACAATACTCAGGAACAAGGTTACACACCTAATAAGGACAGACTCAAAAGAGAACAGTTTCTCAGGTTCCTTCTTTAGGGAAAATTAGTCAAGCCATCCTCTAAGCCCATGCCTACGCCAGTTTGTAGGGAGGACAGGGTGAGATAGGGTGGGGAATGAGTTGCTGCTGCTGTTCTTGTGGTTGTTATGTGCCATCAAGTTACCTGTGACTCATACAATATCTCTAAATTCTGTCCTATCCTGAGACAATCTCACTGTCTCTGACACACCTTCCCCTATCATCCTAGTCACTGTGTCAATACCTCTCATGCTGGGTCATCCTCTCCTGTGTTGTCCTTCCACCCTTCCAAACATCCTCCTCTAAGGACTGGTCTCTCCAGGCAACATGTCCAAATTATGTGAGATGGAGCTTCAAAATCTTTGCCTCCAAGATCAACTTGGTTTCACCCTCTCCAGGACAGATCTGTTTATTCTTTTGTCAATCTATGACATGTTCAATACTCTTCTTCAGCACCAAAACTCAAAGGTGTAACTTCTTCTGACATTGTTATTCATTGTCCAATTTTCTGATGCGTAGTAAGTCATTATGAAGACCATGTACTGGATCAGGCAGGCGCACCTTAGTCTCTAGACTGACGTCTTTGCACCCCAGCACTCCAGAGAGATACCTGACAGCAGACTTTCCTAATCCAATTCGTCTTTTGATTTCCTGTCTGCTGGTTTTAAGAGTGTTGATTGTGGATTTGACCAAGTTGAAATTGTTGACAACCTCAATCTCTTCTCCATCTATCATGATGCTGCCAATTGGTCCAGCAGTGAGAATCTTTATTTTCTTGATGCTGAGCTTCAATCCATATTGAAGACTGCAGTCCTTGATTTTCTGCAGGAAACGCTTCAGGTCCTCCTCAGTTTCAGTGAGCAAGCTTGTGTCATCTGCATAATGCAAGTTATTGATAAGTCTTCCTCCAGTTCTCTTGATGTTACATTCCTCCTCATAAAGACTAGACTCCCGAGTGATCTGTTCTTCATGTAAAATGAAAAAGTATAGAGACAGGATGCAACCCTGACATACTTTCTTCCTGATATTGAGCCATGCAGTGTTTCCTTGCTCTTTTCTGACAACTGCTTCCTGGTAAAAGTACAGGTTTTGCATAAGCATAATCAAGTGTTCTGAGATTCCCATTCTTTTTTTTTTATTAAATTTTATTAGTTTCAATGAACATTCACAGGGATTCTGGGCTTTCACTCCTTCATTGCCGCACCATTCTCTCCACCCTCCTCCCCAGTTTGTTCTTCCCCGCCATCCGAATGTCTGTTTTAATTGTCCAATTGCCACAGTGCTTGTCAAAGTCAGTTCTGATTAATCTCCTTTGTCGGTGTGTCCTTTGCCATTCCCTATCACTCCTCCCTGAGAGAGACTTCACCCTGAGTTATAAGGAAAAGGGGATGGCGTATTCTCTTAGCTACTTCCTGCTGAAAAGGGACGCTGTGGGTTTCAGGGTGAAGATCTTCTCTCACTACTCTAAAGGGCCCCTTTGGCAGTAGGAAACACATAGACTATTATGGAGATTGATTTTGGAATTTAGATGCACTCTTATTGATTGTGCTTGGCCGTACATGTTCATATCCTTGAAGATGTATCATGGGGGTGTTGCAACCTAGAAGACACAAATTTGACTAACAAGTTATAAGTACATGAGTCAAAAATTATGGAAAAGTAAAAGAAAGGATTCTTTCATTGTTTTACAAACCCTCCCCCAGGTCCCCTCCACCATGTAGCCCTCGCTCTAGACTCCTGTGATGACAGAAGTACCTAGTCATATATCTCTTTTAAACAGTTTTCTCCCTCCTCTGTTTCAGTGCAGTATACATTATTGAACCCATCTTACTCAGTCTCTCCCCAACCCCAAGGACAGTCCTATTCTACAACAGTGGCATCATGTAATATTTGTCCTTTTGTGACCAGGATATTTCACTCAGCATAATGTTCTCCAGAGTCAACCATTTTGAACAATATTGCATGAGTTCCTTATTCTTAATGAGATTCCCATTCTTAAGAGTATCCACAATTTGTTGTGATTCACACAGTCAAATGCCTTAGCATAGTCAATGAAACACAGACATTGCCCTGGTATTCTGTGCTTTCAACCAAGATCCACCTAACCCTGGCTATGATGTCGCTAGTGCATGGCCTCTTGAAAATGTGTACTTCTGGTAGTTCTCTGTTAATTTACTGTTCCATTCATTTTTGGATAACCTTCAGCAGGATTTTGCTGGTGCTGTCAAATCAACTACAATTCATAATTTATAGTTAGATGCCATGAGGTTAACTAAAATTCATAGTGACCCTATAAGCAACAGTTCTAAACTTTGCCCCAAATTAAGATATCTTTTATCAAAGTGAAAAAATATACCTTAAAGGTTTCAGGCTTTTGTTCATAGGGTCACTATGAGTCAAGCTCAACTCAAAGGCAATCAACAACAGCAACAACAAGATATCTTTACCATCTCTGATGTGCTCAAGTCCATTGTGATAGTCATTGTGTCAATCCATCTTGTTGAGGATCTTCCTCTTTCTCTGACCCTCCACCTTTTCCAGCTTGATATCCCTTTCAAAGAACTGACCTCAGATCCTTTTCCAGTCCATAAGCATAATGATTGGGAGTTCATACTTCTGTATGACATGTGCCACCATTTAAACCTTGTGACAACATAGGCACACTACCCATCTGACATGGAAAAAAAAACCCCAACCAAATAAAAAGAACTGGCCTTTCCTGAAAGCATGGTTAAAAATATGTGAGATTCAGTCTCACCACCCTTGCTCTTAAGAAGCACGTTGGTTATATTTCCTCTATGATAAACTTATTTGTTCTTTTGGAAGTTCATGAGATTTGTAGTACTCTTCTCTAACACAACAATTCAAACACACAAATTTTTATTCTATCATCCTAATTCACTATTTAATTTCCAGATTTACAGGAAGTAATTGTAAAGACTATGGCTTGGATTAGGTGCACCTTTGCTGAATAGACACAACAAAGAATTCTAACACCAATAACAAAATTACAAACTGGGCAAAAGACAGAAAGGATTTTCACAGAGGAAGACATTCAGATGACCAATAGAGACATGAAGAAATGCTCCAAATCACTGGCAATAAGAAAGATGCAAATCAAAACCACAGTGAGATACCATCTCACTCCAGCAGCAGTGGTAAAGTTTAACAGGACAGGATGTGGAGAGATAGGAGATCTTATATACTGTTGGTGGAATTGTAAAATGGTACAACCATTCTGGAAGGCAGTTTGGCATTTCCTCAGAAAGCTGAACACAGAAATTCCATATAACCCAGCTATTCCACTGCTTGGAAATATACCTTGAGAAAATGAGAACTGAGGTACAAAAGGAGGAGACTTGCACATCAATGTTCATAGCAGCATTATTCAACATTGTGAGAACATGGAAACAGCCCAAATGTACACAATAGAATGGATTGAAAAATTATGGTACATTAACATGATGGAATTCTTTCTACACAGCACGCAGGAGCAATGATTTTGTAAATCACTACCTAACTTGGGAGGAACTGGAGAGCAAGTGAATTTACTCAGTCCCATAAGAACAAATACTGTATAAGACCATTATTGTAGAAATAGATAACTAATAAGACTTGTATGAGGATCTAAGTGGGGGAGGGTGAGAGCAGAGCTGTGAGGATGGGCTGAGAAGGTAATCATAGGGCCACACAATCTGACAGGTGGAGGTAAGGGTGGGTTAAGGAAATGGGAAAGATCTGGTGTGAAAAACAATGCATAGGAACTTTGTAAATAAATCAGCATAAAATAAAAATTTTACTTTAAGGGAAAAAAAAAAGAATTCTAAGAACCCAGGAAGGGGTGTGCTGTTATATCAAAACTCCCAGCCGAAGTGTCTTCATATACAAAATGACAGGAGCCTCAGGCTGATAGCCTTATCTTTTTCCTTCTCCATATCTTCCCTGCCTAGCTCAACCAAGGGAGGTAGTCACTAAAGTCTTGTTGAATTGAATGGTATTGGTGGTATGGTTAAACGCTGTCAAGTTATTCATTGTGACAGTTTCTATTGTGCTTACCAGCACGGTGGCAGCCAGGTATCAGTTTCTTTTGTTTGAAGATTCTCTTTTCCTTGGTTGACCATCTACTTTCCCAAGAATGTTATCCTTTTCCAGAAACTGGTCTCTCCTGATAACATGCCCAAAATATGTGAGATGAAGTCTCATCATACTTGGCTCTAATGAGCACTCTGACTGCATTTCTACCAACACAGATCTGTTTGTGTTTTTTGGCATTTTGTGGGGAGGATATTATGGGATTTGTTGTTCTCTAGGATTTTCCTGTGTGATGCAAATGGTTGACAGGCAGTTAACATGCTCGTCTGGTAAACAAAAAGTTGAGGTTTGAGTTGACCTTGGAATTTTTCAGAATTTAACTTCTGAAAAATCAGCCACTAAAAATCCTATAAAAGGATCCCTGTTTGACATAATAGATAAGGACTTGGCAGCTAAGCAAAAAGTCAAAGATTTGAGCTAGCCAATACAAAAACATGATCTGACAATCTATTCCTGTAAAAATATTGCCTAGAAAACCCTGCAGGGCAGTTCCATTCTGCCCTATAGTATTACTATGAATAGAGAACACATAACATTGACAACAAAGCCTTAAAGGTCACTATTCTATTCTGGCAAACATGAGGTTACCATGAATCTGAGTCAATCCAACAGCAACTGATAATGGTCCTTCTAGCCTCACATCTGAGCTCTTTGATTATAAATTGAGACTTCTGGCTAGACATTCCACCAGTAATGAACAGTTCCCTGTCAACATGGGCAGATTGGTGCTTTTAGGTGCCATCAAGTCAAGTACTTATAGTGACCCTATGAACAATAGATATGAACCCTGTCCTATATTATGCTATCCTCACAATCTCTGACATGCTCAAGCCCATCGCTTCATTCACCGTTCCATTGGTGGCATTAAGTATTATTAAGTCAATGAGCCATTTTATTGAGAGTGTTCCCTGCTTTCCTAACCCTCCATCTTTCTAACAGAATGTCCCTTTCCAAGGAATAGCCTCTCTTAGCAACATACCCAAATTATGTGAGGTAGAGCTTTGTCATCTTTGCCTCTAAGGAGCACTCTGGCTACACTCTTGCCAAGACATAGCTTTTTATTCTTTTTCAGTCCATAGGATGCTCAGTACTCTTCTCCAAGCTTGAGTACCACAGCTCAAAGGCAACAATTCTTCTGTTATCCTTATTCATTGTCTAGCTCTTAAATACATAACATCCTCATGGAAAAGTCAAATTCAATGGTTAGGAAAGTCATATTCAAAGATAAACTTTGCAGATCTACAGAGCCAACTGCTTTTGCATAATCAATAAAGCACAAATAGACATTCTTCTAGTATTCTTTGCTTACCGCCAGGATCCATCTGACTTCAGCAATGATATCCCTGATGCCACAGCCTTTTCTAAACTATCTTGAACTTCTGGCAGCTCTCTATTTATTGTTCTAGTCATTTTTGAGTGGTCTTCAGCATTATTTTGCTTACATGTGATATTAATGATATTGTTTGATAATTTACACTATCTATCAAATCACCTTTCTTGGGAATGGGAACAAATATGGATCTCTTCCAGTCAGTTGGCCAGGCAGTTGCCCTCCAAATTTCCTGACATAGTCTAATGAGCACATGCAGGGCTGCATCTGTTAGTTGAAACATGTCAATTGATATGTCATTAATTCCTGGGGCCTTATTTTTTACCAATGCTTTCAATGCAGCTTGAACTTCTTCCTTTGTTATCACTGGTTTCTGTTTATATGATACATCCTGAAATTTTTCAGTGTTGACCAATTCTTTTTGATATTGTGATAGTGTGTATTTCCTCCATCTTCCTTTGATGATTTCGGGATCATTGAAGATCTTGCCCATAGCATCTCTAAGTATTGCAAGTCGAGGCTTGAGTATGTATTCAGTTCTTCACTTTTTAGTCTCTAATTCCAGCTCTCTGCACATTCTGTTATAATATTTTGCTTTGTCTTTTCAAGATGCCCTTTGAAATCTTCTGTTTAGCTCTTTTACTTCAGAAATGCTTCCCTTGTTTTTGCTTCCTGATGCTCTGGTACAATTTTCAGAGTCTCTTCTGACATTCACTTTGGTTTTTTCAGATGATTTATTCCACAGTCAGAACCTGGATTGATTTTTACTCCTAATCCTAAACTTCTCCAATGATTTCTTCCACATATGTATGTAGTCAATCTGATTCCACTATAATCCATCTGGTGATGTCCATGTTAAAGTCGTCATTTTTGTTTTTTTTTAAAAAAAATTTGTATCCTTGGCAAACAAACACATGAAGAAATGTTCAAAATCCCTAGCCCCAAGAGAGATGCAAATAAAAAAAACTATGAGATATAATTTCACCCCAGTAAGAATGGCAAAATTTAGCAGAATAGCAAACATGAAATGCTGGAGAGGTTGTGGAGAAACTGGAACACTTACTCACTGTTGGTGGAGTGTAAAATGGTGCAACCACTATGGAAGGCAGTATGGAGTTTTCTCAAAAAGTTGCAAATAGAAATACCATTTAACTCAGAAATTCTACTGCTGGGAATTTACCCTAAAGAAACCATAATTGCCATCCAAGCAGATAAATGCACACCTATGTTTATTGCAGCTTTGTTAGCAATAGCAAAGAGGTGGAAACAACCCAAATGCCAGTCAACAAACGAATGGACAGAGAAGTTCTGGTATATTCACACAATGGATTACTATGCAGCATTGAAAAACAAGGAACTCATGAAATATTATGCAAAATGGATGACTCTGGAAGACATTATGCTGAGTGAAATATCTCAGTCACAAAAGGACAAATATTACATAGGGCCACTGTGTAAAATGGGACTGAAATTAGGGTTCAGGGGAGAAATGATGTATATTGCCTTGAAACAGATGAGGGAAAGAGCTACTTAAAAGGGATATATGAATGGGTATTCTTGTCATTACAGAAGTGCAGAGTGAAGGCTGCATAGTGGAGTGGACTTGAGGGGGGAGGGATTGCATAATAATGAAAGAGTTTTTCTTTCTTTTCAAGGAGAAGAGTGAATGGGGGTGTGGGGGTGGGCAGGGAGAAAAGTGCAAAAGTGAATGACTGGAAACCCTAAGTCTCTGTAAATGTTCATTAAAATTAATTTTAAAGAAGTATTTTTATCCTGAAGTCATGCAGTTCAAATCTACCAGATGCTCCACTGGAGAAGGAGGGACAATCTCCTCCTGTGCTAGTCAGATCCTTTTCGACAGTATACAATAAGATGAGGGGAAGTATTTATGATGAATAAATCATTGAACATACAGAACAGGTAATTGTTGTTAGGTGCCGTCAAGTCCAATACAAGTCATAGTGACCCTGTGAACAAAAGATCTGAACCCTATCCTATGCCATTCTTACACTTTCTGACACACAAAACCCCTTTGAGTAGGCACCATGTCAATCCACCTGGTTGAAGGTCTTCCTTTTCTTCACCGATGTTCCACCCTTCCCAGCATCATGTCCTTCTCGAAGGACTAGCCCCTCCTAGCAAAATGCCCAAAATATGTGAGGCAAAGTCTGTACTGATGTCAGTCTTTAGACATGGCTGTACTGGGGACCTAGAAAATCTGACTGAGTGCTACATCAATACAGTGGAATATTATTTAGTAGTGAAAATTAATAAGCTACTGGTATGTGTAACAATAGAAATGAATCGCAAAACAAGACACTGAGTGTAAGGAGCCAAACAGCAAACAAATAATAAACATAATTCCACTCATAAAGTCTCGAAAATGGCAACAAATCTAGAGTGACAGAAAGCAGATCAGAGACTGCGTGAGGAGATGGGTGCCAAGAGAGACAAGAGGGAGGGATTTTGCTATCTTAATTGTAGTGACGATTTCACACATGTCAAAACTTAGCAAATGGTACACTATAACACCTGCAGCTTACCATATGTCAATTATACCTCACTAAAGCTGTTTTTAAAATAGTTGCTAGAAGAATGATAAATGACTTATCAGAGTGACAAATCTTACAATTTAAGGTCTTCAGAGAGAAATATCAAGATGATGAGAAACAACTTGCTCACAAATGCCCAAAGAGTACCCAGAAAGCAGAAAGAAGGGGAGAGAGATGCTAAAAACAATTGGAAGGGAGCTCTGGTGGCCTAGTGGCAAGGAGCTGAACTACAATCCCAGAGGTATGTGGTTTGAATCCACCAGATGCTCTGCTGGAAGAGGGACAATCTCCTCCTGTACCTGTCAGGTCCGATTTGACAGTACATTAAAAAAAAAAAAAATAGTTAAATCACTTTAAAAAATAAAAACAGTTGGAGTGGGTTTAAGTCTACACACAGGGCCCTGTTCCACCCATAGAAAATGTAACCTCTCCTCCTAAACCAGACGAAACACAAAATCTATTCAGGCTAACGACCCTAGAAGCTGCTTTCTGTAATACACGGAGAAGAATCCACGAGGATAATCTTTGTTTAGGTTAAAAACTGTGTGTCATCAAAAGGACAAATATTGCATAGGGCCACTGTTGTAAAATGGGACTGACATTGGGGCTGAGGGAAGACAGAGAAGGAGAGGAGGAATGATGTATACTGCTTTGTAATAGATGAGGGAGAGAATTGAAAGGGATATATGACTGGGTATTATTATGGTGACAGGAGTCCAGAGTGAAGGCTACACAGTGAAGTGGACTTGAGGGGAGGAATTGCATAACAATGAAAGAGGTTTTTCTTTTACTTTTCAAGGAGAAGAGTGAATTGGGGGGAGGGGGTGGGCAGGAAGAAAAATGTAACAATGAATGACGGAAACCCTAAGTCTCTGTAAACTTTCATTAAAATTAATTTTAAAAAATGTGTGCTATCATTTCCTTTCCAACTGTGAGTAATCCTACAAGACAGAGAAAAAAAGTATTGCCTTTTCTTTCATTGAGGTGCTGATGGATTTGAACCTTGGAACTTTTGGTTAGTAGTCAAGCACTGAAACATTTTGCCACCAGGACTCTAATATTGGGTAAAACTAGATTGCCCATCTGTGCACTTGTTTAGAATTCACACTTTTAAAAATAATTTGGCAAAAGGAAGCTCAGAATACCCAAAATTGATGGTTACCTGAGAGGTTTCACTACCTACTCTGTCCTTTCTGCTTTGATGTTCATAATAAATTACTCAAAGCACTGCAAAAATGTAGTTTCATGGCCCATTAAGTAAGTCTGCCCAGGAGAAATATTAGCTGTTTTTATGCCTAAGGGCAAGTTTCTTAACCCTTATATTATCTAAGCCTAGCACCAAGCTACAGAAAATCCCTATACACAATTAAGTACTCAACTATAAGCAAAAAGGTTGGCCATTCAACGCACCCAGGCACCTTCTGAAAGGTCACAGTTTTTAAATCCTATGGAGCAGCCATGCAAGACACAACAGTTGTTCTCTATTTTTGGAGAAACAGGGAAAGAAGAAAACTCAAGAACAGGAAGAGGACATGGAATGTGAGACTGGTTACTTTCCTGAACAACTAACAGTCTCTTTTGCCATGAGATGAGAAGAACTGGATTGTGCCCAGCTACTATTACTGAACATTTTGATCAGAGATTCTACAGAATCTTAATCAAAAGGATGAAAATACAAAACAGAATTTAAAACTTTCATATACTCTAGACTTTCTAGGTCTATAAAAGATAATGAATTCTTGAAATTATTTCCCTGAAACAAACTTTAAAACATAAACCAAAATATTTCCAAAAGTCTTTGTAAAACCAAACAATAGAACAACCTGCTTTATGTAGATGAAACAATCTTGCATGCTGCATGCTAAAACTAAGGAGGACATGAGGTGTTTGTTACAGAGGGCCAAGGACTGCTGTCTTCAATATGGATTGAAACTCAACATCAAGAAAACAAAGATTCTCAGTACTGGTTCAATTGGCAGCACCGTGATAGGCAGAGAAAAGATTGAGATTGTTAATAATTTCAGCTTCTTTTGATCCACAATCAACACTTTTGTCACCAGCAGTAAGGAAATTAAAAAATTAATTGCATTGTGAAAATCTGCTGTCAGGGATCTCTCCAGAATACTGAGGAGCAACAAAGCCAGTCTAGAGACTAAGGTGCACCTAATACAAGCCATTGTCTTGTTACTGAACACAAGGAGTTCTTTCCTTAGTCAAATGCCAATAAGACAGAATACAATATCCAAAGCAATTTATTAAAGATCTGGGAATGCAGTGATATTCTTCCCAAAAACTCCTTCCTCATCTGAGAATTGTTATTGGGTTTTACAGTTTATATACAGTTAGTACTAAACAGACAATTTATGAAATTCTTAACATGTGACTGAGAAAGAGTTTTGAAAAGATGAATGCTAATCTAGGAAAGATGCATTTCCTTTCCTCGTAAATAAGCAGTTTAAAGTACTTTTCATGACTAAAGAAATGGAAGGGGAAGAATTCTAATTATTCTAGGTGGTATAACACTCGTCTGTGTGTTGCTGTACAGAGGTAACTCGTGGCTGCTGTGATGTTAATCATTGTGACACTGATGTGCCAAACATGGTAATGGTTACCCATGGTGGACAGTGTTTTCTGGAGCTTCCCAAATAAGACAAGCCTGGAAGCAGGAGTGGCATCCATTTCCGAAATGGCTTGTCTCCAGAAACTCTATGAACAGTGCTCAGGCCTTTCGTTCATAGGGTCTCTATGAGTCGTCTATGACTCGACGTCACCTAACAACAACAACAAGGCAAAAACTAGTTTTGTAGGCTGGAGGTGATTGGTGTCCATTTTATAACTATATACTGTTATGTTTGGATAATTCTAAATTTATTAGTCACATGCCATCAGTTTTTGCTATTTTTTGTTATGCACCAGAGAGCAGGGCAATGACTAAGGATAATAGAAGAATGCCTTTGAGTTGTGGTGCTAGAAAAGAGTACTGAACATACTGTGGACTGCCAAGAGAACAAACAAGTCTGTCCTGGAGAGGGTGAAACCAAGATGGATTTTGAAGCTCTATCTTGGCTCCATAGTCAACAGTCTTGGCACCAGCAGCCAGGAAATTAAAAGGCACATTGCCGTGGAAAAGTCTGCTGTTAGGGACCTCTCCAAAGTACTGAAGAGCAATGGTGTCTCTCTGGAGACTATGGTGCGTCTGATACAGGCTATGGTCTTCGCAATCACTTGTTATGTATCAGAGAGTTGGACAATGACCAAGGAGGATAGGAGAATTGATGCCTTTGAGCTGTGGAGCTGGAGAAGAGTATTGAGAATACCATGGACTGCTAGGAAAACAAACAGATTTGTCCTGGAAAGGGTTAAACCGGGTGGCTCCTTGG